>NW_028230447.1:10761902-11073934 GCF_043228905.1 Azolla caroliniana
AAGACCGCGATGCCAATACGACTCGAGGGGTACACAGACGCCGATTGGGCCGGCTACAAAGCTGATAGAAGATCAACCTCCAGATTTGTTTTCTCCCTCGGCAGCGGAGCAATATCCTAGAGTAGCAAGAAGCAGCCTACCGTCGCTCTTTCGAGTACGAAGGCGGAATACAGGGGTGCAACCGTACCTGCGTGTGAAGCCGTATGGCTCAAGAATATTTTGAAGGATCTGGGTGTACCCATCAAGGATCCGACTTCCCTTTACTGCGACAACATGAGCAGTATCTATCTAGCTTGGAACCCGGTGTTCCACACACGGACAAAGCACATCGAAGTGCACTATCACTTCATCCGAGAGAGCGTTCTAGCTAGCGATGTCGACCTACAACACATTAGCACCAATCTTCAAATGGCCGACATCTTCACTAAAGCCTTAAGAGCCGGCAAGCTATGGCAATTCATGACCGATCTCGGATTGACGATCCTTGACCTGCCAAGCTTGAGGGGGAGTACTGAAGACACTACGCAATAACGCGTAGATTCCACAACCGCGCACTACGCAATAAGCAGCGAAGAGCCGATCTACCACGCAAAGCTGCGAAGAAAGACGCAAGCCGAAGCACAGACTTCGCAACTATGCACAACGCAAGCTGGAGCACGGATTCCGCAACTCCGCATAAATGCGAGTCGACGCGGACTTCAGAACGTGAGTCGAAGCGGATTTCGGATACCGTCTGAAACCGACCCGACTTGAGCTTGAGGGGGCGTGTTGAGAATCAAGCTCAACTTGGTCTAGTGTGTGAACTCACCTTGAGAGTGAATAGACACTCCAACGGTCAAAAGTCACCACTATGTCACCACTTTGTATTCTAGCATTTAGTATGAGTCATAGAATCATCTTTCACATTCCCCATGCTCCATGAGTCTTGTAGTTAATGAAGAGAGAGGGTGACTATATAAAGCACCCTCCTCCCACTTTGTATAATGTTGAGTCTTTCTCCTTTGTCAATATACTTTTACCTTGCGTATTATCTGTGTTTCACTCTCTCTCTCTCTCTCTCTCTCTCTTACACACACACACATAACTCACATCTCTTCCGCTTCACAAGAATCCATCTCTTGATTCTTTACATACTTACGCAGCTATGTGGTTATTTACATACATAGCTCTCATGGAGTGCACCCTTAGACTATTTACAAATATAGTCTCTCAAGTTGGGTATTTACACGATTCTGGTTTCGACCGAGGCCGACTTCATCATCAACTCAGCTCCTGTTTTCTGACTCTTCGACTTTCGGCTTTCCGAACAATCGGATCATCCTCCCACTGGAGGGACATATTCCCAACAAACTCCCCCTCACTCCTGTGGGAGGAAATTTGTCAGTCCTGTATTTTGTCGACAGATTCTGAGTCTGTCCATAGGTAGGTTCTTCGTCAGCATGTCGGATCCATTGTCGTTAGTATGGATCTTCACAAGAGCAAACTCTACATCTTCGACTCTCTCCCACAACCAGTGATACCTTCTCTATATGTACTTGATCTGGGAGTGGTATGCCGCGTTCTTGGCTAGGTGTATGGCGCTTTGGCTGTCACAATGAAGCAAGAACTCCTTTTGCTTCATGCCTAGTTCGGTGACAAAATTTCTCATCCAGATCAGCTTTTTTCTGGCCTCTACCGCTGCCATGTACTCTGCCTCTGTAGTCGACAAGGCTTCAAACTTTTGCAGTTGTGACTACCACGACACTGCTCCCCCTACATAGGTCATCATGTACCCTGACGTGGATCGGCTTGAGTCGACATCTCCTGACATGTCTGAATCGGTAAAACCTTCCAACACAGGTTTTCCTACACCTATGTTAGGCACACCTCCGAGGTGCCTTTCAGGTACCTGAATATCCACTTCACTACTGCCCAGTGTTCTCTTCCTGGATTACTTGTATATCTGCTTACTGCTCCCACAGCAAATGCTATGTCCGGCCTCGTACAGAACATAGCATACATTAGACTACCAACAGCCGAGGCATATGGTACCTTCCTCATCTCAGCCTTCTCCTTCAGTCTCGTCAGACACTACTTTGCATTTAATCTGCAGTTTGTCGACAACATGGAGCCGACCGGCTTTGCATTCGACATTTTGAACCTGTCTAGGATCTTCGTCACGTACTTCTGTTGTGACAACCATAGCACCTTCCGAGCTCTGTCTCGGGTTATGTGCATTCCTACGATTTGCTTTGCCGGTCCAAGGTCTTTCATGGCAAATAATTTGGCGAGAGCTTTCATCAAGCTTCCAATATTCCTTGCATCTTGGCCGACTATCAACAGGTCCTCAACATATAGCAAGAGAATCAAGAAATCTCCTTCCTCGTACCTTTTTACGAACACAATGTGATCAACTTGTGTTTTCTGGAACCAATGTTCCATCATGAAGGACTCGAATTTCTTGTACCATTGGCGTGGAGCTTGTTTTAGTCTGTACAAGCTTTTCCTCAGTCGACACACCAGATTCTCTTTCCATTTCTCCTCAAAGCCTTCGGGTTGATGTATGTAGATCTCTTCTTCTAACTCCCCATGCAAAAATGCGGTTTTGACATCCAATTGTTCGATCTCCAGGTCCATGCTGGCCGCTATGCTCAAAACAGTTCGTATGGATGTCATCTTCACGACTGGTGCGAAAATTTCTTCAAAGTCAACGCCCTTCCTGTTTTGGAAACCCTTCACCACTATACGGGCTTTATACCTGGGCTGGCAGTCGACTTCTCCGGTCTTCACCTTGTAGACCCATTTATTCCTGAGTGCTCTCTTACCTTTCAGCAACTCTACTAGGTTGTAGGTGTAATTTGCGTCCAAGGATTCCATCTCCTCTTGCATCGCATTCAGCCATTTTTCTCTGCTCTCATCGGCAATGGCTTCTTCATAGCACTGCGGTTCACCGTCATCAGTCAAGAGGACATATTGACTGGCATATGTAGTCGGTGCCTTCCTTTCTCTAAGTGAGTACCTTCGTCCACTCACTATTGGCTCTATTCTGGATGTTTCTGCCAACTCTTTTCTTTCCTCGAGATTCTGCTCGTCAATTGGCATCTCCAGGTTGGATAACTCCAACTCATATTCATCAATTGACTTCAGCAGCTCTGCCGACTCTGACTCATAGTCTGTCGGTCTTTCCGAGTCGACCAACTCGGATTTGGCTTTGTCGGCCAGCTGTCTCCTTACATCTTCCGGTGACGACACATTTGGCCTTAAGTCGATGGTAGTCGAGGTTGACTAGGGAGTCAATTCCAACGTCTCACTACCTTCTTGTAGACTAAGTCCCACAACCTATAGCCGAATTCATCTTCCGAGTATCCCATGAATATGAATGCTTTTGACTTGTTGTCCAGCTTTTACCTCTGATCCTTTGGTACATGCATATATGCCAAACATCCAAACACCCTCAGGTGTTGGTAGGAGACATCCTTCCGTTTCCACACCCTCTGTGGGACATCACCCTTTAGAGGTACTGAGGGTGATCTGTTGATCAGATAAACAGTTGTGTACATCACCTCAACCCAATAGGATTTCAGTAGTTTCGCATGAGAGAGCATGCTTCTCACTCTCTCCATGATCGTTCGATTCATCCTCTCTGCAAGCCCGTTCAACTTTGGGGTCTTTGGCAATGTGTATTCGAACCGAATACCTTGGCTCTTGCAGTATTCTTCGAACTGCCCTTTGTACTCGCCACCGTTGTTGGTTCGAACAACCTTTAGTTTCCGACCCGACTCTCTTTCGATTCTTGCCTGGGACTCCTTGAAAACCGACAGTACTTGATCCTTTGACTTCAGTACAAAGGCCCATGTTTTCCGATTGTAGTCGTCAATGTTATTGCTAGGGCCGGACAATAGCCTAACACAGGGTGTCCACTTAAGACACGTCACCAAAGGGTGCTACGGCAGAATGACTTACGACACAACGCTTAATTAGATCTTAATCGATTACTTAGCCATCCGTAATTAACATGCGTAAGATATAACAATAAATACAGAACGGTAATCAACATTTGAAGATTAAGACAATAAGCTTTATTAATTATCCCCTCCTAATTACATTGTAACCGGGCCTTTATATAGGTGTCCGGTGCAAAATACAAAATGGTGCCAAACGGCACCTTTACGGAATCGTTCCGGATCCGGATCGGCATACCGATTCCGGTCCGTCCGTCCACATCTTCTTATATAATAATATGTATATATTAAGACTACTAATTACAACAGTTCCCAAATAACTATTCCTTTCACACTCTGGTTTGGACCTCCTTAAGCCTTCTTCGTCGGTCGGTAACACATGGCATGCCCGTGGGATAGTACCTTGTACGTCGAACCCACTATCCGGCTCTTTTACGCTTCGTCCAAAATGTCCAGAATGCTTTGCTCCAAAATTTCCAATGGCTCGTCGGGAATCTGTTGTTGTTCCTGTGGCTACTGCTATTGTTCCGTTTGTGGTTGTGGCTCTGTTTGTCACTCTGGCACCGGTGTTTCCGTCGTTGGTTCCTCCGTCGGAGTTGTCTGTGGCTGACTAACCCCGGCCTGTTCCCCCTCCGGTCTTTGCACCGGCGACAGTTCCTCATCACTAAGGTTGACCTTTGCCGCCTTTCGCGTTTTTTCTTCCCGGAGCCGGGACCGCCCATAGCTTTCGAACTGGATTTGAGCCTCCAACCGATCATCGTCCAGTTGAGCTACGAGCTGTTGGACCTACACCAATTGTTCATCCGCCAGGGCTGTGAAATCTTCCGCTAGCTCATCCCTGATGGTGGTGAAGTCCTCCGAGGTCAGCATATAGCAGTCGTCGCCCTCCTTTCGCCGGTTTTCAACGTCCGCCCTAAGCAATTGGAGTTCCGCCGTATTCTGCGCCCATTTTGCCCACCAACGCACAGAGTTGTCATCAATCAAGCTTTTGGTTTTAGTGAGCCATGACCGGAGGATGCACTGGATCCGTTCGGCTCCCATCTGTGATTTATTTTCTGCGGCTTGTCGCTCTTCCTTCAACTGCTTGATGATCCGAACCGTGTCCGCCTCCTGCTCCCTATAATGCGACAATTGAGTTTGATAGGTTGTTTGCAACCTCTGTAGTACCATTGTTGCTCTTTCCTTGTCTTCATGGTTCTGTTTGTGGAGCTCCATCCGGTCATTCGCTGCTTCCTTCAATAGCCTGGAACTTTCCGTGCGTTCTTTGGCGAGTGCCGTTGTGGCCTTATCAACCTCTTGTCAGAGCTCGGCCATCCGTTGCTGATGCTCCGTCTCCAGCTGCTTGTAGTCCCGATGCAGATGATCGAAATCATCGATCTTCTGCTTTAGCCTTTGGTTTATATGACGGCGCGCGCGGTCCTCCATGTCCTTCTATTGACGAAGCTCTTCCTTCAGTCGCTCTATTTCCGTCTCCGCCATCCGTCGCAGCTTGTCTTTTTCCTGCAGCACTTTCTCTTTTTCCTCCTTCAGCCAGTCATAAGCATGATGTCCTTTACGCAGGTTTTCCTCTGCACGGCGAAGGTTCTCAGCAGTCTTTCTTAATTCTTCTTCGGCCGCCTTCTTCAAGTCGCGTTCGCGGCTCCGTAATGCTTCTTGTGCGGCTAGTTCATCTCGTAATTCCGCAAGCTCTTGGGCTTGCGCCGCCTCTTTCTCCGGGACAGTTTGTGTCTCCGGGGTCTTATTCTTCTGTACATCCACCGGAGTCACCGGTGCTTGGATCTGTGTTGCGGTTAAGGCCATTTTGGCTATATCTCCTATGATCTGATCCAAGTCTTGTTCTAGGCACCGAATCCTTGACCGGCCCGTCTCTAGTTCATCGGTTGTGACGAGCAACCGTTCCGTTTGCGCTCTTTCCTCTGCCTCTATGCATCCGACTACTCCGGCAATTTGGTCTCCTATCCACCGGAGCCATTGGCTGCCAGTGCACTGTTGTTGCGCTTGCATGGAGAGTTGGTTGATGGGTTCACTCGCTGATGGCTGGTCCCCCCTTTCTGCGTCAAGTTGCGCTTCTGGTTCTACCAGCTGACCACTTTGCCGTTCCGGATCTGAGTGTGTTTCGGCTAGCGCCCCTTGTCTACTTGTTCTTGGCCGACTGGGGCGGTTGGCCTTTGTATCTCCGGCTCTTGCGTGACAGGGCTTGCCGGTGCTGCCTGTTGTGCCGGGACTTCTGTGACCGGTTCCATCCGAACCGGTTCCGGTGCCTCCCTTGGCGTGGGTTGCTCAGCGTGAGTTGCGGGTGTTCGATCCTTCTGTGGGTCCGAATGCTTCTCGGCTGATTCTGCGGTGCTCTTCACCGGCCGCTGCTGGAGGTGCTCCGTGGGTTCTTCCTCCATCTCTTCCGCGTGAGTCCCGGCATTCATTCTTGCCACCAAGGTGTCCGTTTCCTGTTGCCCCGGTCGGTGGAGTGGGCTCTTCAAGGCCCGTGCCGGTGTCTCCTCGTGCGTGTCCGTCGGTCGCTTCTGGCCGGCGCACTCCTTCGCCGCCTTCTCTGCTTTGGCAATCTTCCCCTTAGTGGCCTTGTGTCAGGAACTCTATTAAGGCAGAGAAGGAATTAGTACTAAAAGAAGGATTAGTACTATTGTTGGGGAATAGTACTAAGACAGAGAAGGATTAGTACTATGAGAGGTGTCGAACTTTGAGAGAAGGAATGAGTGAGTGAGAGAGAGAGAGAGAGAGAGAGAGAATGATGATGCGAAAGATATATGTATTATATGACGGAAGATATACAACAGTAGTTAGAAGGCTTAAGACTGGCGTTGAACCGATTTGGTTCGAACTAATGCCTTGCGCCTCCTTTTATAGTGTCTTCAGGAATACTCCTGAAGTTTCTAGAATGTTCCAGAGAAATCTGGAATATACATCAATTTCCTAATAAAACCTAAATGAAAATAATATCCTTCAAATTACAACTCATAACCTAATGGTAAAGTCTCGACCCGTGTAACAAAAGGTTATGGGTTCGAGTCTAGTTATGACACTATCCCCCCTTTAAAACGACGAGTTTCACGAGTCGTTTTGGATTGAGGACCCGGTTTCTCGGGATATCGTCGATGGAAGTCTTCTAGAAGAGCATGAGCATTGGTCACATTCTCGATCGGTTCCCAAGTACGCTCGCTGGGACTATATCCTAGCCAATCGACTAGATAGTAGAGCTTGTTGCGAACAATTTTGGAATCGAGGATGGCAGCGACCTCATACTCAGGTCCATCTTCGAGCTCGATAGGAGGTGGAGGTTGTATAGTACGTCCTGGGATAGTGCTCTCGTGATAGGGTTCGAGGAGAGAACTATGAAACACCGGGTGTATCCGAAGTTGCGGAGGTAGCTCGAGACGAAAAGCGACATCATTAATCTTCCCGATAATACGGAAAGGACCTAATCGTCGATAATCCAACTTCTCACATGGGCGAGTAGTCTTGATGTGTCGTCGTAGCAGCCACACCCGATCTCCAATGTTAAAACTGGATGGAAGTCGATGACGATCTGCGTAGTCCTTGTGTGATTGTTGAGCTTGCTGGAGTTGAGTAGATAAATCCGCTTGTATCTTGCGTAACCGCTCCAAACGATCCTCCGCGCAAGGATTTGTGGACACTTCTGGGGTTTCAAGGACACACCACCGGGGATGATATCCCGTATAAGCGTAGAATGGCGTGACTTTAGTCGATGCGTGGATAGCGTTATTATAGGCAAATTCGGCGAACTGAAGAATATCTGCCCAGTCATTCTGATGATAGTTGAGAAAGCACCGCAGATACTGCTCCAGTGTTTGATTTGTTCGTTCGGCTTGACCGTCGGTTTGTGGGTGGTAGCCGGAGGAGAGGTTACAAGTGACCTTCAGCATTTTAAAAAGGTGCTTCCAGAATTTTGACACAAACTGGGGTCCACGATCGCTGATGATATTATCAGGGAGTCCATGATGCCGACATACTTCCCGCATGACAATTTCGGCGGTGTCTTCACTAGATATTTCTTTAGTACATGGTAAGAAATGAGCCATCTTCGTATATCGATCCACCACTGTGAGAATCGCACTGAATCCCTTAGAGACTGGAAGATCTGTAATGAAGTCAAGAGCAATGGATTGCCATGGCTTGCTTGGAATTGGTAATGGTTCTAATAAACCATATGGATGATGTCTTGGCATTTTCGCTCTGCAGCATGTATCGCAAGTCCGAACAAAATCTTCGACAAATTGTCGCATACGGGGCCACCAGAATGATCGTTGTACTAAATCTAATGTTTTAGTACTACCAAAATGTCCTGCTGTATATGTGTCATGGCAGTTTTGTACTACTCGAAGGCGGCAAGAACCATTAGGAACATACAAAAGTTCTTTAAAGAAGAGTAATCCATCACAGTATTTGAATTGCCGATAATCCGTACCTGGTGATTGTGATTGTGAACATGACGCTCGAGAGGGGTCAATTTGTGCTAGTATAGCTTGGGCGAAAGCGTCAGTCTTCAAGTCCTCACGTATAGTATTGGTAATGTCGGAATCCACGGGCATGTCAAAGATCTGTGCTGCTTGCAGTCGTGCCGGACCCAAGATTACTTGCTTCTGGTTATCGAAAGCTGGCTCACCGGGACGTGGTGTTAGATACGAACGTCGTGATAATGCATCTGCCTTCCCTTGGTGCTTCCCCGGACGATATGTAATTTTGAAGTCGAAGCGTGTGAGGAAGTGGGCCCACCGAGCTTGACGTCGATTCAGTACACGAGCATCTTGAAAGTAGGCAAGGTTCTTGTGGTCACTGAATACAGTGACCTGATGAGGAGATCCCTCTAGGAAATGCCTCCATTGCATAAAAGAATCAACTATTGCTAATAGCTCTTTATCATGAATTTCGTAGTTGATTTCGGCGGCGTCAAACTTACGGGAGTGGAAAGCCACAGGATGTAGCTTCTCGTCGTTACCCTGTTGTGACAGAATGCTCCCCAATGCGAAATCCGATGCATCAGCTTCGATAATGAATGGTTTTTCCGGATCCACATGACCTAAAATTGGAGCTGATGTAAACGCCTTCTTAAGACTCTCGAAAGCCATGTCCGTCTCTTTAGACCAAATGAATGATTGTCCCTTCCTGGTGAGCTGTGTGAGAGGCAGCACAATTTTTGAGTAATTTTGTATGAACTTCCGGTAGAAATTTGCAAAGCCTAGGAAGCATTGCACATCCCGCACCGAACGCGGAGTGTGCCATTCTATCACCGTTTTGACCTTGGCTGGATCCATAGATATGCCTTCTGAGGAGATGACATAGCCGAGAAACTCCACTTGGTTGCACCCGAAACTACATTTCTCTAACTTTGCATACAGACCATGTTCTCGAAGTCGTTTTAGTACTAATAGTACATGAGAATCATGTTCTTCTTGGGTCTTTGAATAAACCAGTAGATCATCCAAATAGATGATCAAAAAATCATCCAAGAGATCTCGAAATATATCATTCGCCATGTGCTGGAAGACTGCCGGCGCATTAGTGAGTCCGAACGGCATGACCGTATACTCGAAGTGCCCATATCTGGTGCGAAACGCGGTCTTCCATTCATCTCCTGGTCGGATCCGTACGAGGTTATAGGCTCCTCGTAAGTCGATCTTCGTGAAGAACCTGGCACCGTTGATCCGTTCTAAAAGACTTGAGATAAGGGGAAGAGCATACCTATTTCTTACTGTGACCTTATTCAAGCCACGGTAATCTACAACGAGTCGAAGCGAGCCATCTTTTTTCTTGACGAAGAAAATGGGTGCGCCGGCTGGAGATTTCGAATGCCGAATGAAACCGTTCTCCAAATTCTCCTCTATATAGGCTCGAAGGACTTCTAGCTCGGTTGGTGACAAATTGTAGATCGGCCCCCATGGCGGCTCTTTTCCCGGTTGTAAGTCGATGGCGCAGTCGTACGGCCGATGATGAGGAAGTGTGTTGGCTTGTACTTTATCGAACACATCAGCATACTGACGATACTTCTCGGGAAGTTGAACGGTGGACTCCTCTTTGGTGGTGCTGGAGGGTTGTACTGATATTGCAAAGAGAAACATTTCCTCCTTGCGCCCTTCCTCACGCAACTGGCGTAGCGAAATGGTTGCAACCTTCTGGGTAGATCCTTGGGTTTGTCGCAACCGGATTTCCCTTGTCCTCCAATCTATGTCTGGGTCATGTAACTCGAACCATGGTAATCCTAAAACTATGGGATGTTCTGGAATACTAATAATATTAAATGATACTACACATGTTAAGTTATCTAGGACAATATTAACGGGTTCCGACTCTTCTATGATATTACCAGAAGCAATGGGACGACCATCAATGACTACTACTGAGGCTGGACATGGGAGCTTTCTGAGAGATATCTGATGAGCTCGGGCAAAATTCCTATCCATGAAGCAAGAATTAGCTCCGGAATCTAGAAGGGCTAAGGTATGTACTGGAGGGGTACTTTTAGTACTAACTGCTACTTGGACTACGAACACATCACTAACTTGCTTAGAGGGAATGGAACCACTAATGGGCTGCACAGATCTAGGGCTGTCCAACCAAACGGCTCCTATTTTGGCTGGACTTAGTCGTTTAACTCTTCTTCTAATTGGCTAAGGACATCAAATTTGTTTGCGAGATTCGGACTATTAGTACTATTAGGACTATTATGACTATGAGGATTATCAGAGATTCCTACTGACATAGACTCGGGTTTAGTATAGTCAGAACTAACAATGACTTGGTTTACCTGCCTTCTTGGTCTATGGGGACAGTTTATCGCGATATGCCCTGGTCCACCGCAATAAAGGCATAATCGGTTTGTTCGGCGTCGTTGCTTTTCCTCCTCCGATAGCGGCCCACGACGACGTGTAGTGTCAATTTCCATTGGAGTTGGAGTACTTACTGGAGGCGCATTATGTGACTCCCTTTGAAAAGGTTTCGCTACCACTGAGGCATAGGTAGGCTCGGATCTTGCCCTCGGCATCTGAAATTGTCGTTCCGAACGTCGCTCGAAGAGGCGGTTGTCACATCTGACCGCTCGACTGATTGCTTCTGTTAATGATTTTGGCTCTTCAGGGAAAGTCAAGAGTAAATCCTTGACATCGTTGCGTAGACCATAGCGGAACTGCTCCATCAATGCTTGATCATCCCAGGGGATATCGGCGGCGAGTAGGCGGAAATCTGCAGCATATGCGGAGGCTGGACGGTCACCTTGGCGTAATCGCCGGATTTTGTTGATTGCAGTCCTTATGCTGTCAGTATCTCCAAAACATGCTTTAAACTCACTTATGAATTCTTCAAAATTATTTAGTACTGGAGATTCCTTTTCTAGTAGCGGAGCGAACCATGCTAATGCTGAGCCATTTAACAACGTGCCTACTAAACCCACTCGTGATGCATCGGTGGGATATCGGGACGGATGCATTTGAATAACTAACCGTACCTGGTTAAGAAACCCTCTAAACTGCGATCGCGTTCCATCGAACTTCGTGGGAAGGCCAATCTTGGGTTCTTTATGAATCCCTTGTGCTCCGTGCCCTTGTTGTTGCATTGCTACGATGGTTGCTTCGAGTTGTTGCACGCGTAACGCAAGTTCCCCATGCTGTTGTTGCGTTTGCTGCTTTTCTAAGGAAATTTGCTGAAGATCCCCCAACAAGCGTTGATTTTCTTGTTCCAAAGCATGAAACTTCTCTTTCAAGCATTGAAATTCCGAGAAAACAGATTGATACTCTTCAGCGCTAACGGTGGCCATGGGATGAAGGAAAAGGGAAATAAGAGACTAGTAGGAAAGGAGAGAGACAGAAGGAAGAGGGAGACTAGTAGGGCAAATCGGTTCAAACTGTCAGGAACTCTATTAAGGCAGAGAAGGAATTAGTACTAAAAGAAGGATTAGTACTATTGTTGGGGAATAGTACTAAGACAGAGAAGGATTAGTACTATGAGAGGTGTCGAACTTTGAGAGAAGGAATGAGTGAGTGAGAGAGAGAGAGAGAGAGAGAGAATGATGATGCGAAAGATATATGTATTATATGACGGAAGATATACAACAGTAGTTAGAAGGCTTAAGACTGGCGTTGAACCGATTTGGTTCGAACTAATGCCTTGCGCCTCCTTTTATAGTGTCTTCAGGAATACTCCTGAAGTTTCTAGAATGTTCCAGAGAAATCTGGAATATACATCAATTTCCTAATAAAACCTAAATGAAAATAATATCCTTCAAATTTCAACTCATAACCTAATGGTAAAGTCTCGACCCGTGTAACAAAAGGTTATGGGTTCGAGTCTAGTTATGACACCTTGGAGGCCAACAGTTGTTGCCGTTTCGAAGCAGGTTTCGAGGTGCCGTCCGTTGCTCTTCCCCGCTTCTTGGTTTGGATGGGCTCGACCGGTGGCGCCAACAGGGTGAGCCATTGTGTCACCGCATGCCATATTTTCCGGCCTTCCTTTCCGTCCTTTCCCCTTACTATATCAATGGCCGTACACAGCCCGTCGGCGATCAGCACCGGCCAATCTACCTTGACCCCTTTGTACGTTGCGATGATCAAGCCTGCTCGGTTCTGAGGCATGACGGGGGGTCGAGGGTACACGTGGCCGAACTCGTGGAGCACACGGGAAATTTCCCAGAATAGCGTATCTTCGCCGCCCTGTGTCCTATAGCCCTTGCTGGCTAGAGAGTACTCACTGAAATATTTGATGAGTTGCTCGGGGGTAGGATTGTCGATCGTGTAGATACCTCCCTCCGGAAGGCCTATTAACGCACGGATCGCCTCCTCTGTGATCACCTCCGTGTCGATTTCTTTTATAATCTTCTCCGCCTCCTTTTGTGGCGTCGCCTCCATGATCGTTAGGAAACCCTCTAGACCATGCTGTTGTAACCATTTCTTGGCGGCTTCAGACAGCGTTTGGCAGTCCATCTCTCCGTCGAGGTCGAAGAGCGTTGGAGAGGTGTGATGGTGGGGAGAATGTGAGAGAGAAAGTTCTGAGGGAGGGGGTTCTCTGTGTGCGAGCTCTCTACGATTTATCTTCATGCGTCGCTCTGCGTCTGTTCTCCTTGGTTCGCGATAGGAGAAGGTCTCAATGCGTGGGGGTTTTTCTCTCTGCATCTTGGCGCCTTTTTCGAGCCTCTGCATGTGCAGGTCGTGTACTATAATAGCATTGCGTGCCATGTGGCGGTGGTTTAATGTCCTATTCATAGCTCCTCGTACCTTTTCGACGTGCCTCTTTACTCCTCGTGTGCATGGCCGTTTCCACCACTCCTTTCCATGATTTATTTGATTCGCTCCTTTCTTTTTTCTTTTTTCTTTTTTCTTTTTTTCTTTTTTTTTTTGAAACTTACTTGTGTGGTTAGTTTTTCTCCGGTCCTTTCGGACCCTTGCCCGAAGCGTGCAACTTCCCGGCCTCTTGACGGTTTGTCGTCGTTCTGCTCTCCTCGGTTGCCGGCTCATGCTCCTCCTTACTGGCTTGGTGGTAGCCGTCGTCTTCACCGGTTGCCGTTATGGTTGGCCTGCTGGCGTCGGATTCAGTGGCGGCCCTTCGTTCAAATGGGTTCGTAGACATAGGTCCTTTGTATGGTTTTAATCTAAATCCGTTGACCCATTTGCCCAGCACTTCTCCGGCAAGTGTCCCCAACTGGTAGGACCCATTGAACTCGCATGTGATCCAGTACGGTCCGGTCCATCTAAATCGTAGTTTACCTGGCATTTTGCCCATCCGGGTCTGAAACACGAGTACCGGCTTGTCGGTCCCGAACATCTTCTCGTTTCCCTTCCAGTGCCGATCTACAAAAGCTTTCCGTCTCCGTTGTTCCAATTCCAGGTGCATCATGCTCGCCAGTCGGTGTTCTTCCAGTTCGCACAGAGCCTTTAACCGAATTGCCTCTGATTCCTTTTCGCTCAATCGTTCCCGAATCTGAATCCGTAAGCTTAGTACCTGGAACTCGACCGACATGACTACCTCCAATCCGAATGCTAACCGGAACGGTGTTGTCCGGATGCTTGTTTTGTACGTTGTCCAGTAAGCCCAGAGCGCACTGTGCAGCTTTCTGTTCCAATTTGTCCGATTTTCATTCACAATCTTCCAGAGCATATTCTGGAGCGTTTTGTTCGTCGACTCAGCTAACCCATTTGCTTGCGGATAGTACGGTGTTGTAGTGTATTCCACACACTACGTGAAAACCATAAAATAATATATCCGATTTTAGATACATATAAATAAATAAATAAATAATAAACCACTGTGTCATGCCCTTCGGCTCCGGATCGTTGCGTGAGTCGGGTGGGAACCGCCGAGGTTTTTGACTAGGAGGAAGAGGAATACAACTTAAGGCTAGTTATGAATAATAGGAAGAGAAGTAAGATAGCAATCTCGTGAATCCCACGAGTTTAGTGTATTTTAAAAGAATATTTAAATTATAAGAGTAATTTTGATGGCAAAATTCGTGAATCCCACGAATATCTTAGATTGATCAATCCTTGTATATTAATCAACAACCTTATACATATTTCTCTCCTCCTTATATAAAGATCGAAGAGGCTAAGCATGGCTTCATGCTTTTTCACCGAAAGTGTCCATGCACACTAAATGTGCATGTGATGCTTTGTCATTTCCTAAATATAGGGCTCATGCACGCTAGATGTGCATGAGTCACTTTTAATGTCACGTGTAAATAAAATATTCACACTCTAAAGAATACACGATTTTTACCTTTTAATAAAGGTATGTGTAAATAAAGGTCTTATACGTATTAAATCTATATTTAAAACACTAAAGATAAGTTATTACAATGGTAAAGTTGGGGTTTATCTATGTGGAGGTGCATGGTTTGAATCCTGCCCTATGCACGTGATGAATTCTTTTTGATATATTATTTATTTATTTATATGTATCTAAAATCGGATATATTATTTTATGGTTTTCACGTAGTGTGCAGAATACACTACGACAACGGTGTCCTTCATTTATGTACTACCGCATAGAACGTCGTCAAAATTTCTACCACCTGCCCAAGAAAGTGCCCTCCTTGGTCGCTTATCAACTCTATGGGGCATCCGTACCGGCACCAAATGCATTCGTATAAGAATTTCGCCGTTGACACCGCGGTGTTGTCTCGTAGGGCTTTCGCTTCCACCCACTTAGTGCAGTAATCCGTCACGACGATCACGTACCGGTTGCCGGTTCTCATTGCCGGTGGTTTAAATGGCCCGACGAAATCCAGCCCCCATTTCTGGAATGGTTCTAGTGGTAGGACTGGCTGGTGTGGCATCCGAGCTTGTTCCATTGGCTGACCCATTCGTTGGCATAGATCCCACTCCTTTGCATACCGGACTGCATCTTTCAATGTGGTCGGCCACCATAGGCCACTTTGCCATACTTTCCTTGCCGTCGCATCTCCGGCATAATGGCCTCCGGCGACTCCGCAGTGTGCCTCCCGTAGTATTACCTCCTTCTCGTCGCTGCGCACCGCTCGTCGCCAGATACCGTCCGCACCTTTGTTGTATAGCATGTCCTGTAATAAACAGAAGTGTCGGCTCTGTACCGCAAGGCGTTTTCTCTCATCCCGGTTCATCTCCTCCAGAGGCAATCCGGTACTCAGAAACTGATGCATATTAGTTAGCCACTTATCTTCTTGTGCCACCGTTTCATCTGTTGCCGTTTCCGTGGTGACTCGAAAAAGCTCTGCATCCGGAAACTCGTCCGGTACTCCGTCACCTGTCTCCCTGGAATCTAATCGGCTTAGATAATCTGCTACCACATGCTGTATGCCGGGTCGGTGGAATATCTCGAATTAGAACTCTTGCAACAACAAAGTCCACCGGGCCAACTTACTGGTAAGTGACGCTTTGGATACTAGGTAGAGGAGTGCCGAATGATCTACATGGAAGGAGAACTTTCTTCCCAATAAATAATGCCTGAATTTGGTTACACTGTAGATCATTCCTAAAGCTTCCCTTTCCGTGGTAGAATAATTTCGTTCCGCTTGGGATAGCTTCCGGCTGGCATAGTACACTGGCCGGTACCACCTTGGCTCGGTAAGCTGCATGAGCGTGCTACCGATTGCGATATCGGAAGCGTCCACGAACACATGAAACTCTTTACTCCAATCCGGAGGCTGCACTATCGGTGCTTGTGACAATAACAACTTTAGTGCCCGGTACGCCTTGTCTTCGATGTCAGTCCATTGGAACGGTGTTCGATGTACTACCGCATGTAGAGGTGTAGCCAGGTCCGCCAAATATCGGAGCATACGACTATGCCAGCGGATTTGTCCTAGGAAACGGCTCAATGCCGGTGCTTCCCGAATTGCTTTCACTTTGTCCGGATCTACGACAATGCCTTCCTTGCTCACTATATGCCCTAGTAGCGTTCCGCTGGACACTCCAAATACACACTTTGCCGGGTTCAGGCTTAGCCAGTACGCCCTGCACTTCTCTAGACCTAGTCTGAGATGCTGCAAATGATCTTCTTCTCTGCTATAGACAGCGAAGTCGTCAAGGAACACCTGCATAAAAGCCGGTATGTATTCGCCAAAGATCTCCATGATGATCCGTTGGAATGTTGTTGGTGCCATTTTCAACCCGAACATCATCACCACCGCAACAAACACTCCCCATTCGGTGATGAAAGCTGTTTTCTCTTGATCTTCAGGGTGCATCCGGATCTGATTATACCCACTCAATCCGTCTAAGAAACTGTAGACTTCATGGCCGGCGACGGCATCCAAAACTCCATCCATACATGGAAGTGGAAATGCATCCGTTACCGTTGACGCATTGAGCTTCCGGTAGTCGACACAAACTCTAATTTTGCCATTCTTTTTCGGTACGATTACGATCGGGCTCAGCCATGTAGATTTCTTCATGGGACGGATGAAGCCAACCCTTAGTAATTTGTCGATCTCCTTCTTGACTTTGGCGGCGTAGTTTGGGTTCATCCGGTACCGACGTTGTGCTACCGGCTTGGCGTCTTTGCTCAGATGTATCTGGTGCTGATACAACTGAGGATTCAGGCCTCTCATATCCTCGTACGACCAAGCAAAGACGTCGCGAAACTCGTTGAGGAGTGTAATTATCGCCGTTTTGTTCTCTGCATTCATTTCTTTGGCGATGTGCACCGGTTTTACCTCCTCCTCCGTGTTGTAGGTTTTAGAGTTAGGGTTAGGGTTAAGGATGATGATGGTTAACGATGACGAAGATAGACATGGTGAAATAGCAAAGATGATGAAGAGTATGATGGTGAGAGAGATCATATAGAGAACAAGACAAGCATTAAGAAGCATTGCGGGGTGGGGGGTGGTGCCTAGAATGGCTCCACCCCCCTCCCAAGGGGGTTCAACGTTAAGGGGAGGGAAGAGAGAGAGAGAGAGATGAAAAGAGAGATAGATAGAGAGAAATGATTCCTTCATATTTCATTCATTCCCCATAAGGGGTTAAATAGTACAAGAGGGGGTAGATACATAGGGGTGTAAGCCCCCTTGAGCATTCATACTAGACACTCACTCACACCTCCTCGTATCCATCCACATGCACACACGTGTGCATGTGTTCACATACGTATAGACTCACAATTACATTTATGTCCCCTACACATACACAACAACATCATGATAACATTCGACCCTCGCTCATCACACTGACACTCCGTACATCTCGTACGGGATAACACAATATGGCACGCCCGTGGGAGAGTGCCTTGCACGTCGATCCCACATGCCTTGATGATGATATTTCTTCGACCGGAACTTCCATCGGTCCTTTCAACGATCGACTCCCTCGATCGGAGTGCTTGACTCGACCATCTTTGTTGGTCAGCAAATTTTCCGCGACACGAACATTCTCATTCTGTCGTCTTACGAACTTTGGTATCCTCTTTCGGGTCCTTAAAAATGTTGTGTGTATGTATGTTATTCTTTGTTGATTTTGTGAGTTGTCGTGGTCGATCACGTCCATTTCTTTAGGTGGATGAGATTTCAAAATTTCATAGGTGCCCTTTGATTTTTAAAATTTTCTTATATACCCTCAGGTTTTTACAATTATGTTTGATACCCTCATGTATCTAGAATTCCAATAGTGCCCTTAGGTTTGTTTTTCGAAATTTCTAGGATGTCCTCAGTTTCCAAAATCCGAGGATGCTCCGTATGGTTATCTTTTTCCCTCCCTCTTTTCTGTTTCATCTTCCTCTTTCTTGGTGTTAACCGTTGCTTCTTCTCCTCTTCCTGTCTTTCGTTTCCTCCTCTCTCTTTCTTCTTCTATCTTTGTTTCTTCCACTTCTTCCTTGTTCTGTTTGGTGTTTTGGGGTAGGGAGGAAACGCAACCTTCACTCTCCCTTTGCTTGCATGTCATCTCCCTCTACTGCTGTCGTCGTCGTTTCCGTTGGCCGGTTCTGGTTGTCCATCTCTGTCCGGTCCTTCTGCCTGCTGCCGCTTCATCCGGCCGCTCCGGTGCTGATGTCCGGCTAGTCCGTTCTTCCCGGCTGTTTTTGGTCATTTGTCCGGCCGTCTTCACTCTGGTCGACGATCTGTCGCTGTCCATCATTCCGGTCGTTTCCATCATTCGCTTTGGCCGTCATTTGTTTCTGTTGCCTGTCCATTTCAATCATTTTTTGTCCCCAGCTTCGTTGTCGTCTCCATCTTTATCTCTTTGCCTTGTGGTTTGGCCTCGGCTTTCCGAAGTGTCCGGCCCTTTCCCTCTCTGTCTTGGCCACTGTCCGACCTCGTGCTTTTGTCTGGCCTGTCCGGTCCGCCTGCCTCGATTCCGATACCATTCGGCCACTCTTTGACTGTTGTGTAGGGTTTCGGGTTGCCATTCGCCGCCACTGTCCGGCCTCTGCCGTATAGCGTCGTCGTCGTTCGGCCATTTGTCCCGCATTCTGGCCGCCATACCGGTCGCTCTTCCGCCGTGCTTCAACCGCTCCCATACGGTGGCCATCCGGCCTTCGTTCCTCTGTTGGTTTGTCGTAGTCTGGCACCGTCCGTCGTCTTCTGGTCTGTTCCGGCCGGTTTTCCGGTAGTCAGTTTGAATGTTGTCCGGCTGCTCCCATATCTGGCCATTTTGGTCGGTTGCCGCTCCGGTCGCAGTTGCTTCTTTTTTTTTTTTTTTCTGCTTTCCCAGTTGATGACGATGACCTAGAGGGCACATGTGGTCCTGTTTTTGTTGTACTGGTTCTTAGCATTTGTTCTAGTCGTGTTTCTCCTTCGTTGTTCCATTCTTTCTGTCTGTTTGAGTAGTCTCTTTTCATCGTCTTTGTCTGTCTTTGTCTGGTGCATCCGATCGTCTCTTTCTGGCGTTGTTGGTTTCTTTGGTCGTAGATGTCTGGTCTGCGTTGTTGGTTTCTTTGTTGGTCAATGTCTGGGTCTTCTTCGACCCTTCAGTGTTAACCGGCTCCGGTTCTGGTTCCGATTCCGGTTCCGACTCTCTCTGTGTTGCTTCTTTTAGAACCACCTCTCATGCATTCTCAGCACATCCTACCGGTCTCCGCTCCACACACTGCGACTTTCTCCGCAGTCTCCTGGTGGGCTTCTCGTTCCGGTCGTGCTGGCACCGGTTCCCACTGCATCGCAGTTTGTACAGCCGTGCATCTTGCACCACGCTTTCAAAAACACGCACATTGTCGCTAACCGCATCGGAAACCCGCACATTGACACTAATCGCAACCTCGCACAACCATTGTTGCCATTCATGCATTCCTCCATCGCATCATCATTTCTTGCACTCGTACACAAACGTCATCGTTTCCATTTCTTCGCTTGCACATACATTGAACATCGTCGCCGTCATTTGCATGTTTCTGTCATTTCTCGCACATCATGCTGCCACGTTCTCTTCTTGGACTTCTTCATCAAAGGGGGTCCGCCGTTGTGGTCGCCAAAAGGTGTTGTAGGTTTTAGAGTTAGGGTTAGGGTTAAGGATGATGATGGTTAACGATGACGAAGATAGACATGGTGAAATAGCAAAGATGATGAAGAGTATGATGGTGAGAGAGATCATATAGAGAACAAGACAAGCATTAAGAAGCATTGCGGGGTGGGGGGTGGTGCCTAGAATGGCTCCACCCCCCTCCCAAGGGGGTTCAACGTTAAGGGGAGGGAAGAGAGAGAGAGAGAGATGAAAAGAGAGATAGATAGAGAGAAATGATTCCTTCATATTTCATTCATTCCCCATAAGGGGTTAAATAGTACAAGAGGGGGTAGATACATAGGGGTGTAAGCCCCCTTGAGCATTCATACTAGACACTCACTCACACCTCCTCGTATCCATCCACATGCACACACGTGTGCATGTGTTCACATACGTATAGACTCACAATTACATTTATGTCCCCTACACATACACAACAACATCATGATAACATTCGACCCTCGCTCATCACACTGACACTCCGTACATCTCGTACGGGGTAACACTCTGTTCCTAGATTTACCTCTTCTAATTGGGACGCTTTTAAGCGCTGGGATACGGCCATTTCCCTTTCCAATGCCTCTTGTGCGTGCCGTAACTCCCAGATTGCTTCTTTATCCGGTTCCGCTTCGGTTCCGTCCGATTGCAGTAAGTAGGGTGATACCGCTTCCGCGACGTCAATTTTGAATAGAGGTACAATCTTCGGGTTCTCCAGCAAATACTGCTCTTCTTCTTCGTCTGCTAATCCTTCCAGCATATTGACACACTCCGCATATAACGGTGTCAGATTCTTGCCGGTGCCCTTCCTTGGTTGTGTTGGTACCCTTACCTTCGCTTTTCCCCGCCGGAACGTAATCATATTCCTCCTCCAGTTTTGTTTGATATGTGCCGTTTTTAACCAAGGGCATCCCAACAATAATGGGTATGCTCCTTCAGCCTGCAACTGGAGAACTACGGCTGAGATTCGGAATGTGTGGCCCCCGATGGTTACTTCCAAGTTCCGTATTAAACCTGTCGGTCACACCGAGCTTGTGTCCGCCATTCGGAGCCAGAACGGACATGGCTCCCACTCTCGGATTCCAAGAGCATCGCATGTCCAAAGGCTGATTACATTAACGCCGGAGCCTCCGTCTATTATCGTGCCGGGGAGTTCTTTCCCTTTCACAATGGCCGTAATTGCCAGACTGTTGGTGTCCACCACGGCCGGTCGTTCTTCCGGATTTGAGAAGAATGCTGGAGCCAGTGGTGTTCCGCTTGTCGTCATGCTGGACTTGAGTCCTTCTGTGAATCTTGGTACTAGCTGCAAGAGTCGTCCTTATGGCAGCGTGATCTGGCATTCCCGCAATACCTGCCATGTCACGTTTTCAGACTAACTGCCGCCGGCGAGCTCTTCGGTATTCTCCTTTTGTTGCGCGAGTTCTGCTACATTTCGCTCATTTGCCTTTTTCACCCATTCTGTTGCCTGTTTCCGGATGGCCTCTTGTGTCTCCCATTCCGTAGTCTTCCCCTTCGACCTTGTGGTGACCTGCTGGAGGTCTGCGACTTCGGCGACTACCATGTTTACTGCCGGTCGCTTATCATAGCTTTTTGCCGGACATTGATTACTATAATGTCCTTCTTGCCGGCAGTAATAGCAATATGCTTTCCGGGTGTTCCTGGATTCGGCATTGTTTCCTGTACCCGGTGGAGGACTTGTGGTAACCGTGGGACTCTGGTCTGGTTGGCTGCTTGAGGCGCCTTTTTCCGGTTCACATGGGTGGCTCCCGTTTTTGAAATGCCGTTTTTTTTTTAAATTCTTTTTGTTGCGGTACCGTTGCCGGGGTTGGTCGTCATATCTCCCGTAATCTTCCCGTCGTTGGTGATACCCGGGGGAGTGATCCCGGTTGTGATGCTCGTATCGTCCATTGTAATCTCGGTACTTGTCGTATCTCTTGTACCGGTTGTAGTTGTCTCGCCGATTGTCGTACAGGACATCTTGTGCCGGTCGATATCGCTCCTCTCGTTGCCAGCGTTCGTCTTCTTTGTCTCGGCTGCTAGGTGGCTCGATTTTCCGGACTGGTGGAGCTTGCCGATTCAATAAGTTATATTTGCACTGATCCATCGTGTGGCTCGTAGATTGGCAGAGTAAGCAGTGCGTCCGCATGGTGCACTCTAGTGACGAGTGTCCGGAATTCAAGCAGGTCGTGCATTGGATATCTTGCCGGAAACGGAGATCCTCATCGGTTGGTAATGCTCATTGGAGGGCTCCCATTGTTAGCCAAGAGCTCATTTTTTCCATTTCTCGAACCCGATCGATGACCTGGTCGACGGTGCTTGTGCGAAAGTCAATGACCGTGCATACCGTTCGTAGAGGTTCCAGGAGTGTGGCTAAAAATATAACCCACGTTTCTTCCTCCAGAGGTGCGTGGGTAAGCTGACTGTGCATCCGTTGAAAGCGGATGACAAACTGTGGGATGCTCTCGCCGGGGTCCTACCGAATTGTATAAAATAAGCCCACCATTTCTCGTTGATCCACCTCCTTCTGGAAGAAGTGCAAGAATTTGTCTTTTAGGTCCGCAAAGGTGGTGATGGTGTTGCGATCTTGCGGCCGGTGCCATCTGGCGGCCGGTCCTTCTAATGTCACGCTGAATTCAGCTATCTTAGATCGTTCCTCTTCTGCCGCGGTTAACCGTTGTGACACATGGTTTGCTTCCCATGTTTGTTCAAATGCGTGAACATGAGCCTCCGCGTCCAGGTCATCCTGATACTTGGAGTATTGGAACGGCATATCGTCGTCCGGTGTCGGTACGCGGCCTGGCGGTGTCGGTGGTCGTTCCGGCTATTCCGCCGGCGTCTGAGGTCTTTGTCGGTCTTCCTTTGGTGTTGCCGGCTCGACTTCCGGTGTTGGAGGTTTTTGCCGGTGTACTTCCATCTCCGGAGGTTGCTCCACGACGAGTGCCGGAGGTTCTTGGTCTGTCAACTCTGGTTCCGGTGTTGGTAAAGTATCTGATTCCTCGTCCTCCGGTCCTCCTAGGGTGTCATTACTGCTGCAATAATTCGTATGCGCGCTGTAACCCCCTTCTGAATCCAATTCCAGCGCTGAAAATGCTTCGGATTCGCCGTCTCTTCCGACCAAGGCCTGGAGAAGGGTTTCCGCTTCCCGGAGGCTGCTTAAGCTGCTTCATTCGTCCGGGTACGCATTTTGTTGCAGACAGAGCGACTCCTCTGCCACTTTCTGGATCACTTTGGAAAATGATCGATCCGTTCGGATTTCTTCCGCTGCTTGCTGGAAAGCCTCTCGCCGTCGTCTCCGTTCCACAAGTCTTCGTGCTCTCTCCATAACCGGGTCGTCTGTTGGCCTAGTCATCCATTCCTACCGTTGTTCACTGCAATAATGCAGGAATCGTGGTCGCCAAAAACTGTGTTATTGCTAGGGCCGGACAACAGCCTAACACAGGGTGTCCACTTAAGACACGTCACCAAAGGGTGCTACGGCAGAATGACTTACAGCACAACACTCAATTAGATCTTAATCGATTACTTAGCCATCCATAATTAACACGCGTAAGATATAACAATAAATACAGAACGGTAATCAACACTTGAAGATTAAGACAATAAGCTTTATTAATTATCCGCTCCTGATTACATTGTAACCGAGCCTTTATATAGGTCTCCGGTGCGAAATACAAAACGGTGCCAAACGGCACCTTTACGGAATCGTTCCAGATCCGGATCAGCATACCGATTCCGGTCCGTCCGTCCACATCTTCTTATATAATAATATGTATATATTAAGACTACTAATTACAATAGTTCCTGAATAACTATTCCTTTCACACTTTGGTTTGGACCTCCTTAAGCCTTCTTCGTCGGCCGGTAACAGTCAATAAACGTTACAAAGTACTATCCTCCTCGATACAATGGAGCATCCACATAGCACACATCCGTGTGCACTAGTTCTAGTGCAGCTTCTCTTTTCCTCGGTGGTCTCGAGTGGAATGCCGCCCTATTCTGCTTTCCGGCTAAGTAGTCGACACACTTCTCCAAGCACACCCTCTAGACTTCTGGTAGAAGTTTCTAGTCGGCTAGCAGGTGCATTTCCTTCTCACTCATATGGCCTAGCCTCTTATGCCATATCTCCCCTGCCGAGTCGGCTGCCACGTTTACTTCCGATTTACACAGTCGAGCATGCATCATGTACAATGTGCCTTCTTTCTGTGCTCGGGCCACTATGAGGTTTCCTCTGCAGAAACTCCACTTGCCATTCCGAAAGCTACCACTATAGCCTTCGTCGTCAAGCCTTCCTGTCGATATCAGATTCAATCTGCTATCGGGGATGTGTCAAACATCCTTCAACGTTAGTCAACACCCTGTCGACGTCGTTAAGCACACACTTCTGACACCGGTTATCTTGCACTCTCCACTATCACCCATCTTTACATAGCCATGATCCCCGGATATGTAAGTCGAGAAATACTCTCTCGACGGAGTAATATGGAAGGATGCGCCAGAATCAATCACCCAACTGCACTCTTCGCTTGCAAGATTTGCACTCATCTATTCACAAATGAACAGGAGTTCCTCATTGCTCGTAGCAATGGCCGAAGTGTTCTTTTCATCCGGAATTTTCCGAGGTTCGACATTGTTTCCGACAATCTTGTCTCTCTTCATGTGGTCGTCGATGAAGGAGACAAAATATCGACTCCCGCCAAGACTAACGTTCTGTGCCAGTCCCCATACATCCGAATGAATAAGGTTGAGCTTCTTACGGCTACAGTTTCGTTCGGTGGGGAATGAAAGTCGGTGTTGCTGCTCGAGTTGGCATGCTTCACATATTTGGGCCTTCCGGCCATTGAACGAACTTCGGCAAACCGAAAACAACTTGTTTCGTTTGCAAGTCTTGAAGCCTCCGGTAATTGACGTGGTCGATCCGCTTGTGCCACAGATTAATATCTAATTCAATCTTCTGTCCTTTGGTGAACAAAGCGGTGCCGACGTCATTGGTGTCGAGGATAAACATCCTCCCGTCTCTGCGCCCTTGTGCAATTATTTGGCCCTCTTCCTCGATGAAGCACCCGAGGTGCGTAAACCGCACCTGCATCCCCTGGTCGACAATCTGACCGACTGACACCAGGTTCTTCGTGATAGTTGGAACGTGTAATACGTTCATCAGCTTCCCCCTCTGTCCGACGTGGCTCAAAGGGACTTCTCCGATATTCACAATTGGGTGACGAGTGTCATCTCCGGTTTCGATGACTCCCGGTTGTTCTGGTTTCTCCAAGAAGGAGAACCACTCTTTGTGGCTCGTCATGTGATTCGACAAACCGGAATCAACGTACCACACTTCCTCCGATTTGGAAGTGGTCTTCTTCATCGAGTTAGCCTCGTGTTCCATCACCAAGGCTGGCCCCTTTACCGGATTTCCCGGTTTTGGATCCTCCCGATCCTTCTGCGTAATGCGAGTATTGCCGGATCCGGATCTATCCAAATCAGCTCGCTTCTTCCAGCACTCGCTTTCTCTATGGCCCTTTTTACCACAATACCAGGATTCCGTGTCGGCCTTTGCTTGCTGGCCTCCGGCGCCGCCTTGACTCCCCCTGCTTGTGGAGTATCCAAAACTACTGTCGGCACGTTCTCTGTGCCTTCGGTCCTGCTCTTGCCGGCTACTACCATTGTGAGCCGATCCACCTCCGTGTACAGCATCCAGCTGTCGGTGGGTGCACTTGTTGACACACTGGCGTGGTTCTCCTCCACAAGGAGCATCGACTATAAGTCGAAAAATGACGACATATTCTCCCTTGTACACACAGCAGTTCGGAACGCTCCGAACTTTGACGTCAAACCTCCGAGACAAATTTGCACCATATCGGCTTCTTCGATATTCACATCGATGGAGGCCAGAGAGTCGCAAATGTCCTTGATTTTTGAGGTGTAGTCTGCCACTGACAAGTCGCGTTGTCGTAGGTTGCTCAGCTCCTGTCGGAGTTGAAGCTTCCTGGCTATAGTGCTTGCGGCGAAAACCTTCTTCAGATTTCCCCAAGCATCTTTCGGCGTTTTTGCATCCCGAATGTAGCTTAGGAGTTGTTCGCCCACACAAGACGCGAAGCAGTACAGTACTCTTATTGTCGATTGTTCCCACACTAGGAAATCTCTGTGTGTCGATTCGGGTGTTGTGTCATTTGCTCCGTTGACATAACTCCAATAACCGTGCCCGAGCAGGTACTGGTGCATCTTGTAGGACCAAGATGCGTAGTTGTTTCTATCGAGCTTCTTCGTCGGAAGCAAGCTAGCCATCGGTGTTTACCTGTTCTTCTTGGTTGGTTTTCTTTTCAAGCTATGTCGACTGCAGAGGTTCTCAACCCTCGCGCTCTGATACCATGTAAAAAGAATAGCATGCGGAAGCAATAAAAGACCGAACACAGAAACGTAGGTTTAATGGAGAGCTTAGAATATACACAGTACGCGGGCGAGATAGAGAGAGAGCACACAGAAACTCAATTCAAAATAATACTCAATCTATACATCATATGTGTTCAATGAACACTTTTATACAAGTCCATACAGATTGATAGAAGTACGGTGTACTTCAATGTTCACACAAGCGTTTGACACTAACTATGAGACATTAACTACCTAGTAATCTAGGCTGCTATTAGGCTTCTCGTTACTAATGGATCCGGCTAACCGGCTCCCCAGCTCACCGGCTCACCGATCCGGCTCATCCTTCCAGATGTCGATCCGGCTCAGGCTTATTCAGCCGATTCGAATCCGGATGAGTGTGCCGCTCAACGATTACCTTAATGGTTAGGCTTCGAATTTCGTAATACGAAGTCCTAGGTTCAAGTCCAGTTGAAGCATAATGTTCATGGATTCATGACAGCTTCCTCCACCGAGGTCAGCTCACTCACTGAGCCTATGATGTCCACCATCAGAGCCATGTTGACAATGTGGTCAGAGGTTCTACCTTGCTCCTATGTTCTTCTTGATCTTCGTAATCGATCAGTTGAAGTTTCAGGAAATGCAACTTTAGGAGTACGGTCATTGAAGAGTTGTTAAGCCCACTTACATATTTTCTTTACATCTGGCACTGGCATAGGCTGAACAAGTGAGCCATTACCATCAAATGGTTCAGCTTCCTTTTCTGGACAGTGGGTCGGGATTGGGGGGAAATACTTCTTCGGTTAATGAGATAACTTGAGAATCGTTGTTCTCAGCTAGCTGTGGTCGTTCCTCATCGAACGCCACATCACAACTTGTCAATATCTTTCTTGCCTCTGGATCGTATAGTCGATAGGTCTTTGACTCTTCACTATATCCAAGAAAGATACACTTCTTGCTTTTAGCATCCAACTTCTTTCTGCTCACATCTTGAACATGTGCGTAGCACGTACACCCAAAGGTTCTGGAGTGCAGCACTGAACGTTTCTTGCCTAAATAAGCTTCTTGGGGTGTTTTCCCTTGAAGTGCCTTTGTGTAGCTCCAGTTGAGGATGTAAAGTATTGTATTCAGTGCTTCAGCCTAGAATGGGCCGGGCAACACTTGTGCCTTCAACATAGACCTAGCCATCTTGACAATTGTTCGGTTTCGACGTTCAACAACGCCATTTTGTTGTGGGGTGTAGGTTGTTGTATGTTGGCACTTAATTCCATGCTCTTTGCAATACTCACAAAATTCTATTGATAAGAATTCTTCACCTAGATCAGAGTGTAACTCCTTCACTAACTTTCCGGACTCCCGCTCGACAAACTTATGCCATCTTTCGAAGATTTTAAAAGCTTCAACCTTCTCTCGAAGGAAGTAAACGCACATCTTTCTATTGATGTCATCGACTACTAGCATATAGTAGAGAGATCCACCCATTGCAGGAGTCACCATTTTTCCAGAGAGGTCGATGTGTATTACCTATAGAGTAGTCTTTGTCCGATTTTGACTCTCTTTTGGAATGGCTGATCTTTGATGTTTGCCCATCATACAAGCATCACAAACTGTAGAGAAACAGTTGCGGAATATAAATCACAATGAAGGAACTACACACTGAAATACGAATCACACCGAAATGCCAGAAAAGACAACATAAACAGATGTACATAGAGATTTACGTGGAAACCCTAAAACGGGGAAAACCACAGGAGCAGAACTTTACTCTACAAATAGTGGATATACACCAAAGATGATTACAACACTCTGTCAAGTGTATCAACCACACACGGCTCTTCGCGTCTGCTGTTACAAACACAGTTATGGCGCGACTCTTCCTTCTTCTCTCACACACACTCTCTCTCTCTACACAATCTATTCTACTCTGTTTGTCACACCTCTACAGCAACATGTTTTCCGTAGTTGCATATATACTTACACAACTTTCTGGTTATTTACATACGTAGCCCTCATGGGGCGAACAATTAGACTATTTACAAATATAGTCTCCCGAGTTGCTATTTACACGATTCCGGTCTCGGCCGAGGCCAAGTTCCTCATCAACCCGGCTCTTGTTTTCCGACTCTTCGGCTGTCGTCTTTCCGAACAGTCGGATCATCCCCCCACTGGAGGGACATATTCCCTACAAACTTCCCCTTCACTCCTGTGGGAGGAAATCTGTCAGTCCTGTATTTTGTCGACAGACTCTGAGTCTGTCCATAGGTAGGTTCTTCGCCAGCATCTCAGATCCATTGTCGTCGGTATAGATCTTCACAAGGGAAAACACTCCTTCTTCGACTCTTTCCCACAACCAGTGATACCTTCTCTGTATGTGCTTGGTCCGGGAGTGGTATGTTGCGTTCTTGGCTACGTGTATAGCGCTTTGGCTATCACAACGAAGCACGAACTCCTTTTGCTTCATGCCTAGTTCGGTGACAAAATTTCTTATCTAGATCAGCTCTTTTCCGGCCTCTACCACTGCCATATACTCTGCCTCTGTAGTCGACAAGGCTACAGACTTCTGCAGTCGTGACCACCACGACACTGCTCCCCCTACATAGGTCATCACGTACCCTGACGTGGATTGGCTTGAATCGGTATCTCTAGACATGTCCAAATCGGTAAAACCTTCCAACACAGGTTTTCCGACACCATACCTTAGGCACATCTCCGAGGTGCCTTTAAAGTATCTGAGTATCCACTTCACCACTGCCCAATGTTCTCTCCCTGGATTACTCATATATCGGCTTACTGCTCCCACAACAAATGCTATGTCCGGTCTCGTATAGACCATAGCATACATTAGACTACCGACGGTAGAGGCATATGGTACCTTCCTCATCTCAGCCTTCTCCTTCTGTCCCTTCGGACACTACTTCGCATTTAATCTGCAGTTTGTCGACAACATGGAGCTGACCGGCTTTGCATTCGACATTTTGAACCTCTCTAGGATCTTCGTCACGTACTTCTGTTGTGACAACCATAGCACCTTTCGACCTCTTTCTCGGGTTCTGTGCATTCCTAGGATTTGCTTTGCCGGTCCAAGGTCTTTCATGGCAAATGATTTGCCAAGAGCTTTCTTCAAGCTTCCAATCTTCCTTGCATCTTGGCCGACTATCAAAAAGTCATCAACATATAGCAAGAGAATCAAGAAATCTCCTTCCTCATACCTTTTTACGAACACAATGTGATCAACTTGTGTTTTCTGGAACCGATGTTCCATCATGAAGGACTTGAATTTCTTGTACCATTGGCGTGGAGCTTGTTTTAGTCCGTACAAGCTTTTCCTCAGTCGACACACCAGATTCTCCTTCCCTTTCTCCTCAAAGCCTTCGGGTTGATACATGTAGATCTCTTCGTCTAACTCCCCATGCAAAAATGCGGTTTTGACATCCAATTGTTCGATCTCCAGGTCCATGCGGGCCGCTATGCTCAAAACAGTTCGTATGGATGTCATCTTCACGACTGGTGCGAAAATTTCTTCAAAGTCAACGCCCTTCCTCTGTTGGAAACCCTTCACCATTATACAGGCTTTATACCTAGGCTCACTGTCGACTTCTCCAGTCTTCACCTTGTAGACCCATTTATTCCTGAGTGCTCTCTTACCTTTCGACAGCTCTACTAGGTCGTAGGTGTAATTTGCATCCAAGGATTCCATCTCCTCTTGCATCGCATTCAGCCATTTTTCTCTGCTCTCTCGTCGGCAATGGCTTCTTCATAGCATTGCGGTTCACCGTCATTAGTCAAGAGGACGTATTGACTGGCATATGTAGTCGGTGCCTTCCTTTCTCTGAGTGGGTACCTTCGTCCACTCGCTATTGACTCTATTTCGGATGTCTCTGCTCGAGATTCTGCTCGTCAATTGGCATCTCCAGGTTGTTGAGAAGCAAGCTCAACATGGTATGCGATGCTTATTGGGAAATAAGCTATAGTAGCTATTTAGCTACTAGTGAACAAAAAGGTAAAACAGCTATTTAGCTAGTGACAGCTAATTAGCTAGTGAACAGCTATTTAGCGACTGACAGCTAATTAGCTACTGGCAGCTAATTAGCTGCATGTGTAATAACTTATGACTTAGGTAAAAGTAAGTGAGAGTGAATAGGAAGTAAGAAGTAAGAAAAAACAGAGTATAGTGAGTAGAGAACTCTGAGAGAGTGAGAGACCAGAAGACTGACGAGAGCAAGTTGAGCTCTACATGTAATAGAAGAAAACCATTTTGTTACTACAGAGGTAAGTCCCCTTTCCTTTCTCTGTCTGTTTAGAGCACGCTAACGATCCAGCACACTACGATCCGCCGCGCATACAAAAGAAGAGCCCGAGTGCCTTCTTCACGTTTTCTTAACATGGTATCAGAGCAGAGTAGCTCGTAAGGAAGAGTATAGCAGTGCCTTAATCTGAGAAAGTTATTTCTCTGGTTGCTGATCAGAAATCAGAAAGTTACTTGTTGAAGTAACTAAAGCAAAACCCTGGTTTTTTGGAAGGAAAAAAATGGCTGCAGAGAATGTAGGCCAAATGGTCACAGAGAAATTAGATAAAAACAATTTCCCGGCGTGGAAATTCAGAATGACAAACTTTCTGATGGGGAAAGGATACTGGGATTACATTGAAGGAGACCTAGAAGAGGCTCCAGAGATCCCAGAAGAGAATGCAACAGCTGCACATATTAAGGCATTTAAAGATTGGAATCAAGGGGCAAGGAAAGTAATGCATTGGCTATCACTCAGCATCTCAGATTCAATGCTTGGGCATATACAAGATGCTATGCTCCCAAAAGAAGCTTGGGACAACTTGGTAAAACTGTTTGCTGTGAACACAAAGGCTAGAAAGCTCCAGTTAAAGACTGAGCTAAATACCTTGGAGAAAGGTAAGATGTCAATAAATGAATATGCCTTAAAAATCAAGAGTATATGTGAATCACTTGCTTCTATCAATGTGAAGATAGAAGATGATGACAAAGTGGAAATATGCTTAAGAGGCTTAGGACCTCAATACAAGAGTTTTAAAACTTCTATGCTCACAAGGGATAGTATCCCAAGTTTTTCAGATCTAGTCTCAATGCTTGTGGTAGAGGAAAGGAATCAGATGGATGATGCAAATAAAGGAAACTCAGAGAACGAGGGGCAAGCCCTCTATAATAATGCCGGAAGAGGCCGAGGAAGAGGCCATGGAAGATTTGGCTCAGGAAGAACCAATAATAATGGCTTTCAAGGAAGAGGACAACAAGCTCATAGAGGAGGAAACAACAACAGAGGCAGGGGGAGCAACCGAGGTAGAGGTAAGCAAACTTATGTAAATGATGATGGCTGCTGGTATTGTGGTAAACCAGGCCATACACAGGCTGAATGTTACAAGAAACAAAATGATGAGAAAAGAGGAAAAGGACAACAGAGTAACTATGCCTCTACTAGTGAAGATTGTGAAAAGGAAGGTGTTTGTGTAGTGCAACATGAGATAGCAGCAGTGGCTGAAAGCTCACAGAAATGTAATGAAGAGTTTACGTGGTATGTAGACTCGGGAGCATCTAACCATATGACTGGACATGCAAATTGGTTTGAGAGTTTAAGAGAACCAGAGGTTCCTAGTTATGTACAAACAGGTGATGACACAACTCACCAAATAAAACATGTTGGAGATATCCCATTGTGGGAAGAAAGAGGAAAAACCAAGTATATGTTGGATGTGATGCATGTTCCAAATCTTGCTAAGAATCTGATTTCTGTTGGACAGATAGTAGAGCAAGGTATGCAAGTAAAGTTTAAGCCAAGTGGATGCTATATAGAAAAGAATGGGAAGCTCATTGCAAAAGGGAAGAGACAAGGAAGAATGTTTATCTTGGATGTAGAAATGCCCAAACAGATTTCAGCCATGTTTGCAAATGGAACGAGTGTAATCTCAGATGTGGAAATGTGGCATAAAAGGATTGGCCATATAAGTATGCAAACATTAAAGAATATGTTGAGAAAAGATGCAGTGGCTGGACTGCCAAACTTGAAAAAGTGTGAAATGGGAAAAGTATGTGAAGCATGTCAATATGGTAAGCAAAACAGATTGCCATTCCCTCATGAGAGACATGTAAGCAAAAATCTGTTGGATTTGGTACATACAGATGTATGGGGACCAACAAAGAATGCATCTATCGGTGGATGCAGATTTTATGTTACATTTATTGATGATTGTTCACGGAAGACATGGGTGTACTTCATGAAGGAGAAAAGTGAAGTATTTGACTGTTTTCGTAAGTTTAAATGCATGGTAGAAAAGCAGGCTGGTACAAGGATAAAATGTTTGAGATCTGATGGAGGAGGAGAGTATTTCTCCAATGAATTTTCTGATTTTTTGTGTAATCAGGGAATAAGAAGACAGTTCACATGCCGATATACTCCACAGCAAAATGGAGTTGCTGAGAGGAAAAATAGAACTTTGGTGAACATAGCAAGGGCAATGATGATTGAGAAGAACATGCCATTATACTATTGGGCAGAAGCTGTAAATACAGCAAATTACATTTTGAATAGATGTATTACATCAGGAGTACATGAGGCAACTCCTGAAGAGTGTTTTTATGGCAGGAAGCCTAGCTTACAACACTTGAAAGTGTTTGGATGCCTTGCATATGTACATGTGCCTGTAGAAGTAAGAAGTAAGTTGGATCCAAAAGCAGAAAAATGTATCTTTGTTGGATATTCAGAAGAACAAAAAGGGTACAGATGTTATAACCCTATGACTAAAAAGATTGTGACAAGTCGAGATGTGATATTTGATGAGTTGGCTAGTTGGTACAGCCCAAAACAGAATCTAGAGACTGATGAAGACTGTCAAAATGAAGACAAAGACAGATCAGAAAATGTAGAAGACTGTCACAGAGATGGAGACAAGGTTGGACAGCAAAGTCCAACATCAACAGAATGTTCTGGACCATCAAAAAGCTCAGATGGTAAATCTGATTCAAATTCATGGAGTGGAAAAACTGGACAGAAAAAATCTGATGACAAAAAAGGAAAACAGAAAATGCCAGAGTATGAAATCCCGGATGACCTATCAAAAAACATGGAAGATGAAGATTCAGATATGTCTTTGGATGATTTCCTTGGAATACAGGAAATGAAAATCCCTGGTATGGAAAAGGCAATAAAGAATGCAAATCAGAAACTGAGAAGATCAGATAGAGAGAAAAAGACTGTGGAAAGATTTGGGTATGATACATATATGGCTATGCACTATGCATATATGTCTAAGGTGGTACAGATCCCTGACCCAAACAGCTTTGAAGAAGCAAAATCTGAGAAGAAATGGATGGATGCAATGCAAGAAGAGATTGATGCATTGGCTGAGAACAAAACGTGGGATTTAGTGAAGTTACCAAAAGAGAAAAATGTGGTAGGCTGCAAATGGGTCTACAAGACAAAGCATGACTCCAATGGGAATGTAAGTAGACATAAAGCAAGATTGGTTGCAAAAGGATATGCTCAGATGCAAGGGATTGATTATGATGAGACTTTTGCACCGGTTGCAAAGATGGCAACCTTGAGAACACTACTTGCTGTAGGAGCAGCCAGAAAATGGATTTTGCATCACATGGATGTAAAAAATGCTTTTTTACATGGTAACTTGGAAGAAGAAGTGTATATGAGTCAACCACCAGGTTTTGAAGATAAGAAACATCCTGATTATGTATGTAAGCTGAAAAAAGCTCTCTATGGACTGAAACAGACACCAAGAGCATGGCACAGAGAACTTTCAGATTCTCTGAAAAATCTTGGTTTCAAAATGTCAAAAGCTGATCCTTCTTTGTATGTAAAAAGTGAAAATGATTGCATTGTTATTATTCTGATTTATGTAGATGATTTGATTATTGGAGGAGATTCCGTGGATGAAATAAGAAAGTTGAAAAAAAATCTGGAAATGCAGTTTCATATGAAAGATTTGGGAGATCTGAGATATTTTCTTGGTATTGAAATCATCAGATCTGAAAGTGGTATATGTATGTTGCAAAAACAGTATGCAACAACTATGTTGAAAAAGTATGGTATGCTTGGATGCAAACCTATTGTTGTACCACTTGATAAAAACTGCAAGTTGAGGGCTGATTTGGGAGCCAAGATAGAAGATGTAAACATGTACAGGTCTATGGTGGGCAGCCTTATTTATTTGACTATAACAAGACCTGATTTGAGCTATGTTGTTGGATTAGTCAGCCAGTTTATGCAACAGCCAACAAAGCCACATTTGGACTGCATCAGAAGGATTCTGAGGTATGTAAAAGCAACTCAGAACTTTGGACTATGTTACAGGGCTGATCTAGACATAAATCTGGAAGGATATACAGATGCTGATTGGGCTGGAAGCCAAACAGACAGGAGATCCACAAGTGGATACATGTTTACCCTGGGAAGTGCAGGAATTTCATGGAGTAGCAAGAAACAGGCTACTGTTGCATTGTCCAGTACAGAAGCTGAGTATAGAGGGGCTGCAATAGCCACATGTGAAGAGGTATGGATTAGAAGATTGCTTGCTGATTTGGGAGAGTATATAGAAGGTACTGTCACAATCTGGTGTGACAACATGAGCAGCATTCAACTTGCAAAGAACCCTGTGTTCCATGCAAGAACAAAGCACATTGAAGTGCATTATCACTTTGTTAGAGAAAAAGTGATTGAAGGAGAAGTTGATCTGGTGTATGTGAATACAAATCAGCAGGTTGCTGATATTCTCCCAAAGGGATTGAGTGTGGAAAAGCATACACAGTTTCGGAACATGATGGGAGTTGTAAACATTGATGAGATGGCTAAAAAGCAAATGGAAAAGAAGATTGTAGATAACCCCAAGAAAGGATAAGTTGAGCTTGAGGGGGAGTGTTGAGAAGCAAGCTCAACATGGTATGCGATGCTTATTGGGAAATAAGCTATAGTAGCTATTTAGCTACTAGTGAACAAAAAGGTAAAACAGCTATTTAGCTAGTGACAGCTAATTAGCTAGTGAACAGCTATTTAGCGACTGACAGCTAATTAGCTACTGGCAGCTAATTAGCTGCATGTGTAATAACTTATGACTTAGGTAAAAGTAAGTGAGAGTGAATAGGAAGTAAGAAGTAAGAAAAAACAGAGTATAGTGAGTAGAGAACTCTGAGAGAGTGAGAGACCAGAAGACTGACGAGAGCAAGTTGAGCTCTACATGTAATAGAAGAAAACCATTTTGCTACTACAGAGGTAAGTCCCCTTTCCTTTCTCTGTCTGTTTAGAGCACGCTAACGATCCAGCACACTACGATCCGCCGCGCATACAAAAGAAGATCCTGAGTGCCTTCTTCACGTTTTCTTAACACAGGTTGGATAACTCCAACTCATATTCATCAATTGACTTCAGCAGCTCTGCCGACTCTGACTCATAGTCTGTCGGTCTTTCCGAGTCGACCAACTCGGATTTGGCTTTGTCGGCCAGCTGTCTCCTTACAGTTGCTAGTGACGACTCACTTGGCCTTAACTCAATGATAGTCAAGGTTGACTGGGGAGTCGGTTCCGACTTCTGTTGCTTCCAGTCTTCAATTGTCTTATCTTCAAGAAAGACTACATCTCGACTTCTCACTACCTTCTTATCGACTAAGTCCCACAACCTGTAGCCGAACTCATATTCCGAGTATCCCATGAATATGAATGCTTTCGACTTGCTCTCGAGCTTTGACCTCTGATCCTTTGGTACACGCATATACGCCAAACATTCGAACACCCTCAGGTGTTGGTAGGAGACATCCTTCCCTGTCCACACCCTTTGTGGGACATCACCCTTTAATGGCACTGAGGGAGACTTGTTGATCAGATAAACAATTGTGTACATCGCCTCAACCCAATAGTATTTCGGTAGTTTTGCATGGGAGAGCATGCTCCTTACTCTCTCCATGATTGTTCGATTCATCCTCTCTGCAAGCCCGTTCAACTTGGGGCTTTGGCAATGTGTATTGGATCCGAATACCTTGGCTGTTGGAGTATTCTTCGAACTGCCCTTTGTACTCACCATCGTTGTCGGTTCGAACAACCTTTAGTTTCCGACCCGACTCTCTTTCGGTTCTTGCCTGGGAATCCTTGAGTACGAAGGCCCATGTCTTCTGACTATAGTTGTCAATAAACGTTACAAAGTATTGTCCTCCTCGATGCGATGGAGTATCCACATAGCACACATCCGTGTGCACTAGTTCCAGTGCAGCTTCTCTTCTCCTCGGTGGTCTCGAGTGGAATGCCGCCCTATTCTGCTTTCTGGCTAAGCAGTCAACACACTTCTCCATGTGCATTCCCTTCTTGCTCATGTGGCCTAGCCTCTTATGCCATATCTCCCCTGTCGAGTCGGCTGCCACGTTTACTTCCGATTTGCACAGTCGGGCATGCATCATGTACAATGTGCCTTCTTTCTATGCTTGGGCCACTATGAGATTTCCTCTGCAGAACTTCCACTTGCCATTCCGAAAGCTACCACTGTAGCCTTCGTCGTCAAGCCTTCCAGTCGATATCAGATTCAATCTGCTATCGGGGATGTGTCGAACATCCTTCAACGTTAGTCGACACCCTATCGACGTCGTTAAGCACAGACTTCCAACTCCGGTTATCTTGCACTCTCCACTATCACCTATCTTTACATAGCCATGATCTCCGGATATGTAAGTCGAGAAATACTCTCTCGACGGAGTAATATGGAAGGATGCACCGTAGTCAATCACCCACATGCAATCTTCACTCGCAAGATTTGCACTCATCTATTCACAAATGAACAGGATTTCCTCATTGCTTGTAGCAATGGCCGAAGTGTTCTTTTCATCCGGAATTTTCCGGGGTTCGACATTATTTCCAACACTGTTGTCTTTTCTCATGTGTCAGCAGTCCTTCTGGAAGTGTCTAGGTTTTCCACAATAAAAGCACACAGGCTTACCTCTGGACTTCGATCTGGCGTGCGATTTGTCCGTTCGCTGCAGACTTCTTCTTCTCCGGTCCCTTCCTCTGTCCATATGTTGAGTTAGATTCGACTTTGTTTGGGACATGACTCCTTTGTCTTTCCTCCTTGCCTCCTCATTTAGGATGCTTGTCTTCACCGTCTATAAAGACAAGTTGTCTTCTTGACAGCAGATGCTGAGAGTAACCACCAAGTTCTCCCAGCTTTCCGGCAATGTGCAAATCAGCAGGATGGCCTGCATTGCATCATCTAGGGGGAACTTGGTCATTACAAGTTGATTTACATACCCCATAAATGTGTTGATGTGTTCGACGATGCTCTCACCGTCTCTGTATTTCAGCCGCACGATTTTTCTCATCAGCGAGGTTCTATTGAGAGCGTTCTTCCTCTCATAAAGACTTGATAGCTTCTACCACATCTCATAAGCATTTGTGTCGTTCGCCACATGCTAAAGGACACTTACATCGACGCATTGTCGGATAGTGGCAACGGCCTTTTTGTTTAGGAGCTTCCAGTCTGACTCCAATACCCCCCTGGGTATTTTTGCTCTGTCGACTGGCTCGTACAGGTTTTTTACTATGAGAAAGTCTTCCATCTTGATCTTCCAGTGTGCATAGTTCTGTGAAATCGTTGCGGAATATAAATCACAATGAAGGAACTACGCACTGAAATACGAATCACACCGAAATGCCAGAAAAGACAAGATAAACAGATGTACATAGAGATTTACGTGGAAACCCTAAAATGGGGAAAACCACGGGAATAGAACTTCACTATACAAATAGTGGATATACACCAAAGATGATTACAACACTTTGTCAAGTGTATCAGCCACACAAGGCTCTTCCCGTCTGTTGTTACAAACACAGCTATGGTGTGGCTCTTCCTTCTTCTCTCACACACACTCTCTCTCTACACACAATCTATTCTACTCTGTTTGTCACTCCTCTACAGCAACATGTTTGCCCTAGTTGCATATATACTTACGCAACTTTCTAGTTATTTACATACGTAGCCCTCATGGGGCGAACACTTAGACTATTTACAAATATAGTCTCCCGAGTTGGCTATTTACACAATTCCAGTTTCGGCCGAGGCCGAGTTCCTCATCAACTCGGCTCTTGTTTTCCGACTTTCCGAATAGTCGGATCATCCTCCCACTAGAGGGACATATTCCCAACACAAACATGACTTAAGTCAGATAGGGTTGGCAACCCAACTACCATATTCGACTTCTTCATCTCCTTCAACACAACAAAATTGAGATGCCCAAATCTCTCATGTCATTGCTTTGTGTTAGTACTTGTGTTCTGGTCAGTGGAAATTGTAAACGCGCTCAGCTCATAGAGATTGTTGCGCCTTACCCCTATTCCTACAACCTTGCCAGCATAAGCTGTTATTTCACCACCCGACTTCTTGAATCGAACATCAAGACCCTTGTCGGTCAGTGCAGAAATGGACAATAGATTCTTCTTGAGATCTGGCATGTACAACACTTGAGAGAGGTGCTTTGTCCCACCGATCATTGCTTTGAGGGATACGGTTCTGGTTCCTTTAGTAGGACATCGAGCATTGTTCCCGACCACAACATTGATGGGTTCTTGTAGAGGTGTCCAAGAGTACTACCATTCACGACTACTGGTCATATGTCGGGATGTTCCACTATCGAGAATCCAAGAGTCGTCAACAACTTGAGTGTCAACTAAAGAACACACTACTTCAGTTGAGACCCATAACTCAAGCTCATCTACGACATTGTTGGCTAACTTGGGCCCTCTCCAAGAAGTCTTACTAGAACCATTCTTCTCATCCGCCATCTTCTTCCAACAAACCTTGATTGTGTGACCCATCTTGTCACAGTAGAAACACGATCCATTGAACTTATTCTTCTTTGGTATCCTATTCTCATTGTTTGAATTGGATGCCCCTTTATCCTTAGTCCTAGAGACAAATGTCGAATCTTCCCTTCCTTCTCTTGTCTTCAGTCGAAGCTTCTCTTCAAGTAGCATTGCACTTAGTTCATCAAATTTTAAAGGAGTGGGTTGAACCTGAGTGTTCAATGTTGTTACAATGCCATCATACTTGGAAGGAAGTACTCGAATGCACTGACGAGCCATATCCTCTAGAGAGACAACTACTCCAATAGCTACTAGCTGATCCTGAAGATCCTTAATCCTTTTTACAAAGGATTCTACTTTCTCTCCATTGGCGAGCTTCTCTACAACAAGTTGATTTTCGAGGTTTTGTATCCTTGTATAGTTTCTGGTTTCATACTAGCTGGCCAATATGCTCCAAGCTTCATGTGCCTTGGTTGTATGTTGCACTAATGTTAGTACAAAGTCACATATACCAGTGACTATGGTACACAATGAAGTTCCAATCATTGTCGGCCACAACCGATTGTATATGTGCGGAATAATAGTCAATCTACTGAAAAAGAAAAAACAGAATATAGAAGCTGAGAATGACACAGATTTTAACATGGAAACCATGTGGAGTCCTCAAACTCCGAAACAGAACACTATGAGAGAAAGGAATACAATCAAAGATCTCAAAGGCAACGACCTCGAGATCCTGCTTCGCCAACATGCGGCTATGGAGCTCACTCGCTTCCACTCACACTCGTTCACTCTCACAGTTACAGAGGCCACGACCTCGACAGCGGTAACTTTTCAGTTAACGTGCACAACTAACATGATTGCCCTAAGTACTTATATACTAATCTAACCTTTCGACTATTTACAAGTTTAGCCTTTCGTGTTGGCTATCTCCACGATTTCCGGTTTCGGCCTCGGCCTCACTTCCCATCTAGAGGGACCTGTTTCTTAACACACAACGCATCAGCATTCCTTCTCTTCCAGGCTCGAAGTAGATCAACATTTGGAGGGATTGATGTGGTAGGGTGTGCAGGGTCAAAGGTCACCATGGGCTCAAGGTCTCCTCCTGTGGGTCCCACAATTGTCTCCAACAACTTGTAGGAATCCAAAATGGCAGACATTTTGAACTTCCTGACAGGAATACACGCTCCCAATGAACAACGTTCGGCCACAACCGAGTCTAGGATCAAACACAAAAAACGGGTAATGTACGCACGACACAGTGAAGAGAAGAGTACACAGGAAGTTAACGTGGAAAACCCAAACTAGGGAAAAACCACGACAGCCCACAGATTGCAAACTATCACTATATCACAATGTACAATAGTAAAGCACTGAGGCAACGACCTCGAGCTTGCTATCTTTGCCACAGGCGGTGGTTACAACAGAGGCAACGACCTCTTCCTCTCTCTCTCTCTCTCTCTCTCTCTCTCTCTATACACAATTACGCACTCAAATCTTGCACCAACAAGAATGACAACTTCTCTACATTAAGTTTGCCCTAAGTCATATTTATACTAATATGACTTTTCGGCTATTTACAAATATAGCCCCAATGGACTCTCAGAAACATATTTACGAATATGTCCCTTCATCCGGTGAGCACTCCTCACCGGGCATGCATCATCCGGCTCTTGCCAGGCACTCGTCATCCAGTTCTCACCAGGCCTTCACCATCCGGCTCTTGTCGGGCACTCGTCATCCGGTTCTCACCGGGTCTTCCTTTCCGGGTACTCCACGTTCGGTTCTCACCAGGTCTTCCGTTGCCGGGTACTCCACACCCGGTTCTCACCGGGCCTTCACCATCCGGCTCTTGTCGGGCACTCGTCATCCGGTTCTCATCGAGTCTTCCTTGCCGGGTACTCCACGCCCGGTTCTCACCGGGTCTTCCGTTGTCGGGTACTCCACATCCGGTTCTCACCGAGTCTTCTCACTTCCCATCCGGAGGGACCTATTTCCTAACACTTCCATAGAGTGTAGTTGGTTCCATCTACCTTTCCATCAGACAATGGAGGTGGGGGAATGCGCAGTGTAGCAGCTTCAACATTCGTGGGCAAGGTCATTGATACTCTCTCTCTCTGTCTATTTCTCTGTGTTTTTAGACAGCAACTACCCGTATATACCTAATCTAGGTCAACCTCTCAACTCTAATACCATGTTAGAAATATTGAGAATCGATTAGATAGGTATACAGAGTTACAACCACAGAGATGGATATATGAAAACAAAACTTCTATTACATATGAGAGTAGCGCACAATGGTAGTTCACCCATGCGCTCACACCTTAGAGCTCAAAGGGGATCTGGACCAACTCACTACAAAATTAGTGGGGACTTGTTGAGTGAGCAAGCTCAACCGGATCTAGATCGGTTGAATAAGCCAGAGCCGAATCGGTATTCAGAACGGAGAACCGGATCGGTGTTCGGATGATATTCGGAACTAGGAGCTGGATCGGAGAGCCGGATTCGAGTACGAACTAGAAGCCTAATAGTAGCCTAGACTACTAAGTAGTTATTATCTCGTAGCTAGTGTCAGTTGCTCGTATGAGGATTGAATTACATAGTACTTCTGTCGGTCCTTCTAAGGACTTGTATAAATAGTGTTGTGTAAGCACATTGTAAGCACACAGAGTTTTAGAGTATTTTTTAATAGAATTTATGTTCTCTCTCTCTCTCTCTCTCTCTCTCTCTCTCTCTCTCGCGTACACATACTCTCTCTGTGTGTTAAGTTTTCTTCTCATCTTCCCGGCATGGGAGCACCAATGGAGGTAGCACCAGAGCCGACACACAGAGACTTCCCAAAATGGGAGCAAGGAGTGAGCCGAGTGTTGTACTGCCTTGCGTCCGGTGTTAGGAACGGTACTAAGATAGAGAAGTAATGTCAGGAACAATACTAAGATAGAGAAGGAATTAGTACTAAAAGATGAGGATTAGTACTAAGGGAGGTGTAGAACTCTCGAGAGAAGGAAAGAGTGAGTGAGAGAGAGAGAGAGAATGATGATAACAAAAGATATATATTATGTTAAGAGAATATACAATAGTAGATAGGAGGCTTAAGACTAGCGTTGAACCGATTTGGTTCGAAATAATGCCTTGTGCCTCCTTTTATAGTGTTCTCAAGAATACTCCTGAAGTTTCTAGAATGTTCCAAAGAAATCTAGTACATCAATTTTCTATAGTAAAACTTAAATGAAAATAATATCCTTCGTATTACAACATATAGTCTAATGGTCAAGAGCTCGACCAATGTAACATAAGGTCATGGGTTCGAGTCTTGCCATATCATGACATTATCCCCCCTTTAAAACGACGAGTGTCATGAGTCGTTTTGGATTGAGGACCTGGTTTGTCTGGATATTGACGATGGGAGTCTTAAAAAAGAGCACGAGCATTGGTCACATTCTCTATTGGTTCCCAAGTACGCTCATTGGGACTATATCGTAGCCAATCGACTTAAATAGTAGAACTTGTTGCAAACAATCTTGGAATCGAGGATGGCGGCAACCTCGTACTCAGGTCCGTCTTCAAGTTCGATTAGGGGTGGAGATTGTTTAATACAATCTGGGATGGTGCTGTCTTGATAGGGTTCGAGGAGAGAACTATGAAACATTAGATGTATCCGAAGTTGTGGAGGTAGATCAAGACTAAAAACGACATCGTTAATTGTTTTGATAATACGGAAAGGACCTAATCGCCGATAATCCAACTTCTAGCATGGGCGAGTAGTCTTGATGTGTCATCGTAGTAGCCATACCCGATTGCCAATGTTAAAACTGGATGGAAGCCGATGACGATCCGCATAAACCTTGTGTGTTTGTTGAGCTTGTTGTAGATGAGTAGATAAATCCGCTTATATCTTGCATAACCGCTACAAACGATCCTCTGCGCAAGGATTTGTGGGTAACTTTGGGGTTTCAAATACACACCACCGGGGGTGATAGCCTGTATAAGCATAAAATGGTGTAACCTTTGTCGATGAGTGGACAGAGTTATTATACGCAAATTCGGCGAAGTGGAGAATATCCGCCCAATTATCTTGTTGATAGCGTAGAAAGCACCGAAGATACTGCTCCAGCATTTGATTTGTTCGTTTGGCCATCAGTTTGCAGGTGATAGCCGGAGGAGAGGTTACAAGTGACTTTGACCATTTTAAAGAGGTGCTTCCAGAATTTAGAGACGAATTGGGGTCCACGGTCGCCGATGATACTATCGGGAAGGCCATGATGCTGACATACTTCACGCATGACAGTTTCAGTGGTTTCCTCACTAGATATTTCCTTAGTACATGGTAGGAAATAGGTCATCTTCATATATCGATCTACTACTATTAAGATTGCATCGAATCCCTTAGAGACTGGAAGATCTGTGATGAAATCTAGAGCAATGGATTGCCATGGCTTGCTTGGAATTGGTAATGGTTCTAATAAACCATATGGATGATGCCTTGGCATTTTTGCTCTTCAACATGTACCACAAGTCCGAACAAAATCTTCGACAAATTGACGCATATGGGGCCACCAAAATGATTGTTGTACTAAATCTAATGTTTTAGTACTACCAAAATGCCCAATTGTATATGTGTCATGACAGTTTTGGACTACTCAAAGGCGACAAGAACCATTAGGAACATACAAGAGTTTCTTAAAGAATAGTAATCCATCATGACATTCGAATTGTCGATAGTCCATACCTGGTTGTTGCGACTATGAACAAGATGCTCGAGAGGGATCAATTTGTGCTAGAATGGCTTGGGTGAACGCATTTGTCTTCAAGTCCTCACGTATGGTATTGATAACGTGGGAATCCAAGGCCATACCGAAGACCTGCGTTGCTTGCAGTCGTGCTGGTCCCAAGATTACTTGCTTTTGGTTATCGAAAGTTGGCTCGCTAGGACACGGTGCTAGATATGAGCGTCGTGATAATGCATCTGCCTTCCCTTGTTGCTTCCCTGGACGATATGTAATGTTGAAGTTGAAACGAGTGAGGAATTGAGCCCACCGATCTTGACGTCGATTTAACACACAAGCATTCTGAAAGTAGGCAAGGTTTCTGTGATCACTGAATACGGTGACTTGATAAGAAAATCCCTCTAGAAAATGCCACCATTGCGTAAAAGAGTCCACTATTGCCAATAGCTCCTTATAATGAATTTCATAGTTGATTTCAGCGGCGTCAAGCTTGCGTGAGTGGAAAGTCACAAGATGAAGCTTTTCATCATCGCCTTGTTGTGACAGAATGCTACCCAACGCGAAATTCGACGTGTTTGCTTTGATGATGAATGGTTTTTCCAGATCAACATGAGCCAGAATAGGAGCTAATGTAAATGCCTTCTTAAGATTCTCAAAAGCCATGTCTGCTTCTTCAGACCAAACGAACGATTGTCCCTTCCTGGTGAGTTGTGTGAGAGGTAGAACAAGCTTTGAGTAATCCTATATAAACTTGCGGTAGAAATTGGCAAAGCCTAAAAAGCATTGCACATCTCGCAACGAACGCGGAGTCTGCAACTCTACCACCGTTTTGACCTTAGTTGGATCCATGGAGATGCCTTTCGAAGTGCCCATATCTAGTGTGAAACGTGGTCTTCCATTCATCTCCTGGTCGGATCCGTACGAGGTTATATGCTCCTCGTAAGTCGATCTTTGTGAAGAACCTTGCACCATTGATCCGTTCTAAAATACTTGAAATAGGGGGAAATGCATACCTATTCCTGATGGTGACCTTATTCAAGCCAAGGTAATCTACGACGAGACAAAGTGATCCATCCTTTTTCTTGACGAAGAAAATGGGTGTGCCGACTGGAGATTTTGAATGTCGAATGAAACCATTTGCCAAATTCTCCTCTATATAGGCTCGAAGGACTTCTAGCTCGATTGGTGACAAATTGTAGATTGGTCCCCATGGTGGCTCTTTTTCCAATTGTAAACCGATGGAGCAATCATACGATTGATGGTGAGGAAGCGTATTGGCTTGTACTTTATCGAACACATCGGCATAATGACAATACTTCTCTGTAAGTTGAACGGTGGAATCCTCTTTAGTGGTGTTGGAGGGTTTTACTGATACTGCGAAGAAAAACATTTCTTCCTTGCGTCCTTCCTCACGCAACTGATGTAGCGAAATGGTTGCAATCTTATGAGTAGATCATTGGGTTTGTCGATACCGGATTTCCCTTGTTCTCCAATCTACGTCTGGGTTATGTAATTCGAACCATGGTAATCCCAAAACAATGGGATGTTCTGGGATACCAATTATATTAAAGGATACTACACCTGCTAAATTATCTAGGACAATATTAAGGGGCTCTGACTCTTTTATGATATTTCCAGATGCAATGGGACAACCATCAATGACTACTACAAAGGTTGGACACGGGAGTTTTCTTAGGGATATCTGATGAGCTTGGGCAAAATTCCTATCCATGAAGCAAGAATTAGCTCCGGAATCTAGGAGTGCAGAGACATGTACTAGAGAGGTACTTTTAGTACTAACCGTTACTTGGGCTAAGAACACATTGCTATCTTGCTTAGAGGGAATGGAACTACTAATGGGCAACCAAACGTTGTTGTCCAACCAAATGGTTCCTATTTTGGCTGGGCTTAGTCGTTTAACTCTTCTTCTAACTGACTAAGGACATCAAATTTGTTCGATAGATTTGGGCTATTAGTACTATTAGGACTATCAAATATTCCTACTGAAATAGACTCGGGTTTAGAACAATTAGAACTAGCAACTATTTGGTTCACCTGTCTTCTTGGCCTATGGGGACAATTCACTGCAATATGCCCTAGTCCACCGCAATAAACACACAGTCGATTTGCTCGTCGTCGCTGCTTTTCTTCTCCCGATAATGGTCTACGACGATGTGTAGTGTCAATTTCCATCGGAGTTGGAGTATTCACTGGAGACACATTATATGACTCCCTTGTAAAAGGTTTTGCTACCACTGAGGCGTAGGTGGGCTCTGATCTTGCCCTTGGCATTTGTAACTGATGTTCCAAACGTCGTTCGAAAAGACGGTTGTCGCATCTCACCACGCAACTGATTGCTTCTGTCAATGACTTTGGTTCTTCGGGGAAGATCAAGAGTAAATCCTTGACATCGTTACGTAGACCATAACAAAATTGCTCCATAAGTGCTTGGTCATCCCAGGGGATATCGAGGTGAGTAGGCGGAAATCTGCAGTGTATGCGGAGGCTGGACGATCACCTTGACCTAATCGTCGGATTTTGTTTATTTTTATCCTTATGCTATTAGTATCTCCAAAACAGGCTTTAAACTCACTTAAAAACTCTCCAAATTTGTTTAGTAAAGGAGATTCCTTTTCTAACAACAGAGTGAACCATGCCAAAGCTGAGCCACTTAACAATGTGCCTACTAAACCCACTCGTGATGCATCGGTGGGATATTGAGAAGGATACATTTGAATGACTAATCGTACTTGATTAAGGAATCCTCTAAACTACGATCGCGTTCCATCAAATTTTATGGGAAGGTCGATCTTGGGTTCTTTATAAACCCCTTGAATACTGGGTCCTTGTTGTTGCATCGCGACTTTGGTTGCTTCAAGCTGTTGCACATGTAACGTTAGTTTCCCATGTTGTTGTTGCGTCAGCTGCTTCTCTAAGGATTTTTGTTGAAGCTCCCCCAACAGTCGTTGATTTTCTTGTTCCAATGCAAGAAACTTCTCTTTCAAGCATTGCAACTCCGAAAAAACAGATTGATATTCTTGAGCGCTAACAATGGCCATAGTATGAGAGAAAGGAGGAATAAGAGATTAGTATGAAGGGAGGGAGAAGTAAGAAGATAAAGGAAGAGAAGGAAGGTGTTACGGGCATGACCATATAATATCCTGATGGAAATAAACGAAACTTTCCAAACTTCACCTCTCGGCCACAACCAAGGAAACACACGAATCGTTGTTGCAGAAAATGGGAAATGCGAAAAATAGAGAGGACACACGATTTATCGTGGAAAACCCTGTACGGGAAAAACCACGGGAGTACAAGACTCCAAACCAACACTATACAAAGAGAAGTATACTATGGCGAGCTGCAAGGCGACGACCTTGAGCTCGCTGTCCTCGCCACAGGCGGCGGAAATACACAGAGGCGTCGTCCTCTTCCTCTCTCGCGCTCTATCTCTCTCTCTCTCTCACGGCTGCTCTCTCTTCACTCCTCTAGAGTGGAAAAACGGAAAAATGAATAGCAACAACAAAACTGTTTGCCCTAAGTCATATTTATACATATATGACTTTGGGGCTATTTACAACTATAGCCTCAGGGGCCCTTAGCAGACATATTCACAGATATGTCCCTGCATCCGGATCTCTCTCCGAGTACATTCGTCATCCGGCTCCGAGGTCGGGGTCTTCATCATCCGGTTCCGAAACCGAAACCGGGCTGGTCGGCATTCATCTCCGATATCCGACCATCCCATCCGAAGGGACCGTAATCCCAACATATCCCATGGTGAGAATTTACCCTAGTATTCTATACACGTGGATAAGTGTGAGGGTTAAACGAGAGTGTAAAGAAGGGGACGATTACTTTTAAATCCTCGGGATTGAGACAACCCATTAGGCCAAGTGTGAACTTGCCTGGGGGCCTTGGGTATCACTATAAATAAGAGGCCTAGCTACCCTCATTTGATCATCTTTTGACTACATCGAGACTCTGCTCTTGTGGTGGGTCAACTCTTGTAGCAAGCGCGCCAGCACCAGGTACGACTCGACGCCACGGCGGTGGTATGGGACGCCGATCGAGGCTCAAGTCCGTCTCGATCCCTTCGCTTGGGGGTGGTCGGGTGGATCGGCACCCTTCTTTCTCTTTCTCCTTTCTATCTATCATTACTTTATCCTTATCTTAAGCTTACTTTAGTACCTAGATCTCTAATATTTGGTATCGGAGCTATGTACTAATGTTTCTTTGTTTGTCTTTTGTCTTTTGATTGATGGTGATTGATCGAGGTGTGGTCGGCCTTGATCCAGACAACGATCAACAAAGAACTTCGGTAACTCTTTCCATAAAATTTTTTTCTATTCTCTCTTCTCCCACCTAATCATGTGTTTAGTTTATATGTCATTTTTTCATTAAGTCAATGATGTTGTAGTGGTCTTTAATTGATTATCTAAAACGTTTACATATGTGCACGAGGTCAATACCTCGTTTGACATATAAATAATATGTGATGAGTGTCGTATGCATACGAGGTTAATACCTCAATTACGTATTACGTTCACGAACATATGTTACGTTTGCGTATGAGTTTAATACCTTGATTTGTTGTAAAGGATATGCGTTTGGTCTCGTATGCGTAAGAGGTCAATACCTCAATTGCGTATTATGATTATCTCTTATTTGTGGATGTTTCGTGTGCGTAGAAGTATATACCTCGATTACGTATCTCGATCACATCATTTGTGGCTATTTAATATAACGATATGTTTAATATAGGCATATGTGGTCACGTATATACGTATTTGATCGTATATATGTGATAAGTAAACATATGTGTATATTCGTTATTACGTGATTATATCGAAAGTTGTCCTTGTCGGGAAAAGGATGTTGGTGGTCGTCCTCACATTTTTGTGAGAATGGCGTTGTCACCATCCCTTTTTCAACAATTTTTTATTGTTGACAACCCCGTTGATGACCTCGATTTCATTACGTAAAGAAACGCCTATAGCCATAATGATGTTGAGTACGTAGGGCTTGACCCACTTCAAGTGAGGTCGCTCTAATGACACACGTATCCAACATCCCTCCCTCGTTACATGGATACGATGCCACCATGAGCTCGTTCTTACGAGAGGCATTCGTGATCACGTGACCATGTGATGGGCCACGTGGGCCTACTACGAAACGAGGGCTCATTTGGCTTGACCATTAGGTTGCACTTTGGCGTATGCCATCGTAATTACGAGACTTGAGGTTAGGTAACGTACCAACATAGTTTTGGTAAATGAGGGCGAAATAAGGACCCTTGACATATATGTTCTTTAAAAAAAAACATATATGATCAAATGCCTCGCATATCTCTTATACGCATCAAACATTAAGCGTTCGAGAAGAGCAACTTACTTGGTTGGCTCAAGTGTTTAATGTATTTGTTCTCGAGGTCTCGAATTCAAATATGACCAAGACCATACAACATCCTTGATACATATGACTATAACACATGTTTAGACTAAGGTCTAAGAGCACCTCGGGGTCCTCATAATAAGACTTAAAGAGCCGAAACCACATATGTGGGCAAAGAAACATAGTTTATTGTTAACATTTTTTTCGTGTATAAACTATTCATGACGCGAACATACATGGTTGAGCCTCGGGGAGCCACCATGAAAAAATCGATATAGAGATCAGGGAAAGACATTTATTTGTCACCCCCATGGTTTTTAAAACACCTTTGTGTTACCATAGTAACCTGATCTTGAACCTCATCTCATACGTCTAGAGGGGTATTGACGTGAGATCATGATATTGATTAATGTTTGCCCATGATATGTTTACATCACGACATGATGTTATGACTATCTCTCTAACCTTATCCTATTTCTTTTCCAGAAATAATCTTTAATGGCTCAAATTAACGACCCGATGTCATCCGCTCAAGCTGAAGGAACTCAAGGGAATCCTCGTGGACAAATGTCCACTGAGATGTATTTGGCACAAATAACCCAATACCTTAGTTTCACCGCTCAACAGATGACCGAACTTCGGCAATCTCAGAGTGCTCTTGAGGCACGTGTCATTAGTCTACAACGTGAGACTAATAGACCTGATGAGCGACAAGGTGAACCATCATTTGTCATTAAGTCATTTACGGGAGACAAAAAGGAAAGAACCGAAGAAGCAATCTGCACATGGCTAGGACGATGGGAGTCTCATTTTGAACTCTATCCCATGCCAAATAGTACGAAGATTGCATATGTCGGCCAAGAATTCGGGGGTAAGGCCGCCGCCTGGTGGCGTGGGCTCCGTACTAATACTGGGCAAGAGTTGAGTCTGGAACAGACACCACCACATCCTCGAAGGAATACTTCCACATTGCTAACGGTTTGCTCTACCGTAATGGGAAGGTTTGTGTTCCAGATTTACCCGAGGTCAAAAAGAGGATTCTTTTTTAATGCCATGATGCACCCTCAGCAGGGCACCCTGGAATACATCGTACACTCGTTCTCATCTCCACTCAATTTTATTGGCCTAAGATGCGTCCTGACATACATAGCTATGTGACTAAATGTCACCAGTGTCAGGTTAACAAAGTCGAGCGACTTAAAGCCGCAAGACTTTTACATCCCTTGGACATTCCCAATAATAAGTGGGAAAGTATATACATGGATTTTATTGTTAGCCTTCCTCGCACCCAAAAAGGTCATGATGCCATCTGGGTTGTCGTTGATCGACTAAATAAAATGGCTAGATTTATTGCTACTAAAACCACGGTAACAGCTCCTGAATTGGCTTACCAATTCGTTGACGAATTATTTCGTTTTTATGGGTTACCGATGGATATCGTGAGTGATCGAGATCCAAAGTTTACTAGTGACTTCTGGACGCAAGTCTTTAAGAAGTTAGAAACTACGTTGAGCATGAGCTCCACGGATCATCCTCAATCCGATGGACAGACAGAACAAGTAAATCAAAGACTGGTGTTGAATCCCTTGAAAGGGACCAAGGAGGTTACAAGTATTTATACTATGAGTTGAAGTACATGCATTAGAATATTCTTGAGAATATTTTGGAGAATATTCTAGAACCCTCTAGAACCTTTTAGTTCTAGAACATTCTAAAAACTCATAGAACGTGAATCAATAAGCTATGAAGATATATATAACACGATTATGTACTTGGATGTGTTGGTTACAATATAACACTTGACTATAATACAAGAGGTCAAGAGTTTAAACCTTGACATAATTGTTGTCATGTCTGTGACAATGGTTGCGACCGTACTGTTGGCAGAAGCCCTGATCTCCTCTTCCATCCATCCCCTCTTATCTGTCCGATTCACCAATTCCTTACATATCCTACCAACTCCTCCATTAATACGTTTCCCTACATCTTTCCATGCGTCACTTGCTTCCATGTGTTCCAAATTCCCAACATGTTGCTTCTCCCGATCCTTATCATCCTTTGTAGTGCATACCTCAACTCCACCCACTGCAAGGCCGACACCCTTGCTGTCGATACTTTAATTGTTGCCATTGATGCTTTACTACCCTCTGATGGGTCCTTCACCAACATGTTCTTTTGTAGCCCGCTGCCCTTTGGCTCCCTTGCCCTCTAATGCCTTGCTATTAACCTTACACCCTAATCAAAGAGACGTATCTGACATTTTAGGAGTAGGGAAACTCAACATCGATGTGGTTCATTCGAGGCGCTCTGTGCAGCCGTAAACCAGTCCATCGCTTCTTGTGACGTTGACTCACGTTAAGAAAAAGGAATCTGCTGCGTTCGGGGCCCTCCTTGCAAACCCCGCCATTGCTCCTTTCCCCATTTCAGTCACCATCCTAAAACTTACAATTGATATTTGCCATGATGAAATTGCCTTTGAAAAGGAAGACTAAGATGCTTGCAAAGAGGTTCTATAATCGAAGCCACCACGAAACTCTATATATTGTGGTGTGCATGTGTGCCTTTGTGCCACCCTTTTTAGGATGCATGTACATAAGCCGACCCACCCTTTTAGCACACCCTTTTTAGCTAAGCCAACCCAAATGGGTACCTTTGTATCAACTATAAATTGAGTAAGAAGTAAGACGCTAACTAGACTGGTTTTGATGTCTTTATGTTTATGTGCATTTTACAATATGATACCTATTTCTTCCTAACTCATGTCCAAAAAAAGATGCTTGCTAAGAGTTACGACGCTGTACATATGTATATCTAATCATAAATAAATAAATAAATAAGTAATTTAAAATTAATCAATTTAATGTAACATTTTCCTCCTCTTTTCTTTCCCTTCTCCTTCTCCTTCTCCTTCTTCTTCGACCTCCTCAATCTCTCTCTCTCTCTCTCTCTCTCTCTCTCTCTCGTATCAAAGAGGCACCGCACGCATCCATCCATCCATCCATCCATCAGAAGACGATGGCGATGGCGATGGCGATGAACACAAACACAAACAAAAACAGAAGCAGAAGCAGAAGCAGAAGCAGAAGCTTTTCAACTCTCTCCCTCTCTCTCTCTCGTTTTTGACCCCTTCTTCCTTTCCATAGACGAAGAAGACAGAAAAAACTAAGAAGAAGAAGAAAGCACACAGACATAAGAAGAAGCATCAAAGAGAGAAGAAGAAAAAGAAGCAGAAAGTGTTCCTATGTTATCTCGCTGCAGAAACAGTCTCCATTCTTCCTCTTGCTCTTCTTCACAGTTTCTTTGTGGGCACAGTGAACAACGCAGAAGATCTGCTCTTCCTACTCAACCAGAAGACTATAGCTATCATCGAATCACAGATTCTTCTAAGAATTCTCGCCATCTCTCGCTCCTCAGATCGGATCATTATCATCATCAAAACGGTGAGTTTTCCAGGTTTAATTGTTGCTCAATCTCGAAAGTTTCTCATCACAAGAGGAGCAAAGCAAAATATCTTGCGAATCATCATTGCGTATGTGATAAAAGAAGATTACCTAGCCACAGCTTTAGCCTTGATGAACGTGATCCTGAAAAGGAGAGGAAGAGACGTAGATCTGTGAAAGAGAGAGATAAGAACAGTCCCGAAATGGTAGGACATAAATGCCGTTCTTTAGACAGCGTTCTAAATGCTAGTAGAGAGATTGCAGCACTAGAAAGTCAACACAGAAGAAGTGGAAGGTTGAATAGAACTGAGGTTTGTGCTACGTCACCTCAAGTCAGAACAACGGGTGAAACTTCTTCTAACACAAGCAACAAAAGGAAAGCCTGCAAACTAGATGTAGATGAAGAAGATGATGAGGAAGAACAGATTCCTGATGATTGGACTGAAGAACATGTTAAGGAGCCTCGGAAATCTCAGAAAAGGAAGAGCTTGGATGAACTAGATGCTCATATAGAAGGAAAAAATGTTGTATGGAACAGAAAGTCTAGGAAAAGATTCAAGATTCAGACTAGACCTGTGGATACTGAAACACATGTAAATAGCACATCCTATTGTAGTGCGCATAGTAGTCTTCCACAAGAAGAGGTTGAAAAATTGTCAAATATTTCAGACAATTTCATTTCAAAGGCAGGGATGGATGAGTCCTTGAATACTTCATATGAATCAAAGCCATATATTGTATCTGAAGGAGTAGAAAGGTGCATTGAGGAAAATGACAGAGATTCTCATTTACAAGCTGAATTGAGTGATAAAGGTTTAAATGACTGCAAAGAGAAATATATTCAGAATGGTGAACGCCAATCCAACGAAGATACTACTACGGAGGTTCATTCTACCTTCAACTGCAGTAGCTCCAGTGCTAAAGATGTAAGTAATTCCTCAAACAATGGATCAGATACACATGGGATTGATTCAGTGAAAGCCTCTACTGTAAGCAAGGAGCAGAGTTCATCTCCAGTCTTTGTAGGAAATGGAGATTCTACAGTGCATGATGCTGATGAGAAAGTGAAAGATCAAGATCCAAGTATTAATGAGGAAACAAAACTAGATCTAGATGAAGGAAGGAGGTGTGGATTATGTGGAGGTAATAGCAAGGGAGAACCCCTGGAATTTTTTATGCCATCCTCTAGTAAAGATAGAAGCGATCAAAAGAAAGCCCATCAAAAGAATGGATCTGATAAAAATCATCCAGGGTACAGTGAATGGGATGCCTTTGGAAGTGATTCTGGCTGGCTTGGGCCACTCCTAGGGCCTTTGGATGATCATTTTGGTATTGCAGGAGTGTGGGTCCATCAAGAATGTGCAATTTGGAGTCCTGAGGTGAGAACTCTGCTTCCATTTTTCATGTGCCTTTTTCTTGATTTCCTACATTGGCAATTCCAAATGTCAAAATTATGACAACTTCTTTGATGGTAAATATGAATCCAACATGCATCTAAAAACCCTTTTGAGGATAGAAGGTCTTCGGATGAATGATAATTGATCTGACTAAAGCTGGAACTACAATCACTAGTTCACACATCTAAGCTCTGATGATCTTATGGGAAAACAAGGTCTTAACTCAAGGAATCAACAGGGCCCTAACTCAAGTAATCCTGCCTATCATGGATAGAAGTTGTCACTCCATTGGTCTCCTTCCATCATAGGTGTGCTTAGATAATCTGTGCTGATACGGGCAAGGATTCCCCAAATCTTTCCTTGCCAAGGTTAAACGATAACCACCTATAAGCATTTCATATAGACATACTATTATTAAATTATAAATAAAGTGTGAGATATATATGTACACGCAACGAACGGACATACTATTCCTTTGAACACCATATCCTTGGCCTTGCCAAGGTTAAACGATAACCACCTATAAGCATTTCATATAGACATACTATTATTAAATTATAAATAACGTGTGAGATATATATGTACATGCATTGACCAGACATACTATTCCTTTGAACACCATATCCTTGGCCTTGCCAAGGTTAAACGATAACCACCTATAAGCATTTTATATAGACATAATATTAAATTATAAATAAAGTGTGAGATATATATGTACACGCAATGACCAGACATACATAAAACTCCTTGCTTTTTTCGTTTTTTCAGAAACTTTTCCCACACATGTTGAGTGAAAAAACGTCTCCTTCTTGGGGTTACCTCTGGAAACTAGGTCTTAAAGGCAAGACTCTTCTGAATGCTTTTGTTTTTTCCAAAGTGAATCCCTCTTCAGGTTTACTTCCACATGTGACAAGGACTCATCTAAAGGCAGACTGCCTCGTTCTTTCCACTTGAGAATCTAAGATTCAGTGTCAAGTTTTGTTGAAGTTAATGAGACTTCACAAAACTAGAAGCAACCTACTCTGCTATTTCGCCCAAGTTCTTCAATTGACTAACACGAAGCTTTAGGTGAATATTAGTACTCTTGATCGAAGCGAACAGGTTAATGACATGACTAACTTTCGTGAGGATGGTGAAAGGTCACAGCACATTGAAAAATTGACTCTGGAACTATGTTGCGAGGATGAATTCTCAGGAAATGTAAAATTATGAAATCTTCCTCTTTTTGGTTGGGCATGTTCGCATTTTTCCAAGGAATTTTGAGCATACATTCCATGTCCTTGAGAAAATCTTTCAGACTTCGCATTTTCTGGATCCACAAACTCAACACTCTGGAGCTCTGGATCTGCAAACTCAACATGGATGAAGCATTGGAATATGTTTAGAACTACGGGAAGAAAACACTAGAATGGGCAAATACCCATCTCAGTTGAAACACATTTAGAACTGTTGATAGAGAAGAGGAATTCTCAGGAAAGGTAAGATTGTGAACCTTCCTCTTTGAAGTCCACTGGTTATCCTCTTTGAGCATATATTCCATTTCCTTGAGAAAATCTTACGCTTTGCAGTTTCTGTCTCTGCATATTCAACACAACTGTAGCTCTGGTTTGGAATCCATACATAAACATCAATGGACCATAGTCTGTTGTATTATGTTTTAAACTATTGTAAGAAAACACTAGATGAGAAAATACTCATCTGAGTTTGTTTGATTTCTATTTAGAAAGTTTCTAAGCATATCCTATCGTTTCTCATTAACTCTCTCAATTTTCTCCATTTGTTCAAAGATGGTCAGCTATGCTAATACTCAAGGTCGGTTTCCAGCATGTCTAACACATTTGCACAAAAATCTCCTGTAATTTTTTGTAACACCATAACTTATTATATGATTGGTTAACCCATGTAATGGATACAAATGTTGGACTAACAACATAGCTAACTTTGGTTCTTAGCTTCAGCCTGCAATGCAAACCAGTCAATGCCCTCATGGTTGTACACAATCTCAAATTATGAACCACATATATAATGTTTACATTTATAGTTGAATAATTCAACTCCTGCTCATCAAAATCCTTACTTTCAAATGCAATATTATATTATAACCTTTTAGCGTTACAACTGTGCAATCAACGAACTAGCTTTGGTTCTTAACTTTGATCCTTAACCTGAGCATTCAGTGTGAGTATCAATGTATGACAGAAAAACATTTATCATACTTCCAGATGGTGATATTGCACTTTATCCATTTTGCTAATTGCCATTGGCCTTTGGTCACATTTGTACCCAAATACTGCATGGCATTCCATTTACATCCCATGTGACCTGCTGTGGTTTGAGTATTGATTGGGAGATTTTGTAAATGCAACATTTGAACGATGTACTACTGTCCATGGGCTTGATTCAATGAAGGACTTTTTTCTTCATTGAGTATAAAGTAGGTTCCATTACTTTTAATCTAAAGTAACTATGTGGTCATAAAGCCGGCCTCTAGACATGGGGCTCAAGGATTTAGACATTCAATTGATGTATGATTATGTGGCCCAAATCTCTGGCATTGAACTTCGATTTATTATATTCTTCAAGCAGTATCCCAAAGCTAGTTCAAAGAAGATTCAAAACTATTCAAATTTTCCTATCTAAGACATTTTTGTGTTCCATTTATCTCATTTAAAGTTCACTATTTAGTGTTTTTTCCTAACTGCCGTGCTCATGGCTGAACATAATTTGTAAGAACATGAATAAAAATTGAATGTTGTATGTTGTCTACATATGTAAGAAAGAAAAGTTTCCCAAGTAATATGTGATTTAAATGCTTTTCACACAGGTGTATTTTGCTGGTGTGGGCCATATAAAGAACATTCGAGCAGCTCTTCGAAGGGGTAAGCAGCTGAAATGTAGTCGGTGTGCACGGCCTGGTGCAACAATTGGGTGTCGAATAGAAAGGTGTCCCCGCACATATCACCTGGTTGGTTGCCTTTTTTTGACATTAGCAAAATAATAATCTCAAGCCCTTGAGGTTGGGATTCTCTTAATTACAGCTAAAGAGACTATAAGGTATATACACATGCCATACATCTCATGCCAGAAGGCATGTACAGGCTACATGATTTCTGAATTTCTTAAACCAAAGACCTCAGAGAAATGACCCTTTTCTGGATAATGTTGGAACCTGCATTTTGTAGACATCCTGATATGGTCATGTAATCTCATGTTTTTTGTATCATCTGCAGCATTCAGAAACCCGAAGTTAGAAAATTGCAAAAAGCAAAGATTTTGGCAAAAAGTTAAAACTCATACGCCATGAGATCATAAATCTAGTTCTTGCCATATCTACTTACTTTCCAAAATGCCACTAGTTCATTTCTTTCTAACAAATTAATGGCCATCAATGCAGAAGCTATTACCATTAGAAGCTATCTGATTACTTTTTGATATAAACCACTCACAAGGTCCAATAATAAAATCTTGAGGAAAAATATGTGAAGCTTATTTGTGGTTTTTAAAAACAACATTATTTAAAACAACACAAAACTCAGAGGCCTTGCATCAATTCGAAGCATACGGAGTTAATTAAACTTTATGGAAATTTGCTCGGTGACTTTGCAGGCTTGTGCACGCTTTGAACGATGTTTCTTTGATCACAGCAAGTTTTTGATGGCCTGTCATGAACATTTACACCACTTTTTGCCTCGATTGCCTGGCAATCGGCGTATGAATAGTTTAAATTTGGGACAGATTCGTCTCAAAAGGAAGCTTGGTGAGTGGAAAAAGCTGTCTCAGAGAGCTGCTCAAATAGATGCCGAGGCAGAAGAAAAGTGGCAGGAAAAGGCAGGTGTTGATGAGGAATTCTTAAAGCGAGAACGCAAACGTCTCCAAAGAGACCTTGCAAGGATTGCACCTGTAATGGTTGGTGGATCTGATGGAGAAACCATATCGGATGATTGGGATTCTATTGCAGGATCAGGAGATGTGATACAATGCATGAAGGAAATGGTCGTTCTTCCTTTGCTATATCCTGAAGTCTTTACTAGCCTTGGAGTTTCACCACCTCGTGGTGTACTTTTATATGGCCATCCAGGCACTGGAAAGACACTTGCTGTAAAGGCTCTTGTAGGAGCATGTGCTAAAGGGCACAATAAGATTGCTTATTTTGCAAGGAAAGGGGCAGACTGTCTGGGAAAATATGTAGGGGATGCAGAACGACAACTTCGCTTACTATTCTCTCTGGCAGAGAAACATCAACCATCCATCATATTTTTTGATGAAATTGATGGTCTTGCACCAACCCGGTCTCAGCACCAGGATCAGACCCACAAGTCAGTCGTCTCAACGCTATTAGCGCTTATGGATGGTATCAAGTCTAGGGGTTCTGTAGTTGTCATTGGTGCAACTAATCGACCCGATTCATTGGATCCTGCATTGCGGCGCCCAGGACGATTTGATAGAGAAATCTATTTTCCTCTGCCATCGTTATTGGATAGAACGGCAATCCTCAGACTCTTGACTAGAAGGTGGCAGTTACCTCCAACAGCAGATGTCATCTCCTTGTTAGCCAGGCAAACTGCAGGTTTTGCTGGAGCAGATTTGCAGGCCCTTTGCGCAGAGGCTGCAATGAATTCTCTTAGGAGGGTTATTCCTTTAGATGATATGCTGGAAGATGTGGAAAAGAAAGGCATTAAGGAATTTGTGTCATCACCTAATTTGAATGTGAATATGCTTGATTGGTGTGTTTCACTACGAAAAGTGTCTCCACCATGCTCTTGGAGATCTGCTAAAGCAGCAGTGAACATTGTTCCTAATGGTCCGCTTCCATCCCACATGGTCCCTGTTTTCTTGTGGCCTATGGTTTATATGATCATATCATTTCACATGGATGAGAGAGTTGTATTGCCTCCAGTGTTGGAAACAATAGCGATACTACTAAAAGAAAAAATCGAATCTCACTTTGGAGATTCTTGGATGGAAAATATTGCCTCTATTTTACATGGAACAATGACTGATTGTTCTAAGGAGAAACTCGAGCATGAGTTCGAAACTGTATTTTGTGGAAAAGGTATGATCTCTCGGCAGGGGTCAAAGGTAGCTATCACACAGAAGGTAGCATACAAGGGTAGCAAGTTCAGAATTATGGTTTCTGGTAAGCGGACAAGTGGTCTCAACCATCTGGTGTCTTGGTTGCTATTTGGATTTGAGGGTTTTCTTGAGATGTGCAACCTTAATTTTACAACAATGTTACAAGAGGGACATGGGGATGCAATCCAGGGTCTCATATCAATTTTAGGTAAGCGACCTTTTGTCTTTACAGAAATCTGACCAGACTTGATACAAATTCTTTTCTTGATTGTATTCACAAAACTTTGCAGGGAATGTTCAAAATAAATGCCCATGTGTCCTGTATATGCCAGAACTGGAGGCCTGGGCTCTTGAGCCATCAAAGAATACATCTGCTGTAGAAACAAGTCAATGTTGGAATGTCTTTATGCAACAAGTGAATTCAATGCCGTCAACTCTGCAAATAATTTTTCTGGTGAGTTTTCCTGTTTTCTTATTAAAGCTAGGTCCAAAAAATATTTTTCGTGTTTCTTAGCCAGTATTTTGTTTGTAAAGGCCTCCACTGGTATGCCCAAGGATGATATTCCACATAAAATTGTCGATTTCTTTTTTGGAACTCCAATCAATCCAGGGCTACTATTTGGAACAACTTGTGAGATATCTCCGTGTAGATCTGTGCCAAGTTCCTGGGTTGAGGCACCTCATCATATAGTTGACCTGAAGATCATATTTAGTAGGGCGGCTGATGATTACGGAAAGTTTCTTTCTGAAGCACTATTATGCTTCAAAGATTCAGCTGGAACCTGCCCATCAGCATCTCAATCATTAATTAATCCAAATCAGAAAAAAATCCTATGCAAAGACAGTGGCAAAGATGACAGTCTGGGCAAGGCGATGTCTATGGATGTTAGTTTACCTGTGTGCAATACAAATACCGTCGAAACAAATTCTAAGCATTTAGATTCCAAACAATGTGATGGAATGCCATTAGCACCGAAATGTCCTGGGAATTTACATATTAAGGAGCAAAGTTACTTATCTGTTGCCATATCTGCTGTTGGATATCAATTGCTCTACCATCCTGAACTCACAGAGTTGCGTCATGCAACATGTAAGCTAAAAGATGGACCTACTTTTGTCACAAAAACAACGAGGAAAAAGTTATCATCAGGATCTGCTGATGGTGGTTCTAGTCCAAATAACGATTTCGGTTCTATAGACCTGAAAGGGTTGATTGCAGTGGGATTGCTAGCATATAATGGCACTTATGTCAAAGCCAGAGATGTAGCTTCAGCTGTGAAGGAAGTTTTAGGTCTCCTAAGGAATCGAATCAATGCAAAGGTGAATCTTGGGAAAGATCCCAGACAGTTCTGTCATCTTGTCCATCAAGCAGCATCATTAGAAGATAAGATCTTCTCATGGGCTCACCATCTACGCAGGTAACTTCTTGTGGGAAACCTGTTTTCTACATTCGTCCATCACCCTAATATTTATTAAAATGGATTTATACTCTCAGGTTTGAAAGCGTAGCTATGAAGAAAACTTTTCTATTAAGCAACAAAGGGGAGTGTTTGTACACAGCTGTTGACACTGTATCAACCAAAGATCAAGGTTCTGATGTGATGCAAAATGTGGTCATTGAACCAGATTATTTTCTTCATGAAAAGAGTGAAGAGAATCATTTAGAATCCTTGAATTCCAACTCCAGCTTAGCTAAAGGACATCAAGAACAGGATGATCAAGTTATTTTACCTGGCAATCACATGTTGAATGAAGTCAATCTTGAATTCCTGTGTGGATCAGGCAGTAGATTGTGGGAACATTGTTGTGCTGAATGTTTGCTGAGGGTTAAGCAAGAGTTTGAAGATTTATTTGTCAGGTCATGGATGCGTAGAGGGGCAGATTCTTCACTAATTGTGGCAGATGAAGTGATTGGCATCTGTACATCTGGGATATCAATTGAACTTGATGCTCTCTTCCACATGGATGAGGACAAAGCTACTATACAATGTGTTATGTCGTCACGTGAAGGCACCTGTATGTGTGCAGATAAGCATAAGAAAGGAATGAATGCTGCGATTTCACCTGTGTCTTACGCAAATGGATGCAAAGAAAGTAAATCAAGCTCTCAGATTGTGGATTCAAATAATGACTTTTGCACCACAAAGCTTACATGCCTTTGTCCGCTAATCAAAATAATTTCTTGTATGAAGTGATGGCCTTAACAGCATCGAAGGGAAGTTGTTGATCAGTATGGGTCTTCAGGAACTTGATGTTTCTTTTCTTAGGGCATTTGGTTTAAATGAAGCTTTGCAAAATCGTTTTTGGAGAAGTAAATTGATGCACGACCTTTGACCATATGAATTTTTCAGTTTCAAGGAAGACTGTCAAATTTCAATTCATCCAAATGTCAGATTTGTTTGTTCAATATGCTTGCCAGAGTCCACAAAAGCCAATTTATGTAGCCTTAAGTTAATTTACTTGGCTTTTCGATCCCACCTAATGATGACGGATAGAGAGATTTTGAAAGAGATTCTCATAATGTCACAAGAATGCCTGATTTGACCCTCTTAAGTGGGTTAGGCGTGTTTCATTTAGAACTACATCCAGACGATTGGATATGTGACATGTGTCAACTGATATATATTCTGGTGAAATTGGCCCAATTTTGTGCTATCTTCCCCTTGAAATAATACAGTAAACCACTGTTTATTGTTTCCTGCAATGACTGGGCTTATTATTTTTCAGGGAACTAAAATGGCCTATTTATGAAATTTGGGCCCATTTTTATATAAGAAGTATTATTGTTTGCATTTCTGTACTTTATTAGCAATGATGCGTCAGTATTGGATTTGGTCCTGTTAGGTGATGTTATACCATAAAATGTCATAGAAGCTTATTTATGATGGAAAGTTGTAAATATGCTCCTGTAGGTGCTTTGCTTTCCACTAGGTTGTATTTACTTGTAGATATCTTTTATTTAAAGGTTACTATATTTATCAATATAAGCTAGATTCAATTCAACTCAGCTGTACTTCATTCAAACAGGCATTGATGATACACTGGCATTGGTTTCATATTATGGAGAGAAATGTGACATGTATGAGTGGTACTGCTTAGAGAGACTTATTGTGAGTTTATGTAATATAATAATTATTTTATTATGGTTTATTTGAAATGTCTAAAGGGGCTTTGCTTTCCACTAGGTTGTATTTACTTGTAGATATCTTTTATTTGAAGGCCATTATATTTATCAATGTTAGCTAGATTCAATTAAACTCAGTTGTACTTCATTCAAACAGACATTGATAATCTGCTGGCATTGGTTTCATATTATGGAGAGAAATGTGACATGTATGAGTGGTACTGCTTAGAGAGACTTATTGTGAGTTTATGTAATATAATACTTATTTTATTATGGTTTATTTGAAATGTCTAAAGGGGCTTTGCTTTCCACTAGGTTGTATTTACTTGTAGATATCTTTTATTTGAAGGTCATTATATTTATCAATGTTAGCTAGATTCAATTCAACTCAGTTGTACTTCATTCAAACAGACATTGATAATCTGCTGGCATTGGTTTCATATTATGGTGACAAATGTGTGGGTGGTACAGCATAGAGATATTTATTGTGACATGATATAATACAGTAATTCTTTTATTATGGTTGATTTGTAATGTCTAATATCTTGCACAATGTTAGTGACTATATGCTTTGGCAAATGGGAGCAGGAAACTGGTTCTGAAGTTTCTTTTACAGTGCACGTCTTTCACTAATAGCATTGTATTGTTAATGATGGCTAATATCCTGTTAGTAATGAGCCTTACTGATTCTACTGCATTCTTGAAGTCTGTAAATGAAGCAAATTCCCATTTTATCTTCATGCATGGGCTGAAGGTTTTAGGCTGCATTTACAACACATCAGTTAGATGGGGAAGATTGTTGCATCCTGTTCTAATCTGTAGGCTATATAGGAAAAAACTCAAAAGAAATAAAAACTGAATTTAATAAGTTCTGGTCTTCTAACTAGTTTGATTACAACATTAAAATGTTATGAACAGTCATGAGTTCCCCTCCCCCACCTAGATCAAAGCAGTTCTAGGGATAAATGTCATATGACCCCTAATAGATTATAGTGTTTTACCATATTGGATTTGAGTGGGAGCATGAGAATCATGACTTTATTCAAAATTTAGCTAAAACTATTTTAAAAGGTCAAAATCAAAAGTAAATGAAGAAGGATGAAAACAACTTATAATATTAAAAATGTAAAATTATAAAGAATTTGTTAAAATGCATGTCCTATGAGTGAAATGGCAAGAGCCCAAGCCCAACATTAATTCCATAACCCTAGATAGCACATAGGTACATGGCCGATGTTCACCAAGCTTAAAGAAGAATATTGGTGGGTAGGAATGTACAAAGATATGTCACCATTGTGGAGACATGCAAGATTTACCAATTGCAATGGAATGTATGGCACATAATCCACACTACCTACTTGTTGGCAATGCACTACAAATGAATGGTGGATATAATGGTTATGCCAACGTGAATGGGACATATATGAATGTTGGCATGGAAGGATTCCCCAAATTAGGTAGAGGGAAGAACTCTATGAAACACGACTACAATTTTCTTCAATTAGAAAATGTTGCCTGATATTTTGCTTTGTGGGAAAAATTGTAGTAGGATGAGGGAAGTTGGCAGCTAACAAAGTTAAGGAACTCTTTGCATGGTTAGGTATAAAACTTTCTTACAATCTATGATGGTCATCATGTGATGGCAATGCTCAAACCCTTGACTTACATGTACATATGCCACATGGTTGTTAGGTACGGTAATGATACCATACGTATTTAACGTATTAATACGGGTATAGTACCTCCCAATTTTAAAATACGTTAAATACGTTTTTTAGTATGTTAAATACCTATAAAATACATAAAATACGTATAGTACGTTAAATACGTTAAATACTTCTAGAATTTGAAATTTATTTACTTTCTTAAAAAATATTTGTAATATTGTAATATTGTAACCGTGTATATGCAATGTAACGAAGCATTCCATGGCTGTAGTTGCATCTTAAAAGTACTAAAGGGCAAATCGAGCAAATATGAGAATCAAAAGGATACAAATCAACAAATCAAATAGATATTTGTTAGGTAAAAAAAAACCCAAACTTGTTGGGCATTTGCAACAACAGCCAAGGCCACGAAGCAAAAACTGTATATCCCTCACATGATTGAGGGAATTCACATGATGAGTCATGACAAGCTAAAATTCTACAAAAAAAATCGTACTTTTGACAAAAACAACACTTTGACAAGAAGTGCAACATACCTATTGAAGAAAAGACCACATCTTTTGATTTGGAAAAAACCTTCAGAACACATAACATCGAATATTTGAGATACACTTACATTGCATTTTGTCAAAGAAATAGAATGCATTGTAGGAACAAAATTTAGAAAAAAACCTTAACAACACATAACATCAGATATTTGACTTCTAAGAACACATAACTTGAACTATGTCCAAGACTCTAATGTATCAAAATGGGCTTAGATCAAAGAAAAGTAACATATGGCTATTGAGCTTAGTAATAATGTACAGAAATCAGAAATATTAGCCATTAGATCTCGTCCTCATCACAATCACCATCTTCATCATCAGATTCAGTGTTAGTTGATGACATCAACATAGGTTCTTCGTCAGTAAGATCATCATAATTTGTATGAATTGCTTCTTCTATTCCATTGACATTATCTTGATCATTTGGTGGTAAAGAAGCAAATGTACTTGATCTTGTTATTCTCCTATTACAAGAAGACTGCTCATCATCTCTTCTTGGCCTCTGCCTCCGTATTCGATCAATAGGGACTCCATCGCTTGATGTTGTCGTATGTGATCTTGTCATGCTCCTTGTCCTTCTTCTCATGCTCATTGTTTCTTGAAAATAAGTTTCATAGAATTCTCTATCCATATCATTCTCGTGGCTAATAGATGGAATATCAGGAGTCTTAGAGACATCTATCTCATTTGGATTCACCTGCAAACAAGTTTATAAAAGCTTAACGAAATTTGAGGAATGTAAATTATAAGAAGTGAATAAAACAATACCTGCATTGGAGATGCATTCACAGTCTCAAACTTGCGAACTAGCCTTAAGTTCTCTCGCACATATACCAATCGTTCAAGTTGTGCTACCTTTAGTCTGTTTCTATTTTTTGTATGTGCGAGAGCATGTGCATTCCAATTCCTTTCTGCTGCCCCAGAAGAGCAATCCTAATAGAAAACAAAATATGAAATAAAAGGTAGTACACAAAAGTGCAGTATTTTAGAACTTAACTATAAAATTGATCATTTTTTCAAAACTTGACACTTACTTGGGATAATATGCGGACAGCTAATGCTTGGAGCTTTGGAGTTCTTCCACCAAAATTTTCCCACCATGTGACTGGCGTCATCATAGATATCTCTTCACATGCTAATGCATAGCTAAATGTCCCTGTACCATTTCGATATTCATGCAATTCACGAAATAAGATATCACATTCAAGTGTCGAGTACAATTTTTCTGTATAGCTCATCCATGCATCCATTAACTCGGGGTTAATAAATGTAGCCTCCTCTCTCTACATCGGATGCAGCAAATGAGCTACAAGGTGGATCGGCCTCTTGAACCATTTCCATCGTATGTCAAATAACTTCAAAACATCTTCGTACCTAAAAGGGTATTAGTAATTACAAAATGATCTGATCTTAAAACATGAGAAAACATTTGGAGGTTTAATGCTAGGAAACCATAAAAAATTAAAATAAATATGAAATTTACTTGGATTTGTGGGGGATGTTTTCTTCCACTCCTTTTGCTAAAACATCTTTGCTTCTTCGCATAAACTCATATAACAAACCAATAGTGGATCCCTCCCTATTAGTAAGTCGTAAAACACTATACAATGGTGCCATTAGGGTCAAAACAACTTGAAACGAGGACTCAGTTGTAGGATCAAGGATGTAGTTCTTTACATTCATGGCATCTGGCTTATTGCAATCTGACCAAGACCTCCACATGTCACTCACCACTGTTTACTCAAGAGGATACCAAACTTTGAGCAAACGTTGTATGACAAGGTACATCACACCAAACCTTGTCTTAGAAGATCTCAAGATGGCGAGGTTACTGTGAGCAGAAAAAAATTTCCTAGCATTCCTCTTCTTGCAAAAAAAACGTACGATATTATTTGCTTTCAACATAATACTTTTCATCCAAGGCAGCTGACCAATGTCCTCCAAAAGTAGATCCAAAGAATGGGTTGCACATGGAGTCCAAACAATATTAGGGAACTCTGATTCTAGCAAAGACCCCATGCGGACACAACTAGATGCATTGTCTGAAATGACTTGGACCACATTTTCCTTACCAACTTCACTAATTGCCTCTGAAATTCTTTCAGCTAACCAAGAGCTATCAACTGTTGGTGTTGTATTAGCATGACTACAATCAATGGACTTGAGGAACTTTGTCCCATAACAAGATGATACGAGGACATTTACAAGTTGCCTATGAGAAACATCAACCCATCCATCTGTTAATATAGAACAACCATACTTGGGCCATAATCCTTTTACCCTTTCTAACTTTGCTTGCAAGGATATAACCTCATTTTTCAAGCCTTTCGTCCTCATGTAATTATATGTGACTCCATTATGTTTCTCTCCAATTGTAGAGAAAGCTTCTAACATGTTCCACCAACATGGTGTTTTTAATAGATTAAATGACAAATTTGCTTCAATGATACATCTCACCTCCATAACGTTTGCATGTTGTTTCCTTTGCATTTGTAACACATGTCCTTTACGCAACGGTTGTTGTTTCACTATAATTGTTGGTGGATATGGTTGGCGACTACCACCACCCATACATGACATGCTTTGACTTTCATCAACAAAGGTAGACGAGCATGAGGTAGAAACACCTAAAAGAAAATAAAATTCAAGATAAATAATTTACAATTATTTAAACATTAGTAATCAAGACACCTATTGTAGGCTTGTGTCTATACCTTGTTCAGGCATGTTGAATGAGTCGATCTCTACTACTATATCTTCTTCTTCGCCAATTGCTTGGCTTCCACAATTACCATACAAAGTTGTAAGGTCAATCAACATTTCCTTGGGGACATTGGTACATTTCGTTACTCCATGGCTAGGTTTTCCAATTAAATGAGCAATCATTCGTGTTGTTGACCCATGCATATGTTTGTTGCAAAATTTACAGTTCCAACTCCTATTTCTTGTTTGACTTCTTACGACATTGAGGCAACATGTATCCCAATATTTGTTCTTAATGGGCGGCATTTTCCTTCTTTATTTTCTACAAATCAATAAAATTGAGATATTGAAAATGGAAAATAATGCACAAAAAGAGGAGCAAGATTATATGAATGCATTAAAGCAAATCGAAGAACTGAAAACTTTGAATAGATCAACCTTCAGGGAGGATGAGGATTATACTACTTTAAATAAGCAACTACAGGATACTCAAGAGTATCTTTTATTCATAGAAAGCAAATACAAGAAAATGTTACAATTAAGGAAATGTATAAAAACAGAAAATTCAACTCTTTTGGAAGTTAAAAAGGAAGCAAAAATTACCATAACTTAACTAAAGAGCCTTAATGCTTAACGTAATAACGACATGCATAAAAGCAAAAAATTCAACAAGTTTGGAAGCCAAAAGGGAAGTAGCATTTGGTCAAGAAATCTATCTTGAAGATGTACAGAAAGGGTTCGATGAAGATCTATTTATTCATAGTGCTTTGCTAGATATGTATGTCAAATGTGGATCTATAGTGGAAGTGCAAAATGTTTTCAACCGAATGTCCAACCGAGATGTGGTATTATGGACAACATTGATTGCATGATATGCTGAGCATGGACCCGTTGAGGATGCATTGAAAAGCTTTGAAAAGATACAAGATGAGGGGATACTTATTACTACCAAACACTTCACCTTTTCTTGTGTCTTAAAGGAATGCTCTCATTGGAGGGTTTGTTGAGTATAGAACTACTGAGAAAGCATTAGATTCTTTCGATAAAATGCAAGTTGATGGAATCTTTCCGGATGCATATACATTGCCCATGTCCTAAAAGTGTGCGGTTTATTAGGGCCTACAGATAAAGGACAATCCATGTATATGGAGGCTGTATTGAAAGGGTTCTAGCAAGTGCACATTTATTCATACCCATCACATTCAAAAGCAGACAACCAAAACCATGATATTCCAAAAACTGAGTAGCTGTTAACAAAAATAAATATGCATTGCAAATGATAAAAAATGGGACATCATTAAAAAGGACCAAGCACTTTTTCCCATGACACGAAATTGAGATCTTCAATGTTTCTGGAAACCAATGTCATTTATAGTAACATGGAAAGTAAATTAGAATGATCAATTTCTGAAATGAATTCAAATGGGATACAACCACTAAAATCAATAAGCAAAGGATTAGCTAATGCTACAAATTGTGAAAGATTTTGAACACATTGTCTACATGTATACATACATGTTTGAGTTTCAACACATGGTTCCTATAATATTTTATCTCAACACTTGCAAAGAGGAGAGTTTTATTGCATGACGTCAATTACAATTGTCTACCAATTTGTTACTTGTATAGATGCATTATTGTGGAATAGATAGATTGCTGGACACAAGCATACGTAAACTAGATCAACTAAAAATTAAATCTCCCTTGTCATTTGGTATTATCATACAACTTGACATTGGAATACAACAAAATGGGAGGTATTCTTAATCATAAAAAATAAAAGAAAGAAACATATTCACTAACCTGATTGTATTTTCATCTTCTTGTTCTTCTTGTTCTTGTTCTTGTTGTTGTTCTTCTTCTTGTGCTTCTTCTTCTTCTTCTTCTTCTAGTGCTTCTTCTTCTTCTTCTTCTTCTTCTTCTTCTTCTAAGTCTATTCTGTCCGTCTTTCTTCCTTCCTTCTATTTTACTAAAGTTGTTCTTTTCTTTTGCTTTCTTTAGGGTTTTACTCACATTTTCTATAAATACGTACTATACGTATTTTTTTAAAGGTACGTTAAATACCGTATTAGACGAATGTATATGACATTTGAATGAACAACTTTGACGTATGGTACGTACTATACAAATAAGAAGGTATTATACGTATTGATACGTTAAATACGCGTACGTAAACAACGCTGATATGCCAATATCTTAACCATTAAGCCATTTGATAGTCATAATTATTATATTGTAAATGATAGTAGAAACCTAGAACATTCTAGAACTTCTTAGAACTTCCCGAAACATTCTAGAAAACCCTAAAATGCTCCACGACCCACTATGTATATAATGAAGGCCCCTCACTCTTGTTGAACCATTCCGGTTCAATACTAGTCTTAAGTGCTCCAACTAAGCTCTCTCTTGTATCTCTTTATCTTAATACATATTTCCTTTCATTGTTGCTCTCTCTTCTTCTATCTGCTATTATTAACAATGGGCACGATTTCGGTTTCAGTTTGATTTGGTTTGGTTTGAAGGCAAAGAAACCGAACCAAACCGTTTATGAACTCTCAAGTATTTAAACTAAACCATTTAAGAAAAAGTAAACCAAACCATTTAAATTCAAATCGTTTAGGGGAAAATTGAAACCAAACCGAACCATTTAATAAAAAATTTAAACCTAACATTTCAGTCAAACTAATTTAACATCTAATAATAATAAATACATTAAATTAAATAAGCATTTAAGTTAAATCTATTAAATCAATATAAAACCATTATATTGTGAAATGCACATAAGAGATCAAAACCAGTCTACTTAGCTTCTTACTTCTTAATCAATTTATAGTTGATACAATGGAACCCATTTGGGTTGGCTTGGCTAAAAAGGGTGTGCTAAAAGGGTGGGTCATTTTGGGCACACACATCCTAAAAAGGGTGTGCTAAAAGGGTGGCACAAAGGAACACATGCACACCACATTTCCCCCCTGCGAGAAACAAGAGATTGAGGGGCATGAGTGACCATGTGTGGTCCTTGCCGGGAACTGGAACGGTCCTCGCTGAGAGTTGGAACACAAACACCAACGGGCGTGAGCAACCATGTTGTCCTCACCGAGAATTGGAACACGAACGAGTGAGTGACCATGTGGCCCTCACCGGGAACTGGAACATGAACAACAACGGGCATGAGCGACCATGTCGGTCCTCACCGGGATCCGGAACACGAACAATAGTTGGAGTGAGCGACCATGTGCGGTCCTCACCGGAGACTGGAACACAAACGGGAGTGAGCGACCATGCGGCCCTCACTGGGAACAAGAACAGGAACGGGAGTGAGCGGCCATGTGCGGCCCTCATCGAGAACTCGAACACGAATGGGCGTGAGCGACCATGCGGCCCTCACCAGGAACTAGAACACGAACACGAACACGAAAGAAACTAAAAAATAGAGACAATGAAGCGATGTTGATGATGAAGCGGTAGATATCGAGAGGCCTAACTAGTGAACTAAGGTGGTGCTAATAGAAGAGATACTACTACAAGAGACTAACAAGAGTGTCAGTGATGGTGGTGAGGGCGATGCTACCTACAAAGCGGAAGAGGCGGATGCTTGGATGTGGGGGACTGGTACCCCGTCATCTCCACCAATATGTGAAATGCACATAAGAGATCAAAACCAGTCTACTTAGCTTCTTACTTCTTAATCAATTTATAGTTGATACAACGGAACCCATTTGGGTTGGCTTGGCTAAAAAGGGTGTGCTAAAAGGGTGGGTCATTTTGGGCACACGCATCCTAAAAAGGGTGTGCTAAAAGGGTGGCACAAAGGAACACATGCACACCACAATATTAATAAACTATTAAGGTAAAAAATAGCTAACCAAAAACCTATAAACCTTTCAAACCAACCTATAAACCTATAAACTAGAGTTTTAAAACCGAACTGAACCTTTTATCGAAAATCCAAACCAAACCATTAAATTTTTTTGGAACCAACAAACCGTTAAACCATGGCTTAACGGTTCGGTTTGGTTTGAGCCATAATCGTGCCCATTACTAGCTATTATCTCACTTATTTCCTTCCATAGTCATACTCTCGCACTCGCTCTATCCATTACTATCTCGTTTATCCCTTTCATCATCACTCTTTCCATTGCTCTTTCTATTGCTATATTGCCTCAGTTCTGATAGTTTGATCAAAGCATTAATAGAACAATTCCATTTTGGCCTCTATAATGATGTCAAGGATTTACTTCTTACATTTCTTGAAGATCCCAAATCACTTATTAAAGCCATTTGTAGAGTTGTACAATGTGATAATTGACTTTTCGAGTGTCGATCAAAGCGACAACAATAATTCACAAGACCAAGGATTATGCCTACCTATGCATCTGCAATGACACAATCACCCCCTCGGCAAACATATAATCCAGTTCCAATGGATTCTCTGACACCTATGGAGATATATGTGACACATCTACAAGGACCATTATTAGACAAGGAAAAACAATGATGTCGAGCAAATCTTCTTCACTTATATTGTGGTAGTTTAGGACATATAGCGGTGAATTGTTGTCATAGGTCTAGACGTCAGTTGAAAAATATATAAATGATAGGGGCTCAAGCTTAATTAGTTTGAGTTGGTTAAATGAAGCAAACCAACTAAGAAAACTCAAGCAGCCGAACCAAATCTCCAAACCATTTAAATGACAATTAAATGGCTTAATTTAGGCTTGAGTCAAATTGTTTCCAATTCCTATCTTCCCCACGAACGATGTCATGGAGTTGTGTGCATGTGTGTGAAATGTGAGCGGTACCAACAAGGACTTGAACCATGGAAGATTGGTTTTGCTTGAGTAGATGACTTTGGAACTCTCATCATTCTCAATTGTAGTAAGTTCGAGATCCCTTTAGGTGATTTGATAAACTTTGACAATTTGGTTATTTGTATGTGTTTGTGAACTCCTATGTGAAAAGAATAGCGTGCGGAAGCTTGTAGACAAACTAGCTCAGCCGGATTACAATAATAAAACAGAGAATGACGATTTAATGGAAGCTTAAGAACAGAGAATACACAAGAGAGATGGAGAGAGAAGAAAGCATAAACTCAATTCAAATAATAACACTCTGTACATACAATATGCTCTATGAGCACTTTTATACAAGTCCTTAAAAAGACTGACAAAAGTACTGAAAAGTACTTCAATGCTCATACGAGCGATTGACACTGACTCCCAAAAATATGCCTACGTACTAGGCTAGATTCATAGGCCTCCAACAGCCTACCGGTTCCAATCCGGTCCGTCTCCCCAATCGGGCACCTAGTTCCGGATACCAATCCAGACACCGATCTAATTCTTCGTTCCGGACTCCAATCCGGCTCTGGCTTATTCAGCCGATCCAGATCCGGTTGAGCTTGTCTTCTCAACTTGAGGTCAGATCGTAGTGTTTGTGTCTGTGGTAGCTGGTCCTCTCCTCTAGCTCCCCCTGGCGTCCTCCCGCCTTGCTCACGCTCCTCGTCCGGTCCAGTTTCATTTTCCACGACCTGTCTGGTCCCGCGCACCTCGACTTTCTCAGTTGGCTTGTCTGCTCCTTCGGCCCCTATCAGCTCCCTTGCTATCGCGGTGCTGGCGCCCCTCGACCCGTCGACTCTTTCGTCTCGGCGTTGAATTCGGCTGCCTTCTTGTTCGCTTGGCCTTCAGTTGATCCGGCTCCTCCGAATCAAACACCGCTTCCGAATCATGTAACCCCAATTCATTCCAGCTCTTGTCTGAATTGGTTGTCTCCAATTTGTCCTCTTCCAGGCCCTTGACGACATCTGCCCATGTCTTGGTCTTGGCCTTTCCAGCTTTGCCTCCCCCCTTTTCAGTTGGCTTTGGCTTGGGCTCTCCGCTCTAGTGGCTCCCCCTGCGTCTGGTTTCGGCTTTATTAGCCGTCCTGTGTAGTCCACCTTCTTCAGTCGGGCCGAAATTGAAATCGGTTTCTGGATCGGCTTTTCGTTCGTCTTCCTCATTCCTCCCCCTCAAGTTCGGCATATTGAGGTACTGCACACCTAGTGCACCGGAAAACTGCCACAACTTGTCTAAGCCGAGGGGTTTGGTGAAAATATCAGCCACTTGCCGATCCGTTGGAACATACACCAGTTCCACTTCCCTAAAGAGAATGCGCTCGTAGACAAAATGATAGTGCACCTCAATGTGCTTAGTGCGGGCGTGAAAGACGGGGTTCTTAGACAACTAGATGTTGCTGAGGTTATCACAGTAGATCACTGTCGGATCAGATACCTCTACCTGCAAATCCTTTAGGAGCCTCGTAAGCCATATGGCTTCGCATTTTGTGATAGCCGCTCCTCGGTACTCGACTTCAATGCTCGACAGTGCAACTATTCGCTACTTCTTACTGCTCTAGGTGACCGCGGAGCTTCCTAGTGAAAACGCATTTCTCGATGTAGACCTATGATCGCCGGCATTTCCGGCCCAATCGGCATCCATGTAGCCGACAAGCTATCCGGCTACACCGGTCCGATACAACAGCCCCCTATCCTTACTGCTGCTAACATATCACAAGATTCAATGTGCGCACTAAAGGTGCTCCACCGTCAGATACACCATAAATTGATTGATCAATCCGACTAGATAACTGTGGTCCGGCCGGGTGATGGTCAGATAGATAAGGCTTCTGACAATCAGTCGGAACCCTTTGGGTCGCATGCCGTTCTGGAGTCGGGGCGAAGCTTAACATTCCGGTCCAAAGGAGTCGAGACGGATTTGCATTCCATCATACCGAATTTGAAGAGCATACTCAACACATAGTGGTGTTGAGTGATCAGTACGTCTTCCGGGGTGCGGATCACTTTGATCCCGAGGAAGTAATGAAGTTCACCGAGATCCTTCATTTCGAACAATGCCGCGAGCTGGGATTGGACACAGCCGATTTTGTCCAGGTCGGCGCCGGCGATAATGAAATCATCAACATAAAGTAAAATACTAACCGGTCCGTTCCGACCTTGCCGGATGAAGAGAGAAGAGTTTGATTTCGATGGAGCAAACCCCATTCGACACAGTCTCTGGGTGATCTTCGCGTTCCAAGCGCGCAAGGCTTGCTTGAGTCCATAGAGGGACTTCTTCAATCGGCACACTGCCAATGTATTCACTCCGGACTGGAATCCGGGGGGCTGAACCATAAACACATATTCCTCAAGATCACCTTGCAGGAACGCATTCTTCACATCCATCTGATATAGATGCCACCCCTTTGCCACTGGCACCGCAAGCAAGTCACGAACGGTCGTCATCTTTGCAACTGACGTGAACGTCTCATCGTAGTCGATGCGGAGCTGCTGCGTGTAGCCCTTTGCCACTAACCGGGCCTTGTACCAGTTGATGGAGCCGTCGGTGTTGTATTTTACATTGTATACCCAACGACAACCGATCGGCTTCACTCCTTTCGGTACATCCACCAAATCCCACGTCTCGTTTTCCTGTGAGTGAGTGCATCTCTTCCTCCATAGCGGCACACCAATTTGCATCTTTTGCCGCATTTGCGTAGTTCTCCGGCTCACACACTTCCGCCAGCTTTGTCATGTACGCATAGTGATGCGCCATGTACTCATTATTCTGGCGGGTGGATCGGCGCAACTTCTGGCTCGCCAATTTCATGGACCTCTTGGCCGACTTAGACTTCTCTTCCGAAGTTTCGTCTTTATTTTGTCCAAAGTCGGATTCGGTCCGATCCGACTCATCTCTGTCGGTGTCATATTCCGGCATCTTCTTCTTCCCCTTCTCTTTGCGCATGAATCGTCTCCTCAATTCCTTGCGCGAGGAAAGCACGGTTGAGTCTCCACTACTCGTTGACTCATCATCCAGTTGACCACTCTGACTCAACCAATCCGGATTTGGTCTACTTATTCGGAGAGAAGTTGAACTGTTCGGCTATTCGGATTCCGCGACACGGATTCTACCAGATCATCTACAACAATCAGCTTGGGTTCAGGCGCAGAGAAGTACTAGGATGCCGATTCATCGAAAACAACATCTCGACTGACTTGGACCGCTTTCGATCGGGGGCTATAACACTTATAACCCTTCTGTTCATCGGAGTAGCCTACGAGAATGCACTTTTCGGCTTTCACATCTAACTTCCTCCGTTTTCCCATTGGCACATGCACATATGCAATGCTACCGAACACCTGAAGGTGTGCCAAATTCGGCTTCCAATCAAAGTACAACTTGTGCGGTGACACCTTTGTCCCTAAGGCCGATATCCGATTCTAGATGTAGGCGGTTGTCCGGATTGCTTCAGCCCAATAAAACTTGGGATGCTTTTCCCCTCAACCATTTCCCTTGCCGCTTCTACCAACGTACTATTTTGACACTCAGCCACACCATTCTGCTCCAGCGTGATTCTCGTCGAATTCCCTTCGTCTGCAAATAGCTCGTGAACTGGCCGAAAAAGTACGCTTTTTCGCCATTTGATCTCAAACACTTGATCTTTCTTCCGGTCTCGCGTTCAACAAGGTTCTTCAAATCACAGAAGCACAAGAAGACTTCACTTTTCTTCTCGATTAGATATATCCATGTGTGCCGGGTGAACTCGTCGATGAAGGGGACAAAATACCGACTCTCACCAATGCTCACGTTTTGTGCCGGTCCCCATACATCTGAATGGATGAGATCAAGACAATTCCGGCTCCAATTCTTCTCATTGGGGAATGGAAGCCTATGCTGCTTCCCGAGCTGACAAGCTTCACATAGTTGGCCTTTCCGGCCACTGAACTTCGGCAACCCGGAAACTACATGTTCCGACTGCAACTCCTGAAGCTTTTGGAAGTTGATGTAATCAATCCTCTTATGCCACAAGTCGATGTCCGACTCGACCCTCTGCCCTTTCGCAAACATAGTGGTGCCAACATCATGTTGGGAGACAGGTCCCTCCGGATGGGAAGGGAGAAGAACAGTGCTGATGAACGAGCTCGGTTGAGGCCGATAGGCCGAGGCCGAAACCGGATGAGGAATACCCGGCTACGGAGAGCCGGATGGTGTAGACCCGGTATGAACCGGATGAGGAGTACCCGGCTACAGAGAGCCGGATGGTACAGACCCGGTGAGAACCGGATGAAGAGACTATATTTGTAAATAGCCGAAAAGTCATATTAGTATAAATATGACTTAGGGCAAACCTTTTTTAAGGAAGGTTGTTGTCATTTTCTTGTTGGTGCAAGAAGAAGAGAGAGTACGTAACGTTGTACAGAGAGAGAGAGAGAGAAAGAGGTTGTTGCCTCTGTTGTAACCGCCGCATGTGGCGAAGATCGTGAGTCCGAGGTCGTTGCCTCCGTGAACTCACTGTTTTGTACATTCTTACATAGTGTCAGTTTGCAGCCTATGGGCTGACGTGGTTTTCCCCCTAGTTTGGGGTTTTCCACGTAAACCTCCTGTGTATTTTCTTCTTCTTTGTGTCGCGTCTTATTAAATTCCCGTTTTCTGTGTATCATTCTAAGCTCGGTTGTGGCCGAGCGTTGCGCATAAGGTACGACCAGTTCCCTTCACATCATTCATCTCGAGGATAAAAATCCTCCCATCTCGACGCCATTGCGCGATGACTTTGCGCTCTTCTTCGATGAAGCACCTGAGGTGCATGAACCAAACCTGCATCCCTTGATCGACAATCTGTCCAACCCACACCAGATTCTTTGTGATTTTCTGGACATGCAAGACGTTCATCAACTTTCCCTTCTGCCTGACATGGTTGAGGGGAATCTCTCCGATGTTGTCGATGGTATGCAGGGTGTCGTCTCTGGTTTCAATAGCCCTTGGTTGTTCCGGTTTTTCTAGATAAGCAAACCACTCTGTGTGGCTTGTCATATGGTTTGACGCTCCGGAATCAACATACCATACCTCATTCGGTTTCGAGCTACTTGTGTTCATTGAATTGGCCTTGTGTTTCATCACAAAGGCTGGGCCCGATCCATCTTCGGAACCAGATCCTTCCGGTCCCACCACGTAGTGCGAGCTTTGCCAGTTTCCCCGTCCAGCCTTGCCAGATTCGGAATTGTTCGAATCAGGGCGCTTCTTCTAGCATTCACTCTTTGTGTGGCCCTTCTAGCCACAATACCAACATTTTGTTGCGGTCTTCTCCTGTCGGCTCTCGACACCGCCTTTATTCCCCTTACTTGTGGAGGGTCCAGAACTATTGCTGGCACCATCATTGTGCCTTTGATTCTGCTCTTGTTAGTCGCTTCCACCGTGTGTCGATCCGCCTCCGTGTACAACATCCTATTGTCGGTGTGCATGCTCGTTGACACACCTGCGTGGTTCTCCTCTACTAGGAGCATCGACTGTAAGTCGAAAAACGAGGGGTATTCTCCCTTGTACAGACCGTCGTCCGGATTGCTCTGAACTTTGACGCCAAGCCCCCGAGACAAACCTGCACCATCTCATCTTCCTCGACGGTTACGTTGACAGAGGCAAGTGAGTCACAGATGTCTTTGATCCGGGCCATATAGTCGACCACCGACATGTCCTTTTGTCGTACATTGCTTAACTTATGTTCGAGTTGCAACTTCTGGGCCATAGTGCTTGCGGCGAAGACCTTCTTTAGGTTTCCCCAAGCTTCCTTCGACGTCTTGCCGTCCTGGATATGGCTCAACAACTGATCACCGACACTAGACATGAAGCAATACATTACCCTGCTTGCCACTTGTTCCCAAGTCGGGAAGTCCTTGTGTGCCGCATCAGCTGCCGTGTCATTAGCTCTGTCAACATAACTCCAGTAACCATGCCCGAATAGGTATTGGTGCATCTTGTACGACCAAGATGCGTAGTTGGATCTGTCGAGCTTCTCCGTCGGGAGTGAGCTAGTCATTCCTCTGTCCATTCTAGCCTTGTTTTCTATTCTCTATCGGGTGTTAGGGTTTGTCTTCGGAAATCGCTCGTTGGCAATAGAGGTTCTCAACCCTGACGCTCTAATACCATGAAAAGAATAGCATGCGAAAGCTTGTAGAGAAACTGCCTCAGCCAGATTACAACAATAAAATAGAGAATGACGGTTTAATGGAAGCTTAAGAACAAAGAATACACAAGAGAGATAGAGAGAGCAGAAAGCATAAACTCAATTCAAATAATAACACTTTGTACATACAATGTGGTCTATGAGCACTTTTATACAAGTCCTTAAAAGGACTGACAAGTACTTCAATGCTCATACGAGCAGCTGACATCGACTCCCAAAAATATGCCTACGTACTAGGCTAGATTCGTAGGCCTCCAACGGCCTATCGGTTCCAATCCGGTCCGTCTCCCCAATCAGGCACCTGGTTCCGGATACTGATCCGGACACCAATCAAATTCTTTGTTCCGGACTCTGATCCGGCTCTGGGTTATTCAGCCGATCTAGATCTGGTTGAGCTTGTCCACTCAACACTATGCATAGGTATAAGTCTGAGTATTTGTATATATGTGTAAGACTTAAGTTTCAATATCTCTTAGCATATAATTGTACTTATATAATTGTTTGATATTTTGGGTATACATGCTTATGTATAAGTTAAAGTGTAGGTTAAGGTGCAAGAGGAATATATATGCAAATGTAGTGTGTGTATATATCTAAATGTGTATGTATATAAAAGTATCTATATATACGATTGATTATATGTGTGTGTGTGTGATTACTTGTTCAAGTATGTAAATGTGTATATACACACATGTATTATGCTTATGTGTATGTGCTTGAAAAATGTACAAGCATTTTTTATAAGTATGTGAAGATATGTATCAATGTGTATGTATATCTAGTTTTCATGTATTTGTGAGTGAGTGTTTGAATGTATGTGCATATGTGTATTGGTAGATAAGGGAGGAATACATAGAATGCAAGCACGAGGACATACACATACACACACCTACACACACACACACACACAAGACAAAAGTGCTACTAAAATTTGGAACGAGCTTAGGGTTGTGAATCAAGATGACATCTAAGAGGTACTTCCATCGAGGTTGTTTGATTTATCGGCCCTTAAAAGGCATTAATGTGCTCCGCCATATTGGACCCGGCTTGGTATCAGAGTCTCACTAACTTCCGGAATATTGAGACCTGATTCACCGCGTTTTTATTCTCCAGCATGGTACCAATTGTTTCCCAGAGCACATGAGCCTTACTTTCTTCGTTGAAGTCGTTGTAAAGGCTCATGTCGATGAAGCATCAAATGTATGTCATCGTCTTCAATGTGTGCATCACCTCCCAATTCACGATATCGATTTTATTTGGTTTTTTGTCTCCGAACTGTACCGGCAGCCAAAGATCTTTGACCACCAACATGTCCCTCATCTTCAACTTCCACACTGGGTAGTTGGAACCGGTGAGCTTGAACATGCCGCCGAATGGATCTTCCATGCTTTGATACTAGATTGTGCAGAATAGTGCTCGGCCACAACAAAATCTTAAACACTCAATGGAAGAAACAAAACATAAATGAAGATTTATGCACTTACACAAAATGAGACGAAACCAGATGTTAACGGGGAAAACCCTAATCGGGAAAAACCATGGGAGCCCGTACACTCCAACTATCACTATGAGAGGAATGGTACAATGCAAGACTCAGAGGCAATGACCTCGAGCTCTATGTCTTCGCCAACTAACAGTTACAACAGAGAATACTTTCTGTTTCTCTCTCTCTCGCTCTCTCTCTCCCTACCTCTCTGTATCTTTCTCTGTACAACGATAACAACATTTCTATGAACATTGTTGCCCTAGTTATATTTATACTTATATAATTTTAGGGCTATATATAAATATGACCTCAACGGTCACGTCTGAACATATTTACTAATATGTTCCTATTTGTTGGTTCATACTGGATCCGGCCAAACTCCTTCTGGATCCATTTGATCCGGTATCCAAATACCTTCTGGACCCATCCGGTCCGGTTCCTTCCTTCGGCTAATCCGGGGGGACCTGTTTCCCAACAATATCCCCATAAACCAAGTCTGAACTCTTGTCTTCCAACTCGTGGAACCCATCGTCGAAAAGAGGGAATAATGTCATGAAGGCATACATTTTGGCTTATCAGGAGTCAAACCCACAACTTCTTGGTCTATGTGTTAAACCTTTAACCATTGTAATAATATATATGATATGTAATTATAATAATTATATTTTTAGTTATTATAAGATATATTTAGAATATTCTAGAACATTCTAGTATACTCCATAAGGATATATAAATAGGTGTCCATACATTCATCACAACTCATTTGGTTCAACACTAGTCTTTAGCCCTTAGCCTACTCTTTGTAACCTTGTTTTCTCATAATATAATCTCATTTCCATTTCTTGTCTTATCTCTCTCTCTCTCTCTCTCTCTCTCTCTCTCTCTCTCATTAAAAACTTGACAATCATGAGTTGTTCATACTAGAATTAAAAACCATCATAGAGTGGAGACCCACAAGAAATCAAAAGTAGATTGATGGTAGCTCCGCTAGATAATGATGATTAACAAGAATGTCCATTCAGACCTCCTAATGTTATCCTCTTCAAGAAAAATCCAATGATGATCAAAATGATTGTTATGATTCATGACTAAAGTTCATTCATACCATATTGCACTTATTGCAGATGCTTCTCACGCAACTACGTCCTAAGGGGTTTCATGATAGAATCTCAAAATGAAGAAAGAAGAACGTACTTCAATCACAAGGATCCAACTAGATGAAGTTTAAAATATTATGTTCTCAGGGTCACCAGGATCATGCATCTAAGAAAACAAATAGTCGAGTCTCTTCTAAGAGAGATGTTCATAATTAATGCCAATAAATACTTGAAGTGCCAAGAACTAAGCATGGTGGATTATAAGGTAAGGGCTTTAAGTTCAACAAGAGCAATGCAATATTGGGCACTCACTATATATAAGAAACAAATCTTGCTTGGGGGAACAGATCATAAAGGTTCTATTCTTTCAGTATTCAGTAAAGCTAGGAAGGTCATTACTAAGGTCTACGAATGTAATGGCGCCAGCGGCACAAAAACATTGGACTAACTGGGGTGTTTCAACGTTGCAGTTGAAAACATATTGGAGATGGATCTGGTCTTTCAAGGGGCCCTCTAAATTTATTCTTTTTAGATGGCTACTAGTGCATGCAGCATTACCAGTTGGCCAAACATTAAAAGGGAATGTAGCACATAATCTCAGGCAATGTGGATTTTGCCATGCAACGCCGGAGACTACTAAGCATGCCCTTTGGTCTTGTCCCTTGGCTCAGCAAGTATGGAATAAAGTTCTTTCTTTATTCCTAATAGTCAATGTTGGTTGCTTGTTCTCATGGGGAGTAGCGGTGTGGGGAATTTTACACTCTAGCTTGATGTTGTATGAGGCAGATGATATACAAGAGGCCAGGATGGTACATAACAAAAGATTGATATCAGTTAGTCCGTTTCAGCAACCTCGAAAGCAGGTGTGATCTGTCCAGATTTGGAAAACTGTGACTACAATAACATTATGGGTATTATGGAAATGTAGGTGCAGTCGACTTTACGATGCCACAAAGCTTGGTCTTCAAGAGGTATTGCATGAGATATGGAAAACAGTGTTGACAGTAGTTCGTGGGCAATATGATAACATGTGCGGTTCTCCAGAAAATATTCATAAAAGACGGATGAAGATTCTTCACTTATGGAGGAAGGTGCCTCTCTTTGTAATGACAAATCAAAGACCTCAATGGAATTATCATCTTCCATGGACCCTTTCTTGATACAAAACCAACATGCTAATGTACCGTTTAAGGTTCAGAAGCCCTGTATAAGTTGTTTTTCTATGTACAGGTTTAGGTGTATATACATTACGCTGTAAGCCTACGGGTAGATAACTTTTACTTATATTTTTTCGATATTTTTAATACTAATGAAGAAAATCTTTCAAGAAAAAAAAAAGGAAACAAATTTGGCTAGTAGATTATGTGAACATAATACTAAATTAGAATGCTACCATTTTTATGGATGACAAGTGATCTAGAAGGTATCTTTTTCAAATTTTTGTAAGGATTATTAGTTCATTCATGTCATAGCATTGATATACATATTCATTATGTAGTTCCTACAGGCTACAATTGACACTAGTTGTTTGTCTTTCTTTATAAAATAAGGTTATTAAGATGAAACAAATCCTTGTTTCTCACATCATTTGTGGAAAGGCCTTATGGTGTGTGGAAGGTATTTGTGAACTAGAATTAAAAAACATATGGTCTTCTAATGTTTTAAGTAGTTTTCCATCTCACGTTGCTCCTCCAAAAGCATGTACCCAAGAGTAATGTATATATAAGCTCTTGTCTATCTTTCCCATGGATGTCCATGGTAACATTAAGAGTCTAGAGATCAAATTGCTACCAAGGTTTAGTAACGAATGAGGTAGAATTAAAATGATTGGAGACCTAATTGTTGAGCACCATGATATATTCCCGAATTTCGGTGTACAAACCTCAAATATGATTAGATGGGATACCCAAGATAGATCTTTTAGCAACTCAAGTATGTAGATTTTTGTAGCACCTTAATCACATTCCCACGAGTTTTGAGCATGTGAAAGCGTGGTGCTTGCTACCCAATATGGCGACAATGCCTAGGAGACACCGAACATTGGACTAGAAACATGCGACGACATGGGTTTCCTTCAGCATCAGTTTTAGAGTATCGAGGCGTACCGCGGAGGCGGTTGAAAAAATGGGTGGGACTATCACCAATGAGCCCAAAGTTGGCATCAGGATCACCCACCTGTGACACATGCACATGATCAAACCCCAACGTCGGCAACAACTCTTCGGGCCAGTCACTATGGAAGAAGAAAGGTGCTTGCAATTCAAGCCCTAGTAGTTGGGTCGAAGATTCATTGAGGAGGTCAGCCACTACTCGTGTCCCACATGCGGAGCCACGTGCTATCCTCCGGAGCACCGCACACGCCTCCTCGTCCCGTAGGTAATACAGAAGGCCTTCCAACACCCACACCGTATCACTACTACTACTACTACTACTACTACTACTACTACTACTACTAACGGTAGTACTAGTACTAGTGGTAGAGCTAGAACTAGAACTAGAACTAATAGGAGTAGGAGTTGGAGGAGTAGTAGAACAATTCCGTGAAGACCATCTGCCGCCTTCGTCTTTCTCTTCCCCTTCACTGATCTCATCGCCTCTGTTGCTGCTGCTACTGCCGCCATCTCTGAACCCCACATCTCGAAGCTTTTGCCACCACTCATTTGTGGCCAGATCGGCGGGGACCCTTTCCACCTTGGCTGCATACATTTCACGAGATTTCTCTCTTCTACCGCCGCCACCGCCGCCCACCTCTTCTTCTTCTTCTTCTTCTTCTTCTTCTTCTTCTTCAAGGAGGAGTAAGGCAGCTTTGGCCTCCAACACCCTCGGCAAATCCACCTCGTACACGTGGCATCCCTCCAAGCACTTCAGCCTGAACGCCCTTGTGTCCATCCCTGCGTGTATTATGTGCGTGTTTCCCATGAAAACCAACAATCAACACCCCACCACATCATTCATATCAATATGTATATATATATGTACATAATACTCTCTCTCTCTCTCTCTCTCTCTCTCTCTCTCGGGACGTCGGTCACACATAATGCCAATCAATTCAAAGCTTTCCTCATATATCTCCTCTAACAAATTTGGGGCTTGCAAGGTCTTGCCTCCTCATCGCACCACCAAAGTACTGTTAAGCTTAAATGTGTAATTCATGACATTCCACCCTGTTTGGGGGATGATCCATCCATATTGGAGTCTAGCAGCCTCTCTCATGCACTAACTATATCTATCTTCTAGTTCCAATTAGAAGTATCGTTGGTTTCATTCAGCAAATCATCTAATGTATGGTGGTTAAGTAAGTATGAGCCTAAATACATTTGTTCATTGACAACAACATTACATTATAGTGTTTGTTTACCTGCACCAAGGAGAACTACTTGGGGAGGTTTGTGGGGGAACGAGTCTCGGCACTGCCGCACAGCAGCTTCAATCATTCGATCAAACCAGAGCGTCCGGACAGCGAGCATGACTCCAGCGGTGCCACGAGGGCCACCATCCAAACATTCGGGCATCATCATCTTGTTGCAAAGACGGCGAAGGTAAGCTTCCCCCGCCAAGAAACCTGCCAAATGGTCATGGATGACATGTGACCATAACGCACGCCCGGCTGCAGTCTGCCTTGCTGTACGCTCACGTGCATCTTCTTCTCGATCCAGCATTTCATGCACCTGTCTCATCTTGTCCGTGTACAAGCGACAGACTGCGTCCACATGCTCGCTCACGCTCACCACTGATGGCGATGGCGTCATCATGAACGGATCCAGGACGGCTCTTCTCTCATTTGTCATGGCTGCCACATTCATTTAGGGTTATGATTACGATACAAAGATGCACTAAAAAAGTGGATGGGGGGGGGGGTTTTGAACGAAGACCCGAGAAATGTGGTGGTGGAGGGAGTGATGGTTATGACCTAGAGGAGCAACAAGTTAGATGTGAGGATGCAGTACAACAAGTAAAGTTGTGAGGGAATACAAATTATGGGGAGGTGGAAGGAGGGAGGGGGGCTAGAATGGAATGGGTAGGGCGTGTTGATGGATATGGATATGGATATGGATATGGATGGAGGAGCAGCTGCACAGGTAGGTTTGATGAGGAAATGAAACAATCAATCAAGCAAATATATGTGGAAGGAGGAAGAGGATATGTGATGAGGGAGAAGTAGTAATGTATGGATCCATCCCTACCTGCCTGCCTATAGTCAGTCAGTGAGTCAGTGAGTTAGTCAGCCCTCGTGAATACTATGTACATACATACTTGTAAGGAGGAAGTGATGGATCGGATCATATCTTCTTCTGAACCAGTTACACTCCTACTGACATCATGAGTTTAGTTAGTAGACGAGGGTGGGTAGGTGTTTTGGGGGTGACGTCCCGTCCGTCGTCACCTGCTCCTGCTCCTGCTCCCATCTCTTTCCATTCCCCAATTCCATATCCATCTTCTTCTTCTTCTTCTTCTTCTTCTTCATCTTTCCAAGAGACGAGACCGTGTACGTACAAGAATTCCGTGGTGTTTCCTGCATCCACGTGGTCTCACCTCACCCCTTTCCCTCCTCCTCCTCCTCTTCCTCTTCCTCTTCCTTCTTCCTCTTCCTCTTCCTCCCTACTTACTCTCTCCTTTCTTCTAAGCTTTATCCTTAAAATTCCTACTACTACTACTACTACTACTAGCACTACTACAAGAAGTGAAGCGTTCTTCACTTTTTTAGGGTGCCAGCTTCTACTTCTTCTTCTATTCAGCTTTTTAGTTTTTTTAATCCTTCATGATTTAAGTCACTCGGCTCCTATTATTATTTTTATTCTCTCTAACCAAGTACATACATGTGTGTGTGTGTGTGTGTGTGTGTAGATTTTTAATAGCATTTGCCTAGGAGAGAGAGAGAGCTGTAGGGGAGCCTTTTTTACATCCGCCTCTCTAGAGTCTATCCTCAAGGAAGCTACTACATATGTACATATATCATATATGTATGTATGTATGTAGTATGTACGTACATATCATATATGTACATACATACATATGTTTTAGTCCTACCAACCCAACCCTTTAAGTGCAGTGCCCTCCCTCAGACCTCTCCACCCATTACGAAACCCTTCGTCTCTCACCTCTCTATGCGTTTGTGATTAAGAGTCAGTAACAACTTGGCTCAATCCTAAACCGAACCATTAAACCATTGTTAAATGGTTTGGGGGTTTGTCAGTCCTGTTTGGCTCCTTTTAGGCTTCAGCTTCCCAATCTGGTTTGAGCTCGGTTTGTCAACGCTCAAGCCGAACCGAACCATTTTGGGCCAAACAAGTTCCCTAAACCGGTTAAGGCTAATAAGTTTGGCCAAACCAGTTAAACCTTAACTAGTTTAGGAACCGATTCGGTTCAAGTTTTATAAAACTTGCAAACCAATAAGGCTTAACTAGTTTGGTTTGGATAAGGGCAAACCAGTTAAGTTGAAACTGAACCATTGTCGATTCTTATTTGTGATGTTACATTAAACATGTGAGCACTTGGTTGCCTCTTTGGGTATGGTGTAATTTTGAAACTCATACATGAGACAGAGATGAAAGCCGAAACCGATGCATTGCCAATTCCTATTTGTGAGAGTACTTGGCTGCCTCTTCGGGTTTGGTCTAATTTCGAAACTCATACATGAGACGAGATGATTCACTTTCTATAAACAAGTGGGCCTAAAACTAAGCCATGCATATTGTACGCAAAAGTATTTTTGAAACAACCCCCTACACAAGCTTAATCCACAAATTATAGGTGCCATGAATGACAAGAACCACCCAACTCACATAATGTGTCTTGGGTTTGTAATCCCCACTATGCCTTACTATATATATAAGGGTCTCCTACTACACCTATGTTTTTCTCTGTGCGGTGTGTATGTTGCTCCTCATGTTGATAAATAGTAGGGAAACATGTGCCTTATCACTTGCAAGGAAAATTGCATCCTTATTAAAACAAAATCCCAAAATCCTCTTTGCTCAATGGTATAGCCTATAGGGAAACATAAAGGTTTTCTCGTACAAACAAATGTCAAAACCCCATGTGCTACCTAAACATGGGATTAGAATGTCCAAGGTGCGTAAGTTCCAACTCTTGAACATTTTAGGGGATATATATATAAGAAAAGGAGAAAAAAGTTCATCCAAGTAAAACCTAAAGAATATTGTTCAACTTTGCGCCTTAGTCTCCGATGTCCACACACCACATAACCTTATCATTTTAGTTTTCATAGAGTTATTGCTTGATGCTTGATGAGTTTTTAGGACTACAAGAGAGATTTATTAATTTAAAATGTGCCATGTAAAGCTCTACCACCATTAATCGCACAAATGTGTGTATCACAAGATGCATTATTGTTGCACAAATATTGCATCACTTATTAGCTTGTATCTTATGTGGCTTGTTTCTTGATGGTTGATATAATATCATCTATTGCAGTATGGACATTAAGTAGATTCTCCCCACAACATTTCCAAAGGCTGATGGGTGAAATAGGAGAGGTAACAAGTATTGAGTTTTACAATTAAATAAGCCATCAACAAGGGTTAACTCATTGTCCTTATCCTTAGTCCATCCTCTATTCACCAAACTTAATATTTAAGATCTAGCCTTTTTTGTTCACCATCAAGTTGTATGTTCATCTTCGCCACATAGTACTATTGCCCGTGTTACTTGTGCCAAGCTTATGGTTCAATTTGAGTGGCATTTTCACCTTAATATCTGTATATTGACGCTTTGTTTAAAATCTATTTACCTTCTTCCTAATGGAGATGAGGATAGAGTATGATTTGAAATAGTTTCTCTAATGACCTTTTTTTTTTTTTCCTTTTGCTGACTTTTTGTGATTTTCTTTTGCTTACTTAAAGATAATATGCGGCAACACTTTTGTCCTTATGTGAGAAATGCCCTTATATGTTTTAGTATCCTTACTAAGAAAAAAGAATCTCTTTTTGGCACAATGATGTGTCGTATTATATCTTGTTTAATCCCTTTTCGTTTGGTTACAGATATTTTCTTGATCTCCAACTCCACTTCAAAAGTAGTATTTTATTATGTACTGTAATATATAAGCCCATTATTTCATTTCTTGATCTCCAACTCCACTTCAAAAGTACTACATATTGTTATTCTGTACTTTAATATAAGCCCATTATTTCATTATGTATTTTATCCAAAATGATCATGTGAGTAAACCACAGAAAATCCTGCTGCTCAGAAGGGCATATCTCTAGGGCTCCCATGAAATATGGGCTAATGTTTGAGGTTCATTTTAATAAATATGAGCAACATTGCGACAAGAAAGACTAATAAAAATTGAGCTTGCATGTAGCTTACAAAATTGAGGATTTGATCACTTGAAAAAAAACTTTTCGAGCCACATAACACAAATGTAGAAGAATAGCTGGATTCATCGTTCTGTAATTATTTGAACCTCAAAACTGATGAATAATTTATCTCTTTGATAAGAAAGGAAGGCATGGGAAGTATACGAATGCATTCTACACTCTACATGTTAATCCATAGGTCAACTGAATCAAAGCAAATGTTAGGAGGTGACATAGACTGATTGGTATATACATTTTGTGATTAAGTCACCATCCATCCATCCATCCATCATACTCCTTTTAGGAGAGTTAGAAGTGGATTCACATATTTAAACGATAATGCAAGGGACGATTTGCTATAAAAAAAAACACAAAAAAAAAAACTTCTCTCGGATATCTTATGCGTTTGTAGAATCTATGTATTGATTCATTATTATTCAAACCTCAAGCAAGTGTCATGAATGTTCATAAATAGAGATTTTTATGCTTAATAAGATGTCAAGCCTATCAATGCATCCTAGACTCAACAACATATTATGTATTAAGCATGCATGGGATGTAGCTCGCCTCCTAAGTCAAAGTGGATGTTTCGAGCAATTAAGTCGAGATTGTGCTCTTCGTGGGAGAGTGAGAAGCGGATTCACACGATGGCAAGTGAGTCCACATTCATCAGACATATCCAGAGAGTCATGCCCAACAGGCAACAAAAGCTCCCATTTGTCAAAGGCATGAACAAGGCTAGAAACTGTGAGCTCGACCATGGGCATGGCTAAGGTCATGCCAGGACACATCCGTCTCCCCGAACCGAATGGGAGAAGCTCAAAATGTTGGCCTTTCCACGTGACGTGATCCATGGAATTATGGTGTCCTACGAGGAACCTCTCGGGTATGAACTTCTCTTCATCTTTCCATACATTGGGGTCATGACCCATGGCCCATGCATTCACGAACACAGTTGTCCCTTTGGGGATTTCATAGCCCCCCACTTTACATTTATCAATGGACATGTGGGGGACCAACAACGCGGCCGGAGGATGCTTGCGGAACGTTTCCTTTAGTACCGCACCAAGGTATGGTAGTCGCGGGATGTCAGATATCTCCACATGTCGATCTCTCCCAACTACCGCATTTAGCTCTGCCTGAAGCTTCATGAGAACAGGTGGATTCGCCAACAGTTCGGACATTGCCCAATCAATAGCGGCGCTAGATGTTACGATTCCCGCGGTGAACAACTCCTACAGCCGCCCGGCCCCATTACGGCAGACAAAAATCATCATACATGGTTAGCGATTGGCTCTATCCTCCATTGGGGTGGGTTAAATCAAATAAAGGACATTAAATTTGTGCTAAGTTACCATTATGAGAACCTTCACCAAATCGCGGTCGAGTTTGTTCTCGGGCAAGAGGAAGACGTCGAGGATGTCTCGGACGCACTCCTTTGCAGGGACCGGGTCCTTCTCTCGTTCGGCGATGATATGCCCCATGAGTGCGTCGAATGAAGACTTCCACTTCCTCATCGAATCCTTGGTCTTGTAATCCATAAACCCAAGGAATGGCACAGAGTCACCAATGAGGGGTGTAGGGTACAACTTCTGGAGTTGGCGTGTGAGATCCGCGAGGTTGTTAATGCTGGTGCCACTAGTCGATGATGATGCTGCGGCGGCGGAGGCATTATTATTATTGTTGTGGCTGAAGAAGACTTGAGAGGGCCGCTGTCGTAGCACGATGCGGCATATGATGTTCTCGACAAGCATCTCGATGCATGCGCTGAGATCGACAGCATGGGTCGCGAGGTGGAGCCGAGTGTCAATGAGCTCCCGGATCTCCTGCACTATGATCTCCGATTGGAACTCGCCGATGCGGCGCGATGTGAAGAGCTGAAGGCTGTACAGCTTCCGGGTTCTCTTCCACTCCTCGCCGTAAGGGAGGAAGGTGACGGTCTTGTGGCCGCTGAGGTCCCCCATTAGGAGTTTGGCGCTCCCGAATGATGGGCGGCTCGCGAATGTCTTGTCGTGGGTGTGGAGGAGCTCGCGAGCCAGCACCGGGCTCGACACTACGATCGCGGGGCTGGAGCCGAGGCGCAGGGAGAAGATGGGCCCATACTTCCTCGCCAGCCTCGTGAAGTAGCGGTGCCGCGAACACCCCGCCATCACCAGCTGGGGAAGGTTCCCCACGATTGGGAATGGGAATGGGCCCGGCGGGAGGCTCAGGCCGCTGCTGAGGCATCTATTCTTCTTCTGCCATTTTCTCCACCACCACCACCTCCACCTTCTCCATGCTGCTGCTGATGATGATGATGATGACATTACCCACAGAAGCATTGGAAAGATGATGGGTAGCACCAAATAACACCATGTCTCCTCCAATCCCATCATCCCTTTCCAAATTTAAAAAAAAATAAATTCAAAATGTTTTGCTGTACTCTACTCTACTAGACTACTCTACAGTCGATCAATCCATCAATCCACACAACATGACCTTGCATAAATACATACATACACGCGCCTATGTCTGTTACTTTTGTGTATATCTATATCTATCTATCTATCTATCTATATATAAACAAGTCTGAGAAAATGCTACCCATATGTACTTTGGATTATGCTGAGCTGCGTTTATAGATAGATATTTCCAACCGTCACACAAACTGGATTGGAAGAAGAATGGTGTAACTATTGAGAGAGCCATTGAGACATGAATAATGGAGCTCCACTTATGTCCTCAGCACTAATGCCCAATGCAGCTTTAACAAGAAAATATCAAGATGAGGGAGGGGTTATCTGAGATCATTCAATGTTCTATTGGAATTGGTTATGTAACATTATTATTATCACTCCAACTAGTAAGTAAGTATGTACTGTACTTGTCCACACATTCTCAGACCTTAATGGCGCCAGATATTACATTATTTTTATATGTGTGTGTAGTAGTAGTTCCTAACATTTTAAACCCCTTAAATGTCCTTCGAACAGGAAGGGGGGGGGGGGGTCACAGGGCATCTATCTATCTATCTATCTATCTATCACAGGGCATCTATCTATCTATCTATCTATCTATCTATCCAAATGCCCCTACCTAGTAAATCCAAATGTTGGCCTCGCAATATAAGTTATAACCCCGGCCCCGGCCCGGCCCTGGTATTTGAGGGAGGCCACTTTTGTTACTATGCTTTAAGTTTAATGCATTCATCTAAGTAAGGAACTTCTTTGAGCCCCTCTTTAACACTTTGTATGCTGCTGCTGCTGCTGCACGATAACGACCATCTCCTAAGACTGATTAAGTTGCGTGAAATTAGGATTTTAATCCTGGACCACCCACCACTCACTATACATACAAACTTGCTTTGTCATACCTACCATCAACTGATGTGACTTTCATCCGTCCTTCAGATAACCATGAATTCAAGGATCCTTCAAATAACATCAACATTTGCTAAGTTATTGATATTGACAATCGGTTGGCATCAAAGAAGGATATATATATATATATATCTCCTCCAATTTTAAAAGCTTGTAACCATATTTTGATTTTTATAAAGCATACTTTAAATGTATACTACGATTCATGTGAGTACGAGATATTATTTTATTTTTCTTTCTGAGTTTGGGAAGTATGTTAATGTGAACTCCTGATTCGTTTTATACAAATTCGAAAGAAACCTAAAGGACTTTGTTCCATGGACACGCTAATTAGTAAAGATTTTTTAATGGTTAACTATCATAATGGTAGAATTTGTTAGTTTTCTTAAAGTCTTTACTATATTTTTTATGCATTAGGCCTTTTCCTCACCCTAAGGATAGATTAATAACCAAAACCTAATCATTATAAGTTTATCCTAAAAAGAAGTTTGGAAAACATAACGATCTTCATACATACACAATCAAGTTCTGCTTTACAAAATCTCATTGGTATATATTTTTAAGATTTAGCATTCAATATGTCAAAATACAATCTAACTAACATAGATTGCTGAACAAATAATGTGAATGTGTGTCAAGGTATGCACAGCGAGTACTGTAATTTAATGTGCTACATTTGTGCAGACAAATTGATATGAGAAATAGTAACTATAACCTCGCAATGCAACATCAGAAAGTAGCTTTAGGAACCATTTAAACAACAAGGTAACCATAGTTCGATGGGAAAATCATATCGTAACCAATTGTCTTAACACACACCCACACACACCAGCCTTTGCGGCAAAAAGAACTCTACGAAGAAGAAGAGAACCTCTATAGGAAACATAGAATACCAAAAAACTACAATCCCCCACCATGTCTCTCTTTTTATTTTTATTTTTCTTTAGATGACAATTCATTAATAGGACATTTTCTTTTACGTTTTTTCCATAGTAATTGTTAGTAATTTGCATATTCTAAACTACTAAAACTCAACAAGGTCATTTCGAGTACTTGCATGCTTTAATAGGATGAATCAGAAGATATGAGTAAAACAAGTTAGAGTAGAATTGAGACACTAATGGTATCAAATACTAAACATTGGTCATTGAAATTTGCAATAATGTCAAACATGGGGAGAAGGGCATCAAATATTGTTAATGATGTGGCGGAAAATTTAAATGGGAACTCACATTCCTTGTCTATTGAAGCAATATATAACCATGTGTATGTCTATAAGAAACAACATACAATTGTAAAATGAAATGCATGCTTGTAATGAGAGGAAAATAATGTACATGCTCGTAATGAGATAAAAATGAGGCTTCTACATACAATGGATATGCAAGCAATGGAGATTGAAAATTTGAGAGAGAAATCACTTTCAATGAAGAAAAGGACATTGCGAGTCCAAGATATTCAGATGCCCTAACTAGAGACCAAAATGGGAATCTTAGAATTTAGAGGAAGAATTTCTAGTAAAAGCAAATGTTAAAATGAAATCTGGCCTTAAGGCAAAAGAAAGTGCAATCATGATGAAATAGAGAGACATCCTTATTGCAAGTCATCAAAAGAAAATGACAATGAAGTTTCTGCACTTGAATCCACTTCAAAGGATGCATGAGATACCAATTTAGAGCTATGTGAAAGAGACAAAGATTCGCTAATAAAAGCAAAGGTTGAAATGAAATTTGGCCCAACAAATAAGAATCGTGAAGAAATGGAGAGATGTCCTCATTAAGAAGACACCAAAAGGAAATATCAATGAAGTTGTGCTTTCAAATCCACTTCAAAGGATGCATTAGATGCCAAAGAGCTATATGAATGAGACAAAGATTCGCTAATAAAAGCAAATATTAAAAATGAAATTTAGCCTTGGGGCAAAAACAAATCACTCATGATGAAATGGAGAGATGTGCTCATTAAGAAAACATAAAAAAGAAATGCCAATGAAGTTTGTGCACTTGAATCCACTTCAAAGGATGCAGTAGATGCCAAAGAGCTATATGAAATTTGAATGATAGAAATGCAAGCAAAATGTTGTTATGAAAGGGATGCAAGAAAAGGAATCAAAGAATCCTATTTCCCTTGCCAGAAATATGATGGTGTCATATTTATCACCTGACTTAGAAGCTTATATTATAAAAGATTATGGTAAGCTTCTCATACATATGCTTAATTGTACAAACTTCATGATTCTCAATGGTGCCCATGCATTTTTTTATGAAAAATGTTTTGACATGTATCCTTGCCCCGAGAGGACGAAGTGTTGTTGATTACGTATTGATGAAAGAATATGATGCATCCATGATGAATTCGTGTCATCAAACTCATACCACAAGCCTCTATATTTTCACATTGTAGCCACAATAGGAAAAGAGGTATTCAACCTTGCTATCGAAAAGCTAATGAATATGCAAATGATGTTTAGAGTTATGCCATGAATTGTCGTGGCAAAGATGTAAAAACAAATTGGGGCAATTGAAGGATGTCATTCTCAATGTAAGGTATCAATATTTTTGTGAAGGTGTAGGTGGACATAGATTGCTTCGTTTCCTATATCATGATTATTTTGATCAAGAATGCAATATTCATCTCAAAATGTTCAAGCTTGTACAAGATAAAAAATGAGAAAATTCTAAATTGTGTTAGATATCAAAGAATGGTGAGGAGAAATAAATTACATGGGAATGGGGCATTAGTGTTGGACAAAAGAACTTGTTCCTCCCAACCACCCTCGAGCTATGGTCCAAGCATAACTAGTCTAGTGTAGGACAAAAGAACTTGTTCCTCCCAACCACCCTCGAGCTATGGTCGAGGCATAGCTAGTCTACCACCAACGTCCCATACCACAGATATTAGGATGACTACTATCGTGGAATAGGTAACACAATTGCTGTGACGAAAGCCTAGACTACACCAATGGTGTCTCAAGACTTCAACATATGACACAATGTGTCTTATGAGGGTAGCTATGCCTCATATTTATACTTCTTCCTAGGCCCCTTGAATAGATGTGGTTTTCTAAAACACTTTGAATCAGTCATTGGTTGTGAAGATCATGATAGTGCATGCATATATCATTCCTTCTATCCAATTACATTAGGCCATTTCTAACATTAGTGAACATACCCTTCACTTATGTTCTGTAAATTTTAGTGACCTACCCTCTCCTACGTTATACATGCATAACATACTTCCCTACTTCAAAAGATTGCACTCTTGCAATATAAAGTGAGGAAATTGTGGCCTAAGAGTATTCTCACATTCCTAGGTGGCATCATTAATAGGTTTACCCATCCATTTGATGTTGATTTAATGAATCTCATAAAATGTAAGAGTTTAGCTCAAGAATTAAGAATGTGTTCTATAACATGAGGTTTCTAATACAAATCCTCTAATGTTACAAGCTCCTTTTTACTGTGAGGTGTTATCACCAGAGCCTAGAAATGGCTTTAGATTATTGACATGAAAAACAAGATGAATACTAATGTTACGGGGTAAGGCAAGGTGATAAGTAGATGATCCAAATCTCTTAAGGATTTCAAAGTGGCCATAATATCGTGGCGTTAACATAGTGTACTTGCATGTAGAAAATGACTTAGAGTCAGTGGGTACACACAAAAAACGTTTTGACTAATAGTAAATTTACGAGGAAGTCTATTATGATAAACATAAATTTGGGCACGACCTTGAGTTTTCTTAACATTTTCCTTGGCAATATGTAACACTTCACTCATGTCTTGCAAACATTTGCGTGCATTGTCTAATGTATCACGATAAATTGTGACATCTACTTGGGCATGTGGCTGAAAACCATACATCAACATAAAAGGACTGAAAGAAAATAAGGGGCTGATACAGCTGACTGTTAGGTCTTTACTAGCTACTCAGTCGACAAACATGTATAACAACAAGTAAAACAAAGAATGAGCCGACACAACAATTTTACATGGAAAGCCCTAAATGGGAAAAACCACGGGAGCCCACAGACTCCAAACAAATTCACTATCTGAGAGTGTTTACAACAACTCAAAGGCCACAACCTTGGTAAGATTTTCATCTTAAGTGTTTACATAGTGAATGAAGAAAGCAAAGGAAGGACATAACCTGACCTGTGTAGAGCCGTCAACATCTTGGGTCAGATTCGAGGGCCGACTACTAAACAAGCTCGACGTCCACAACACATAGTCCTTCTGTGATGTCCCTTCTCTTACTATACAATACTATCTTGTTCTATCTCACAATATTCTACTTTGTATTGTGCATCAATCATCGATCATCCACACCTTGGGTTTATACATACATAAATACATGTATGTATTTACATATTTGACCTTAGAAGTTGATTCCACACTTAGCCCTTGGCCGGAAAGCGGTTGATAGCCAACTCTGAACCGGCCCATATACCAATCAGGGTCTTAGTCAAAACGGAATCTAGCCGAATCGGCCCTTCTCCCATAAGGAGGGACATCATTTCTCCCACAAGGAGGGATCGAGTGAAATCGGAAGAGAAAGACTATCTGGCTCTCCCAATCCAACTACATCCGAAAGGTGTTGAGACTCTTCAATATGGAGAATTCGAAGCCAACACCAACACCGCTTCCAAACGTCACTCCAACTATCAGAATGAGACTCTCCATCCATGGAAGAGGAGAGAAAGCTCATGAAAAATATACCCTATGCATTGGCCGTAGGAAGTCTCATGTACGCAATGGTGGCGACCCGACCAAACCTTGCTTTGACCATAGGGGTTGTCAGCCGGTACATGTCAGAACCTAGACGAAAGCACTAGGAGGCTATAAAGAACATATTCCAGTACCTACAAGGCACCGAAGACCTACAATTGACTTTTGGATCGACTAATCCAATCGAAGTTGAAGGCTATACCGACTACGACTATGCCGGAAATACGGATACGGATAAGCGGCGCCATATCATGGAGGTTGAAGCTTCAAGAGTGCACGGGCCTGTCTACGACAGAGGCTGAGTACATAAAAGCATCGCAAGTAGTGAAGGAAGCCATCTGGCTGCATCGACTGTCAGTCGCCTTCTCGGCGATAAGATGAATCGACCATCCAACGCCGACCATCTACTGCGACTCTTAGAGCGCAATACACCTCATTCGAAATCCTGTCTATCATGCAAAGATGAAACACATTGAGGTACGATTTCATCATATATGGGAGCTTGTAATAGAGAAGAAGTTCTAAGTCTAGAAGATTGACACCGATTGCTTGACGAAGCCCCTCCCAAAACAACGCTTCGGAGTGTTGAATGCGGGTATCTAATGGACATATTCACATTTATGTAAATAGTGAGAAAGGCAGTTACCCTAAGTTAGTCAGTATATAAATTGACTTTGTAACCTAGTTTTTGTGATGCCTAAAAATACAATTCATCTTGTGCCTAACGTCTTTCTCTCTCTTGCATTCTGGTTGCGTCTTTGTAATAACCAAGATCATTAATCCTAAAATAAAGATATAAATGATACAATCATACTGAAAATACGCGTTACCACCCATTCGCCCCCGCACCAGAGTCGACAACGCAGACGAGGAATCTCGATCTGTCCCATATCAGCCAGGATCTCCACGTCAGGACCTTGGTAGATGACTAGTCCACATCAAAGAGAGCTTCGTCTGAACCACTCATGGGGCCTCCCCTTTAACTAAGGAGAGTCTCCCCTATTTATAGGACCTAGGCCATGTAATGACATCTACCTGACCAATCATGTATGGGGTACCCTATGACACACATTAGGTCAGTCCAATAAAGCTGACGACTTAGATATTACAGTATGATAGCCCCCAAATAAGCACGTGTAAAACAATGAACATTACAATCTCGCTTTCTGTTGATTTTGTTGTTATCATCAGTCTACTTCCTTATATCTGTTTATGATCTTCTCTCTAGGAAAGTGCTGATTTGCTCTGCACTAGACGGCTACGTTACGAGGGTGGAAGCATGTTACGGTGTACCAGAAAAGTATTGTTTTTGGCCACAAAAAATGTCAGTCCTTTCGATACTGTTAGTACTAAATAATTGAGAAAAAAAATCAGAGAAAAAAAATTTGATTTTGGGGGTACAAGTGTCATTTAAGACAAGGAGTGGGGGGAACACGTGAGGAGATGTTATTTCCATTTTGGGGGTTATTTTGCCGTCATGTCGTTTTTGGCGCTTACCCTCAAACCAACTCCTCTTCCTCTATCCCTCTAAGCTCTTCATCTCAGACATCTATGTCAGGTTTCTGGTTTTCCTCCAATCTAAGAGGTTTGTTAGGGTTTAGGGAGCATATCTCAAACATCCATGTCAGGTTTCTGGTTTTGAGTTGAGGATTTCTGGTTTTGTTAGGAATTCTGTCTTAGGGTTTGAGTTGAGGATTAGAGACTATTTTGAGGCCTCTTATAACAACCAATAGTGACTTCTTCGAGAACGATTTTCTTACTTCTTCCACCGATTGCAGTTTATCTCGCGGTGATTTGAGGCTTTTTCCACCGAGGCGAGGATCCTTCCACCGAATCGAGATGGCATATCACATAGATTCAAGGATCCCTCCACCATTGGAGGTTCCTTCCACCAAATGGAGGCGGCATATCACACAGATTCAACGCTCCCTCCACCATTGGAGGTTCCTTCCACCAAATGGAGGCGGCATATCACATAGATTCAACACTCCCTCCACCATTGGAGGTTCCTTCCACCAAATTGAGGTGGCATATCACACAGATTCAACGCTCCCTCCACCATTGGAGGTTCCTTCCATCTATTTTTTCATTTTCAGTACTAAATTTTTTCATTTTTAGAAATTTGTGAATAAAGAAATGATAATTGTCATCTTTGATCCGTAATTCTAATGTCCGAAACGAATTATTTCTCACTTTGCAAGACGCATTTAAAAACATTTAATTGTGATTTCTTAGTGTAGTCTATATAACATTAACTACTCTCGCAAGACACTTAATTTTTTTGGATAAATCTAGTGACCAAATGGGGATCCCCAATGAGAGAGAGTTGTCAAGTAACTCATGTATATCTGAAAGGACCAAGAGACGAGTGATTCTTCACATAGTCCGTTATTTGGTAGAAATAACGAAGAGATTTAGTGAAGAGGATCATAGGGATATTATATGTAGAGTTTTACACCATCAACGTTTGAATGAAGACACGGGGAGAGTAAAATTTAGCGACCAATGTGTGTCAGAAAAGATTGTAGAGTCTATGAAGTCATCCCTAGACTTAGTGAAAGGTGTAGAGAGCATAGACAAATTTGCTGCAAAGAGGGCAACCCTACACATGGTTGTGAACATTGTGAGAGAGAAAAAATATAGTGATACTAAAGTTGCCTTACCACTAGGTATTCAAAGAAGGAACTTAAGGAAACATCGCCAAAATATACACTCAAGCCAATTCAAGTGGCTGGGGTTGGGACGTAGACGACGATGCGATGCCTTATCTCAAGAGATTATTGAGAAAGTGGATTCATTTTGGGCAAAAAATATGTGTGTCTCACCAAATAAGAAGGACGTGTGTAGACAACGAATAAGTCAGGGTAAGTACCAGATTCACCCTAGGCACTTCTTGGAGATGACGAAGGTATTCCATTTTTTTATATCAATTCACATTCCATAAATTTTTGTTTTGACCAAGTGTATATTAATGTTTGCTACATATATTGGTTGATGTGGGCTGAATTGTACATGAACTTTAAAGACCAACATCCAAGCTTGACTGTTGGATTCCGCAAGTTCCAAGGTTTGAAACCATATTATGTTAGAAAATTAAATGAGAGGAATACATGTTGTTGTGTGTACCATGTGAAGATGGACATGTTAAGGCTTGGAGTGAATGCAATGCATACTGATTCTAAGGGTATACACGGGGAATTATGTGTCTGCACTTGTGAGGTTTGTAGACCAAATGGGGAGGATAATAGGTGTAATGCACGAAACATGACTTATGCATCTGTTTTTGAGTTATGGAGGTCTTGTGTTTGTGAAAAAGAACCATCATGTGAGTGGCATCGTCGTACATGTCTTTTAAGAACATGTAAGGTTTGTCCGCTACCATTATTTTGTAGGCAGGAGCTTGATTTGGGAAACATTCATATTGTGAAATGGAAATATTTAGAGTATGTGACTGAAAATATTGGCAAGGGACTTGTAACTAAGCATATCAAGGAAGTATATAAGGAGACATGTGCTACTACCCTTGTCTCAGAATTTAAGAAACAACTTGGGGAGTTCATTTAACATAACTTCCAGAGTTATTGGCAAAATTCACAGTTCAAGGAATGTATTAATAACTTACCAACGGGTGTCATCGTATCCGTTATTGACTTTGTAGAAAACTATACATTTAAAGTTCAAAATGAGGTTCAATCAATGCATTGGTACAATGATCAATGTACAATACTTGTACATATTTGCTATTGGAGACAAGACAGTGAGTTACATAAGAAATCAATATTTTACATTTCAGATGATAAAAAGCATGATACACTATTTGTTCAACATTGTTTTAAGCTTTAACCGTCATTGGGTTTGGTCTGATGGTGCTGCCTCACAATTTAAGGTGGCATGATCGTTCTACTTTATCGCCAGGTAATTTTTAATCCATATGTTTAGTACTTATAATGCAATGTCTAAGGAAGTAATTCTTGTGTTAGTGTCTGCATACTAATTATGTTTGTAACTATTCAAACAGAATACTATTCAAATGGATGCATGCATACTAATTATGTTTGTAACTATGTTAAGTGTTCTTGATTGATCACATAGTACCATCTTGTCACGTGAATCTGTGTTTATTATCTTTTAATCCATGTGAAATGTTCTCCATAGACACATTGTATTGTGTTGTGTGTTGTATCTGTACTAAATCAATATTTATTGAAGGATGTAAAGTACTCGTCTTGTACTCATAGTATTGGCCGTTCTTAAGAGTTTGTACTAATTATCTTTAAGTCCATGTTGACAGCTCTCCATGGACACATTGTATTGTACTGTGCGTTGTATCTGTACTAAATCAGTATTTATTGAAGGATGTAAAGTACTCGTCTTGTACTCATAGTATTGTCCGTCCTTAAGAGTTTGTACTAATTATCTTTTAATCCATGTTGAGTGTTCTCCATGTACATGCTATATTGTATTGTGTGTTGTATTTGTACTAAATCAGTATTGATTGAAGGATGTAAAGTACATGTCTTGTACTCATAGTATTGTCCTATATTGAAGAGTTTGTACTAATTATCTTTTAATCCATGTTGAGTGTTCTCCATGGACACACTGTATTGTACTGTGTGTTGTATCTGTATTAAATTAGTATTTATTGAAGGATGTAAAGTACATGTCTTATACTCATAGTACTGTCCTATATTGAAGAGTTTGTACTAATTATCTTTTAATCCATGTTATGTTCTCCATGAACACATTGTACTGTACTGTGTGTTTTATCTGTACTAAATCAGTATTAATGGATGTAAAGTACTCATCGTCAGCAACATAGTACTGTCCAATATTGAAGAGTTTGTACTAATTATCTTTTAATACATGTAGAGTGTTTTCCATGAACACATTGTACTATGCTTTGTGCTATATCCGTACTAAATTAGTATTAATGGATGCTAAGTACTGTTGGTTGACAACATAGTACTATTTATCTTTTAATCAGTGTAGAGTGTTCTCCATGGATACACTGTGCTATGCTTTGTTTTATATTTGTACTAAATCAATATTAATGGATGTACAGTACTCTCGATTGATAACATAATACTAATGTTTGTTGGAAACCTGGGATACAAAAGTAGGTACTTCTCCTTATTCAACATTTGTATGCAATGGAACTACTTCGGGTTTGGACATGGAAAAGGAGAGCATGATGGCGCGGGGCCTGTGATCAAACGTGCCCTTACAAGTGAGCAATTGGATAATAATGGTGCTAAGTTACAAAATGCACATGATGTTGTGGAGTGGCTAACATGGAACACATATGCATTACTAAAAGATGCACCCATCGCAATAATCTACACTACTGCCATTCTTGCGATCAAGTTCAATATGACTCAAGCAAAGCACAAGGTTAAGGGATACAACGCTGTCTACAAGGTCCCCCAAGAGGTTCATGAGCACATATTAGGGGAGGTCTCTCTGTTTAATGCTTGAAAGTTACCCTATTAATACATTGTAGTTGGCAACCGAAAAACATCCCCTCGTAGTTCACTATTTGATGTATTGATATATTAATTTTGATCATTGACAAATGAATCGATATATTTTGTCTTTCTTCTACAATGTTTAGAGTATTTATTGAGCTTGTTTTGTAAGTGTTCATGGTAATTATAGAGTTGCTTGTTTCTATGGTTTAGGGTGTGAAATCTTCAATACTTAGTACCATCAATATGGCCCAAACTTATTCAACTATCAATGCTAGTAGTCTAATCCCTATTGTGTTAAGTCTCTATTCGACTCTGACTATGTGCAGTCAAGGAGACCATACTTCGCAAGTATCAATATACATATTAGTTTAGTACTAATGTCAATTGTAAGTGTTCACTAATACATAGTAGTCTCCCGAAGTATCTCGGTTAGATGGATACATACATTTTATTTTAGTACTAATATGAATGTCAAATTTTTCCCTACTACATTCATGGCTGCATGACAAATTGACAATAGAATACATTCTCATTCTCTACAATTAGCAATATAGAATTTTATTTGTAATCAACACAATCATGGCTACATGACAATTGACAATAGAATAAATTCTCATTCTCTACAATTAGCAATATAGAATTTCACATTACACTACAACACTAGATGAGTGATCTAATCTTCATAGCATTTCACAGGGGTAATTTAGACAGTACGCTAGTAACAGTTCTGAGAAACACGGCTCACTATATGGCTGAGATCCGTGAGAAGTGGCTCATGGCGGCTCTCAGGAAGAGAGCTGTAGTTCAACACAATCATGGCTGCATGATAATTAACAATAGAATATATTCTCATTCTCTGCAATTGGCAATATAGAATTTCACATTACATTAACAACACTAGATGCTACTATACTCTCCTTCTTGGGTGGTCTTTATTGCCCTATCATCATCGGTGATGCTAGTATACTCGTTCTTAGTACAATTAGACTCCTGTATGTGGGTTGTGGTAGTACTCATGGTCAACTCTTGTACGGTGGCTGTCACCTCATTCTTAAGACAACCGTGCTCCCCTTCTTTGGTGGTCTTTATTGCTTGGTCCTCATGGGTGATGCTAGTATGCTCGTTCTCAGTACAATCAGGCTCCTCTTCATTACTAGCGATATTCTTTCCACAATCCTCATGGGCATCTTTAGACACTACTAGCACATTCTTAGTACAATCAGGCTCCTCTTTAGTACTAGCTATATTCTTTCCACACTCCTCATGGGCTTCTATAGACACTACTAGCACATTCTCAGTACAATCAAGCTCCTCTTCAGTACTAGCGATATTCTTTCCACACTCCTCATGGGATTCTTTAGACACTACTAGCACATTCTTAATACAATCAAGCTCCTCTTCAGTACTAGCGATATTCTTTCCACACTCCTCATGGGCTTCATTAGACAAATTGTTGTTTGTACATGCCAGCTACTCTTCAAATATGAATGCTTCCTTTTTTTCACAATCCTCATGTGTGGAAGATGTGCTCCCAGAGTCTGCCTCTGTGCAAAGGTTAATCCCAGAATCTGACTCTGCACTTGTGCTCCATATAGTTCCCGATTCATTTGATTGCAGTTGGGAATTGAACTGCTCTTGTAAACCTAAATAATGGGATTCTAGAGAATATTAGTATCAACTCACATACTCAAAAGTTTGCAAACATACCAACAACAATGAACATATGGTTAATAGCCACATTTTTACCTATTGTTACATCGTCATATTGTATAGTCGTAGACAACCCATTGCAAGTGGTAAGCTCGGTCATCTTCTCCACAACATCTAAGTGTTCAACAGGTTGGAGCTCATTGTCAATAGAAGATTTCATAATAGTATCTATAGAATGCACCAAAATCACCACTATAATAGGGTCGTTATGATCTAAATCATTGTTTTCTTAGAGGGCTTTTGACGTGTACCTGGGAGTGTGATAAATTCGTCTTCATGATCAGATTTTGGACTCGTATCTCCCTCACCAAAGATCATTTCGTCATCAACTAGTAACACAAGTACATGGTATTAGACAATGCATTAGGTTGACAACTCCCCGGACAAGTGAGAACATATATGACTCACCATTGCATTCAACTTTGCCTTTCTTGCCCTTTCCATACAACTTTCTTGCAACATTCCTCTTCTTAGTGGGCTCTTTTTTAAAGATATGCTAACTCAATTTGTGTTACCTGGATTGTTTTGATGTTGACCGGAGCTTGGGGAATTTGTTTGTAGAAGCATATGTTCCACTGCTCCAATGGCCCTTCTCATACATTCATCTTCATCATAAAACTCATAGGTTATTGGTAATGATGGTCCCTGAACCTTGGAATGTGCAGCAGATACCGAGGGTTTAGGCACAGGGGATGGTTGTTCCATTACCGGTGTGGAGTTGCTTGACACTACAACATTCATTGCAAGAAACAAAAAAAACTTCAACGTTAGTACCATGATATAAAAATACAATGTAGGTCACAAGAGCTGCATTACTAAATCATTCGGCTACACCTAGTTCCCATATTACACATCTAGTACTAATAGTGAACAATGTATTACACACTTAGTTCCCAAATTACACAACTAGTACTAATCATGAACAATGTACTACTCACTTAGTTCCCAAATTACACAACTAGTACTAGCCGTCAACAATGTACTACTTAGTTCCCAAATTACACAACTAGTACTAATCGTCAACAATGTACTACAAGTATAATGTGTACTAACACTAGTACTAGGCACGTTGTAATATAGATTGGACTGACATCTAATCCAACAAATGTAGATTGGACTTTAGTACTAACGTGGTATTTTGCACACAAGTAATACTAAAAGTGATATGTGTTCTACACACCTAATTACATAACTAGTACTAATCACACCAACAATATTAATCTTCAACAGTATTAGTACTAAACGTGATATGTGTTTGACACACCTCATTTCCAAATTACACAAACTGTACTAATCTTCAGCAATTTACTATACCCATTGTATCCAAATTACATAACTATTATTAATCGTGAACACTGTACTACACAACTAATTCCCAAATTACACAAATAGTACTAATAGTCAACAATGTACTACAAGTATAGTGTGTACTAAACTAGTACTAGGCAAGTTGTAATATAGATTGGACGAACAACTTATCCAACAAATACATCTAAACAACTTCCTTCATTAGTACTAAAGTGGTATTTTGCTTACAAGTAGTACTAATCATGATATGTGTTCTACACTCCTAATTCCGAAATTACATGTTTAGTACTAATCGTTCACAATGTACTACATACCTTGTGCTCAAATTACATAACTAGTACCAATCCTGAACAATGTCACACCTGGTTCCCAAATTACTCAAATAGTACTAATTCTTGAAAATATCCGTTCAACTACCCATACCAATTATATATTAAGAGTACTACCAATCTTAACCCACATAAATAGGGTTCCACATATTAGTTGTTGGGCTACAATAGTACTAATCCATTGTTTTCCTAAATTTGAAGTATGAATTGTGGCGTACATTAGTTCTAATCCAAATGTAAATTGACATCATATAATACAAACAATAGAATAGTAGAGCCACATACCGTACGTGTGTACTTTTAAACCCCAAGCATAGTACCACTCAACAACAACTGTAGTTTTACAGTCCATACATGTATTTTCTTTCTCAAAATGATACTTAGCACATAACACAAGATATGTGTGCAAGCATGGTGTAATCACAACATCCATAGCCTCAAGCTTGAATCTAAGGCCACAAAATATACACCTGGCAGATTGCAAACACAAGTTATAATATATTAGCTAATATGATATTTATACCACAGAAGTAGAAATAAATAACTTTTAAAGCCAATACAGTGATATACTAGTAATGGTACTTTCCATACCACTTGGGTGCTCAATTACAGATGGACACAAAGTTGCAAAACCTTTTTGTTTTAAATCCTACATCAAGCACACAAGGTTCTTGGAATGCAACTTTAAAGCTGACAACTTATTATCTAGTTTGCAATGTGCATTTCTGCAAGTATCAAGGTCTCTCATCTATGATCCTAATTGAGTGCCCATATTGTTCAGCTCTTTCTTCAACTCCTCTTTCAACACCTCACTTTCTGAATTTTGGATTGTCGATGCAATCCATTCATATGTAGTCTTTATTGAAGAGAATTGCTTTTCTGCTTGTATCTCAGCTGATTTAACTGTTTCCAAATTAGCAAGTAGTGCTTGTATTCTTGAGCTCATAGAAGCTATGCAACTGGCCATAATCTGTTCATGCCTTTTAGTCACTGTTGCCTGTAGCTTTGAAGATTGAACTTGGTGGATAGGTGTTGTAGCCGGAATATCCACATGAGAGGTTCCCGATGACTTCAAGCCAGTGTTGGTACTGGAGGACCCTTTATAATGTTCTGATCGGTGGCGATTAAAATCTTACCAATCTACGTCAATGCCACCCTGAACTTCACATGCAAATGCATGTGCAAAAACAGTACCCACCTCATTGTTACATATTTGATTAGTATCATAAGCATGTTCATATCTCGTCTTCAATAAGTTCACATATTCCTTCTTCAATCGACTTATGTGGAATCCTCGCCTTGTATCGGGATGTGGTGACCGCTAGGTTTTTATCAACCACTCTCTCAACTCTTCATAAACTTCAGGTCGTGCTCGAAGGAAATAACGCCATCCAAGAGATGTGTCTCGAATGATGGAGTGGCACATCTTCTTGCTTTCTTTGATAGGTGTCCTTTTTCTTTCCTTCACTGGTGTCTTCACTTTCTCTTTCACCAATGTCTTCTTTATGGGTGTCCTTCTCATCATTGTCCTAGTCTTCACTATTCTTGTTGAAAGAATATGCATGTACAAGAAGAAAACTCATCAAAATACCATCAACAACCAGCAAATCATCATAGCCAACTCAATCTAAGTTGCATGTACAAGCCATGTCAAACACACACAAACCCTAAATAGTCGGAAAAAACTCATCCATGTCAAACACACACAAAATAAAAACTGACTGATAGGAAACACAAAGAAAACGAAAACATACCAGTTGGGCATGTACCACATAGAATATGAATAATCAAACCCTAAAAATGCAGCACAACGAATACCTGGAGGTCGTACAAGTTGCAGATGGAATGATGGGTCGAAGGCAGATGGAGCCAAGGTCAAGGTAGAGGTACCACACCGTGTTGATTTCTTCACCTTGGGATGACACCAATCCGAGAAAATCACCTATATCCAAGAGGTTGTTGACGAGGCTGTTACAGAGGAGACAAACGAGCATACACAGAGGAGACAAATGAACATACACAAAGAAAGCACATCAACAACAAGAACAACGAGCATAGAGGGGAAACAACAATCTCTGCATATACAAAGTTCAGAGATCGTAGGGAAATAACAACAAAAATCAGGCACAAAGGGAACACAACAAGAATTACGCGGGGAAATAGAGAATCGAAGGTGGAGTGAGAGAGAGCAAGAGAGAAAGAGAGAGATAGATAATAGATATGTGTTTGATTTCTAACTTTCTATCACTGTTTGACTGACAACTTTGAGACAGAAGAGAGAGAGAGAGAGAGAGAGAGAGAGAGAGAGAGAGAGAGAGAGAGAGAGAGATTATATTATTATCTTCGGAGGTCAAATATGACCTATGAGACTAAAAATATTACATTTCACGTGATACGTGTGAAAGTGAGCAGTGACTCTTGATGTTCAAGAACTTTACCAATGAATGTTGCAATCGAGAGTGCGCATTGTGGTTGTGAGAGGAATTCATGCAAAGATTGGGCTCGGTCGAAGAGATGTGGAAAGCATGGTCAAGTATGATCAAAGGTAGAGCATTGTATCAAAGTGTGATACTCAGACTCGCGAACTTGTTTAGGGCAAAGTGTGCATAGCTGATCACTCTCATCACTTGTGCCCCAACGCCCTGTTTCACATCGCAATGCATGTGAGCTAAGTCGCATGGAAGCAATGGTTCGAATGGCAGATAACGGTATGGGCTCTAACATGTAGCGATGTGTACGATTTCCCCGTTCCGCAAAGAATATGGTTTTGTAGTTAGGTGCAACATGTGTAGCATAATGTGTGAAGCGCGAGCCTCCACATTTGTCCCATGCCATGATATATTGGCATTGCAAAAAGGCCTCATTTACAAAGGAATCTAATGATGCATCATGAAGCAAGTGCCTCACATCCCATCTACCAAACCATTTTTCTATATCTTGCATCCAACCGGAACACAAAATTTTGCTTTTATGCGTCTTTTAGATCTTTTTGCTTGCTTCCCATGGAATTCTAGGAAGTCGATGTGAGGGACTTTTTTGAACCTTAAGCATGTATTCAACAACCCTTTCCATGGCCATGATCTCAATGGGAAGCGATCTCGTCTCATGGAGAAGGAGGGTGCACGACATTTGTTTCTTAACTTGTAGAAACTTTGTAAGAAAATGTTTTTGGACATTTTCAAACTCTTTCCACCTAGTTTTAGGGATGCTACCGCCTAATACTTCCACACCATAGAGAAGAACCGATGTCACCAAAGTGTCGAAAAGATATTTCTTGAGGACCCAACACTTAATATCTCCAAGATTGCATGTGTTCTCAAATGAATAGTATGCTCGCTTACCTGCCTCTAAGCGGTGTGTAGCACATTCATTCCATCTATGATTTGAAGGAACTTCAAGGCCAAGATATTTGAAGCTTTCCACACATTCAAGTGACTCATTGTTGTACATAATGCATGGTTTATCTCTTTTTTGGCTCTTCACAAGCATAATCTTTGTTTTAGAGCTATTGACACTTAATTTAGTATGCATGCAAATTTTTTCCAATGCCTTCATAAGCTTTTGTGCATCTCCTAAAGTATTTGCAAAAAGCACTACATCATCTGCATATAGCAAAAGCATAATCACAACATTCCCAATGACAACTTCTTCAACACATTCTTCCTTTGCAAACTTGGTAAGCATTTCTTCCAATTTATCAATGCATAGACCAAATAGTGTTGGTGAGAGTGGGCATCCTTGCTTAACACCAATAGTGCTTTTGAAAAAAATCTGAAAGTTTATCTCTCATGCGCAGACAACATATAACCTTCTCATAAATTCGGGAAATTGCAAGCATATATTCACTTGGCACCTCAAGTTCTTCCATTCGCCTCCAAAGATGCTCACGAGGTACCATATCAAAAGCTTTCTTGAAGTCTACAAAGCAACAATATAAACCTTTACCTCTAAGGTGACTTTCCTCCATTAATACTGGAAGGGTGATAAGGTGATCAATGGTGCTATGGTGTTTCCGAAAGCCAACTTGTCCATAAGCTCTCTTACCACTTTTTTTAGCCCATACACTTATCTTTGATTCCATTATACATCCAAATAGTTTTTCCATTAATGAGCCAACCATGATGGTTCGATAGTTGTTTACATTATTTATATCTCCACCTTTATGTAAAGGTTTGATCCAATTTGTAGTCCAATCGTACGCCATACCATGTTGCAATGCATCATTAAACATATCGCTTATCCATATATGTGCCTCCTTTCCCGTCCATTTGAGCATTTCTGCCTTTATACATTGAACATCGCTTGCCTTTTGAGAGGCCAATTTCTTAAGTCCTATGCATATATCATCAATTGTAAAGAAGGGAGGCATATGTGAAAGAGAACCATAACACATCATCTTTCCGGCAAGAGATAACTCATATAAATTCTTACAATGCATAGACAAGTCGTGAAGAGTTAAGTCACCATAACTCTCATCACGTTTCCCCTTTAAATTTCCCCAAAATTTAGCACATGCATGTGCTTTCTCTTGCGTTTGGATAAATTGGTGAGTAACTTCCCATATTCTTCTCTTTCTTTGAGTAAGCCTTTTATACTCATGCAAATGCTTTTGGTAATTTTCTTTATCCTTAACTACATCCAAAACCATAAGGCACTTTCGAGTTTCACGACATTCTTTATCAAACCATTTTTTCCTAAGTTTCTTGGTGCATTTCCAAGATGTGCGGTTGGTCGAAAAACATTTGTTTGTACAGGAGAGAATGACTTTCTTGAAAGCTTCCCATTTGCATTCTAGTGTGGCACCATGTTGTATCTTTGTCATTTGTAACATATCCTCAACCATCTTGGAATACATGGGTGCTCGCTTAAGGTTCATGCTCAAGTGTGGTTGTTTATTATCTTCAATAGCCTTCTCACAATCAAACCTATGCATAAATTTGACATCAATACATAAAGGCCTATGATCGGATTCCGGTGTCCATTCACCAAGTGAGAATTTATGTATACGATCCAAAATACCTTCGGAAAGTAGCACATAGTCAATCACACTATTTCCGTTGTGTTTTCTACATGTAAAACCATTAGTGTTGGGCCATAAGGAAATACCATTTGCAATAAGCAATTTGGTACTATTGCACATTTGTAGGAGTAACTTCTCAAATTGGTCTGGATCTTTTTCATTGCTAGAAGAGCGGCTATACATTTGCATATCCTCTTGCATCCTTGAGATATGTGGCATGAAAGATTCTTGTGAATCAAGTTGGAAACTTCTTGTACGAGCATTCATGTCACCAAAGACAATAACTTCCCCTTTGGATTTGAAATTAGCAATATCATCCTCTAGATTGGCAAACGGTTGATCTTTATCCAAACAAGCATAAACGGTAGAATCTTGATGAGGAATGTAACATCCAACTACAAAAGTGGGCAAATCATTATTTTGAGCCATATGTAGCATTTATTTTCATCATTTTTTATGATTGACACATATTTCTCTATTTCCTTCTTAATCAAACATGCCACCCATCCTTGTCCTCTTCTTTGTCTTGGATTTTTCTTCCATATCAAAGAGTGTACATTATAGTTTCCTAAACCTTGAATCCTTTGAGTATCATGCTCCCATGTTTCACCAAGAAGTGTGATATCCGAGTCACCGGTGAACTCCTCTATGCCAAATCCCGCATTCCATGGGTATCCATTGCAATTCCAAAAGCATAGTCGTAAAAGGCGTGGGTTAGTCTCATAGATCACGTGTCCCTATTTGCCTACATTTCCATCTTTAGGCACATCCTTAACCTTATTTTTCAATCTTTCTTCATATGCTTTATGACAAGCATTTTGTTGTGAGATAGTATGATCTTCACTCACAAAGCATTGCGTACCTTTGAGGTGTACCCAACTATTTTCGTGTATGATCTGCCGCTTTGTATCATCTTTCATTGTGCATACAATAGGCCTTTCTATGGAGCGAGTAACACCATGTTTCCCAACTCGGTGTGCCCCATATACATTCACATCTGACATCCCATAATACATGCTAAAAAATTCACCAATGGCCTTTCCAAGGGATGCGGGTGTTTCCATACTCTCTTCTTTAATCCCATAGACGGCAATGTTCTTTGATTGTCGTTCACGTTCTTTCAATTCTCGGACATCTATGCTTTCTATATTCTTCTCTTGATGCATCACATGCATATTAGATGAGTTTGATAGCACATCCCCATCACATACATCGGCCCATGACTTCGTTGTACATACATTTTTCATCTCACTTACACCCGCCTCATCGTGTCCAATTTTTCTTCTTTTAATACTTCCTTTAACTCAATCTTGTTAAGGCGCTCATTTTTTTCGAAAGAAGATCTTTTACATTCTTGAATCTCTTCTTGAAGTTTTGCAACCACTTGTTTAAGACTTTCATTCTCAATGAAAACACTTTGGAGCTTAGAATTCTCTTTCATTAACGTCCTAATCTCTTCACCTTGCTTGTTTATGGTTTCTTGAAGAGAAATCAAGTGACTCATAAGCATTTTGTTTATTGCATTGGAATCGAGATTTGTTGGTGATCTCGGCTCATTATCAATCATACCCTCGAACTTTGCGGCGGCTTTACGAGTATTTGCCATTGTAGGGAAAAACCCTACGGGAAGAGAGAGACAGAGAGGAAAGGAGAGAGAATGTACCTCTCACTCGATTTAGGGCTTCAAAATCTACCTTGCGTTTGAGGAACCGTGGGGCAAAGATGGCTGCAGATGAAAATGCCCAGAACTTCTTGCTACGGTAACAGAATTCAGTAAATGAACATTCTTTAGAAAGCTCTCTGAAAGAGCTTTCCAACGAGCTATAGAACATAGAAAATGATGGCCGGAGTGAACTTACAGAGAGCTTTGAGAGAGAGAGAGAGATGGTAAGGTTGCCCAATGGAGACCAGGTGGTCATGGGTTCAACCCCTACATTCCACAGTGGCATCTAGTGAAATAGAGATATATATGAAGTATATAATAAAGAGATGAAGAAATTGGGTTTCGAACCCAAGACACAGTGCTTGTAGTGTTATCGACTTACCACTAGGGTAAGCTAATTGCGATAAAAGAGAAAGAGAGAGAGAGAGAGAGAAAGTGTGAGAGAGACTGACCAACTGACACGTTCGACTACCAATACCAGAGAGAGAGAGAGAGAGACTAACCAACTGACATATTCGAAACCTTCTCTAGGTCTACTTTTGTACAACTCTACCAAGGAGAATGATGTTATAGTTAATGTATTAAATACGGCCTTGGGACACTTCGATTGTGACATATAATATCTTTGTACATTTGTATTGAATTTGTTATTTGAATTTGAACCTCATTCAATGGATGATAATCCACTATTTTCTGCACTAATTGTTTTATATTCAATTTTTTTATGTTTATTTTCTTCCTCGAGTTAGTACTAAATTTTTGGCCAAAAGTTGGTACACCGTAGCATGCTTCGACCCACCAACATTTGGTATTAGAGCTCAAGGTTCTTTCGATTCTACTATTGCCATCTATCTAGTCTCCATCATCAACTTTTCTTTTGTACACCGTGAAGATCTCGGTTGGCAACTCTCCACAAGATCATTTTTGCAAAGAGAAACATCGACAAAATCTACACTCCATTGTTCTAAATCACCATTGAAGTGAGTCAATCGGCTACACTTCACTCCTGTGATTGTAGCCGCTTGGAGTGAGATTTTCCTTCACAAGCTCTGCCTCAACCATACTACATTGGATTAGAAGCTCGATAGAACTAAGAGCAATGCTGCTTATGAGTAGTCTCCCCCCTTCGTGGGAAACTTTCATTACAACTGTGTGCAATGTGTCGACTGTTGCGTTAAGTACTCCTCAATCACGAGCGCAATTCTGACTGATTTAACTTGAAGGAAATCGTTTGCGAATGATTCATCCAATACCGGTTACATAGTACAAGGTTCGACTGATCGATCGAACAACCGAGGAAGAGGTTCTTCACGGTAACCGAAAAACCCGCGAAGTCAGAGCAAATCCTAGGATAATTGAGTCTGCAATTATTGCAAGAAACCCGGACACATCAAAGCCGATTGCCGTGCACTCAAGGCAAAAAGTGATAAGGCTCAGCGAGCTGATCAAAAGAGTGGCCGGCATGAGGAGGTCAACTACATCGGCTGTTGAGTAATTGTTGTAGTGAGTTAATGAAGAGAGAGGGTGACCTTACATAAAACAACATTCTCCCACTTCATATAGTGTCGGTTGTGACTCCTTGTAATGGTACATTTTGTATCTCATATTCTCATTGTGAATATACACTATCTATCTTGTGTTTTCCCTTTTCTTCTCTCTTTCCTCTCACACATACACCTAATACACATCTCTTTCGATGCACAAGAATCATATCCGATTCTTTACATGGTATCAAAGCAATTTTGTAGCTCGATCTAGCCCATCCGCTTGTGTTGTGTTCTACGTTGACGTTCAAGAAGAACCGACTCATCGCTATCCTAGTGCGACCACATAACTTGTGTTCGAGAGAGAACGAAAAGAAGAAAGAAAGCTTCATCGACAATGAATACTCAAATGTGGAGCACTCTCCCTAGCGAGAAGTTGGATCGAAACAACTTTTCATCTTGGGAGTACAAGATGCACCAATACCTTGTCAATCAAGGATATTGGAGCTACATCAAAGGAGCACACGAAACTTGACCCGACCCGAAAAACGCCGACTACTCAACATGGGAGCAACCGGCAAGCCGAGTGATGTAGTGCTTGGAGACATGTGTTCATGATCACATGCTCGGCTACATTCGAGAAGTTGTGATGTCGAAGGAAGCGTGGGAGAATCTACAGAAGATTTTCGCGGCCAACACAACTGCAGGAAAGCTTCAATTCCGCCAAGAGATGAATAATATCCAACAAAGGGATATGTCCATCACAAGCTACACCTTGAAGATCAAGGAGATTTGTCACTTGCTCAGCTCAATAAGTGTCAATGTGGATGATGATGAGATGGTGCAAATATGCCTTGGCGGCCTTGCACCATGGTTCGGCATGATGAGGACCGCCGTACTAGCACGGGAGAATCCTTCCTCTTTCTTCGATCTTCAATCCATGTTGTTGGTTGAAGAAAACCATGTTCGAACAAGGAGCAACGCCTCGGAAGGACACATGCTCTACACACATTTGAACGGAGGAAGAGGACACGATGAAGCAAGAGGCCAATTTGGCCAAGGATGAGGCGGACGAGGTCCGACTCACGAAAACAACTCCCAAATTTGGCAACACGACGGAAGTCATCAAAGAACCTTCGAATGGAGGAGCTTCCATTCCGGCCCGAGTAGACAAACCTTGATCGAATGCGGATATTGTGGCAAAATCGGCCACCATGAAGAAGAGTGCCGAAAGAAGATGCGTGAGTCGGGTTCCACTAGCCGACAACTCACCAATTACGCCACCAACTCCGACTATGATGATCATGGAGAAATGTTCGTGATGAGACATAGAGCAAATTCTATTTTGGCTTCTACTTCAACTAGTGTCTCCGGTCCGGAAGATGTATAGTTCGTCGACTCCGGTGCTTCGAACTATATGATGTCTCATCAAGAATGGTTTTGAGAACTTCGAGAGCCGGACCGACCCAGCTATGTCGAAACCGGAGATGACACTACTTATCCGCTTCGGCACATGGACAATGTTCCATTCGGAAAAGAAGGTAACCAAACCTACATTAAGAATGTCTTGCATGTACCTACCATTACGAAGAATTTGGTCTCCGTCAGCCAAATTGTTGAGCAAGAGATCTAAGTTCGATTTAATCAAGGTTGTTGCTTCATTGAGAAAGACGATCGACACATCACTCGCGGATGAAGAGAGGGCCGAATATTCATTCTCGACTCGCACAAGATGAAATCGGCCATGTTTACGAAAGGCACCAAAGCTGACATCGACATAGAGTTGTGGCACAACGGATTGGCCACATCGCCCTCCAAAAGCTCAAGGAAATGCAATTGAAAGGAGTCGTCATTGAACTCTGGACCTTCAAAGAGAAAGAGATTGAAGGCGTATGTGCAGCCTGCCAATTCGGCAAGCAACATCGGCACCCATTTCCGAAGGAGAGGAACGTGAGCAAAGGCGTACTCGACGTAATTCATTCTGATGTATGGCATCTGGCTCAGACGCCTACATTCGGCGGATGCTGATACTACGTGGCCTTCATCGATGACTTCTCTAGGCACACCTGGATCTACCCCATGCGGCAAAAGAGCGAAGTGTTCAGACACTTCTAGAAATTCAAAAGCGAAGTTGAAAAGACAACCGGTCGTCATGTACGATGTCTTCGGTCGGATGGAGGAAAAGAGTACTTCTCCGATGAATTTTTGACGGGTTTTCGGGTCGACATACGCCACAACAGAATGGAGTAGCCGAATGAAAGAATCAACACATCCTCGAAGTAGCACGGGCTATACTTAACAAGAAGCACATGCCGAAATCGTACTGGGTAGAAGCCTTCAACACAGTCATCTATCTAATGAATTGGTGTACAACATCCAACATGCATGAGGTTACCCCACACAATAAGTTTTTCAAAAAGAAGCCTGATCTATCACATGTTCGAATATTCAGCGCCATTGTAGACGTGCACATCCCCGACGAGAAGAGACAAAAGCTTGACCCGAACTCGAAGAAATGTATCCTCATAAGATACTCACTAGAGAAAAAGAGGTACAAGTGCTATAACCCCTCGACTGGGAAGGTTCGTGTAAGCCGAGATGTAGTCTTTGACGAATCGACATCATGGTACGAACCCAAGCCGAATCCTCCTGATCCAACTCCAGTCGACCCGGAATCCACCGAACAAGAGATAGATCTGGAGATTGACTTGAACACATGTTCGAAGAAAGTCCGATTATGACAAGACTTAGTGGGCCACAAGAGCCCCCGAGCGACCAAAGCACATCTCTGCATAGTCCAAAGATGGACAAAGCCAAGGCAAAAATGGAGTATGAAGATGATCAATTCGACGGAAACGAATCGACTCACTCCCTCGACAGTGGGTTTGGTGGCTTCGATATACCTATCATGAGGACACCTAGCGTAAAGAAAACCATTGCCATGAAAAACGAAAAACTCCATTGCACCACCCATGAGAAGAATCCTATTAGCTGATTCGGCTACAATGATGAAGACCATTATGCCTTTATGATGAAGGTGGCGACAGTTCGAGAAGTGAAAAGTTTTTCGGAAGCAACGAAGGACCCACGATGGGTCGAAGTAATGAACAAGGAGATGCGGGCACTATGCAAGATCAAGACATGGGATCTCGTTCCCCACTCACCGCACAAGAAGGCAATCGACTGTAGATGGATTCACAAGGTGAAGTATAATGTTGACGGCTCCGTAAACCGCTACAAAGATCGACTCGTAGCGAAAGGATATGCACAAACACATGGAGTCGACTATGAAGAGACCTTTGCCCCGGTGGCAAAGATGATGACTTTGCGGACCGTGATCGCACTCGGAGCAACGAAAGGGTGACATCTCCACCAAATGGACGTCAAGAATGTATTTCTTCAAGGAAAATTAGAAGAGGAGGTGTACATGGTACAACCACCCGACTTCGATTCCAACATTCATCGGCAATCTGTCTGCCAACTCAAGAAGCCTCTCTACGACCTAAAGCAAGCATCGTGTCCTTGGCATTCGAATATATCATAATATCTTCATCAAATCAACTTTCGAATGTCGAAATCTGACAACTCCCTCTACATATGAAACGACTCTAGAAACCCAATTATCATTATCCTACACGTGGATGATCTGGTCATTGGAGGTGAGCATTAAGTTGACATGAATAAGGTCAAGTCTCTCCTCTCTAGAAAATTCGAGATGACGGACATGAAGGAGCTCCACTACTTCCTTGTCATCGAGGTCATTCGAACTCCGGATGGCATTATGATCTCTCAATGACACTGCATCCTCAACTTGTTATACAAGTTCGGGATGACTGAGAGTAAATCTGTGGCAACCCCTCTTGATGGAAATATCAAAGTACACGTTGACTCCAGCACGGAAGAGTGTGAGTCGACAACTGATCGGGAGCCTCATCTATCTCGCGATCACTCGACCCGACCTTAGCTATCCAGTCGGCCTCCTTAGCCAAGTCATGCAAACTTCGTGAGATATCCATTTCGATTGCGCCAAGTGAGTATTATGATACGTGAGCGCCATAATGGATTACAACATTCTCTACATATCAGCCACACCAATTCAACTCGAAGGGTACAGGGATGCCGACTAGGCTGGCTACAGAGCCGATCGACGATCAACCTCTGGATTTGTCTTCTCGCTTGGCAACAGAGCAACATCTTGGAGTAGTAAGAAGTAGCCTACCGTCGCACTTTCGAGCACGGAGGCCGAATACAAGGGCACAACCGTGCCTGCATGTGAAGTTGTATGGCTGAAGAGAATTTTGAAGGATATGGGCATTCCCATCAAGGATCTAACTCCCCTTTACTATGAAAACATGAGTTTCTATCTGGCTCAGAACCCGGTGTTCCACGCACGTACAAAGCATATTGAAGTGCACTATCACTTCATTTGAGAGTGGGCTCCGACCGGAGATGTCCACCTTCAAAACATCAACACGAATCTTCAGACGACCGACATCTTCACAAAGGCCTTAGGAGCCGACAAGCTTCGGCAATTCATGTTAGACCTTGGATTGACGATCCCTAACATGCCAAGCTTGAGGGGGAGTGCAAGAGAGAACTAGATATCGTCCGAACCGGGTACGAGCCGAAGAGGACACCAGAGATTGTCCGAATCAGATACCGACTGAAGTGGAAATCAACTCAAAGGAACCGACCCGAGTTGAGCTAGAGGGGGCAAGTTGAGAATCTAGCTCAACCTAGTGGAACGTGTGAACACACCCTTTGAGAATCTATGATCACTCAAAGGTCAAGCATCATACCACTACTCTCTACATATTAACTATGTGTCATAGAATCATATTCTATGACATGTATAACTAATGAGTTCCATATTCCCCATGACTATGAGTCTTCACATTCCCTAAGAGAGAGTAGTTGTTGTAGTGAGTTAATGAAGAGAGAGCGTGACCTTATATAAAGCACCATTCTCCTACTTCATATACTACCGGTTGTGACTCCTTATAATAATACATTTTGTATCTCATATTCTCCTTGTCAATGTACACTTTCTTCTTGAGTATTCTATTTTCCATTCTAACTAATCTATCTTGTGATTTCTCTTTTCTTCTCTCTTTCGTCTCACACATACACATCACACACATCTCTTCCGCTGCACAAGAATCATATCGGATTATTTACAAGATATAACTTCCACTTCTAGCACCTACATCTCCTCAAGAGGGTGAAACCATTAATCTTAACTTGTCCTTGAGTTAACCATTGTGATTTTCATTATGTTAACTACATTTCATATTTGCAGACCATCAATGTTTTTAAAACATTTATTGAAAAACTATTCAATTTTAAAAATTATCATTTTGAAACTTGTTAAATCTCAAAAAATTAGCAAATTTTACATGCTATTTAAAACATGTGATACTGGTGTATCAAGTTTCTGAAAATTGCCTAAAATCGCAAGATTATAAATGGAATCTATAAGTGGAAGGTGTGACCCTTCCATTTGTGAACGCAAATGTGTTTATGACTATTTGTTTAACCTTATCCTATTTTTTTGCCACAAAATTATTAGTCAATGGCTGATAATAACGACCCGATGGCACCTGCACAAGCGGAGGGAATTCAAGGAAATCCTCCTGGGCTAATCCCCATTGAGTCGTATTTTTTACAAATACAAACTTTCCTTAATTCTACCTTCCATGATATTTCCGAACTTCGACAATCTCATAGTGCTCTCGAGGCACATGTCAGTAGTATACAACGTGATACTAATAGACCCGATGAGCGTCAAGGTGAACCATTATTTGTAATAAAGCCATTTATGGGAGAAAAAAAGGAAAGAACGGAAGAAGCAATCTGCGCATGGCTTGGCTCATGGGAGTCTCATTTGAGCTCTATCCCAAGCCAGATAGTACAAAGATTACATATGTTGGTCGAGAACTAGGGGGTAAGGTCGCCGCCTAGTGGCGTGGGCTTCGCAGTACGTGGAAATTGCCTGATACCTAGACAGATTTTGTCATAGTTTTCAAGGGTCAATTTTGTTGGTAGACAGGTCCCTCCGGATGGGAAGTGAGAAGAACAGTGCCGACGAACAAACTCGGCCGAGGCCGACAGGCCGAGGCCGAAACGGTATGAACCGGATGGGGAGAACCCGACTTCGGAGAGTCGGATGGTGTAGGCCCGGTATGAACCGGATGAGGAGTACCCGACTGCGGAGAGTCGGATGGTGTAGGCCCGGTATGAACCGGATGAGGAGTACCCGACTGCGGAGAGTCGGATGGTGTAGGCCCGGTATGAACCGGATGAGGAGTACCCGACTGCGGAGAGCCGGATGAAGAGTACCTGACTGCGGAGAGCCGGATGGAGCCCATCGAGGTTACATTTGTAAATAGCCGAAAAGTCATATTAGTACAAATATGACTTAGGGCAATCTTTTAAGTTGTTGTTGTCATTCTTGTTTTCTTTTCTTGTTGGTGCAAGAAGAAATCAGAGCGCGTAACTGTATAGAGAGACGGAGAGAGAGAGAGAGAGACGAGGTCGTTGCCTCTGTTGTAACCGCCGCCTGTGGCGAAGATCTGAGATCACGAGGTCGTTGCCTCAGTGATCTCACTGTTGTATATTTCTGCATAGTGAGAGTTTGCAGCTTGTGGGCTGCCGTGGTTTTTTCCCCTATTTTGGGGTTTTCCACGTATACCTCCTGTGTACCATTTCTCCTCCTTTCCTTTTTTGTGCGTCGCGTTTCATTACCTGTTTTTCTGTGTATGTAAAGAATCTCGGTTGTGGCCGAGCGTCGGACATAAGGAACGTCTAGAGTTCCCAACAAATTTCTGCAACCTCCAACTCGAACTGAGGCAGTACAAGCTTTGATGAACCTCTCTAACCGGGAATTTTCCTCGCTAGAAGACTATGTTCACCATGCTAGAACCCAAATCCAAAATTTGGGTTTAGAAGGGGAGGTTAATAACTTGTTTTGTCAATGGCATCACCAATTTAGACTATCACTAGATAGCGCACGATAAGGATCCAAAATCCTTCGAAGAGGCCATTGAAATAGTTCTTCGTTATCTATGCACTTCAAAGGACCATAACAAAACCGAAGCACTCGGGACTAAGTAGTCGCAATTCGTTGGGAAATGCAAGACACCCAACGGATTCATGGATCACTATTGACAGTCAAATTCATCGTCTCCAAGGAGCTCGACATTTTACAAAACTTGAAATTCGTTTAAGTCAGGAAGATGTTCCTGAAACGGAAATTTGTATGTGCTCTAGCCATTATGAGTTTTTGGTCATGCCTTTTGGTTTGACCAAAACTCCGGCCACATTTCAACAAGAAATGAATGACATTTTCCGAGAACTTGGAAAATTTGTCTTCATTTTCTTGGATGATATTCTGGTTTATAGCCGTACATTAGAAGAACATGCGAAACATGTCGACTTTGTTTTACAAACATTGCGCGATGAACAATACATCTCATAACCGAACGAGGAGTTAAAATTGATCCTTCTCGCATCGAGAAAGTCAAACTTTGGTCCACTCTTCCGAGTATTCGATAAGTTCGATCATTCCTTGGGTTTGTCAAGTTTTTGCGAAAATCTCTACGCAATTATTCCCAATTGACGATGTTGTTTACTAATCTTCTGAAACCAACTGTATGGAATGCTACACTACACCTTGCCTTTAAGGAACCCCAGGACCTAGTGTGCAAGGCTCCTTCGCTTATTTTACCAGATCCTTTAAAACCTTTTCAAGTTGAATCCGACGCAAGTGATTATGCTATAGGTGCCTTCCTATATCAACATGGTAAACCATTAGCATTAGAGAGTAAGAAACTTGATTCTGCACACTGTTGGTAAACCGTGCAAGAAAAGGAATTATTTGCAGTTATTCATGTGCTAAAGTCATGGCGCCATTATCTTTATGGAAATCGTTTTGTGGTAACTACGGACCACGAGTCCCTCAAATATTTTTGTGACAAACAAGACCTGAAAGGTTGTAAGAGACGATGGGTAGATCTCATCCAGGACTTTGATTTTTCCATATGATATCGTAAAGGTTCCATGAACACTATCGTTGATGCACTATGTTGCATCCGTGAAATTAACATGCTTAGCTTCACTGAAATAACATTAGATCTTTATGATCACCTTCGAGGAAAGTATCCGGATGATAGTTATTTTGGAAAATATGGGCAAGAGTTGAGTTTAGAACAGGCATCACCACATCCTCGAAGAAATCCTTCCACATTGCTAACGGTCTACTCTACCGTAATGGGAAAGTTGGTGTTCCAAATTTGCCAGAGGTCAAAAAGAGAATTCTTTTTGAATGCCATGATGAACCCTCAGTAGGGCACCCTAGAATACATCGTACACTTGTTCTTATCTCCACTCAATTTTAGTGTCCTAAGATGTGTCCTGACATACATAGCTATGTGACTAAATGTCACAAATGTCAGGTTAACAAAGCCGAGCGACTTAAAGCCGTTGGACTTTTACATCCCGAGGAAATCCATGGATTTTATTGTTAGCCTTCCTCACACCCAAAAAGGCCATGATGCTATATGGGTTGTGTTTGATAGACTTACTAAAATGGCCAAATTTATCGCTACTAAAACCATGGTAAAAACTCCTGAATTGGCTTATCAATTTGTTGATGAGTTATTTCATTTTTACGGGTTACCCATAGATATTGTGAGTAATCAAGATCCAACGTTTACTAGCAACTTTTAGAAGCAAGTCTTTAAGAACTTAGAAACTACATTTAGCATGGGCTCCACGAATTATCCTCAATCTGATGGACAGACAGAACGAGTAAATCAAATTATTGGGGACGTGCTTTGAGCATACGTTGGTGGAAAACCAACAAAATGGGAACCCTTATAACAAATCCAAGCATACATCGACGGGATATAGTCCTTTTATGTTGATGTATGGTTTTTAGCCACGATCCTCGATTGATGTTAATATATATCATCATGGGTTGCGAACTATGCATAACTTTCTTTTGGGATATGCAAGATATGTTGCATATTGCATGAGATTATATAAAAACAGCTCTAGATAGAGTGGATTTATGCCAATCATAATAGGCAACCTCATGTATTTAACCCTGGACAGAAGGTATTTGTACGTGTACCTCAGAATTCTAAGACATTGTCTATGGGTAAGTGCGCTAAGTTAGCCCCACGGTTTTGTGGACCTTTTCAAGTTCTCAAACGCATTGGGTCATTAGCCTATCGTCTCGCTCTTCCTGATGGTGTTGAAATCCATCCAGTTGTTCATGTAAGTCGTCTAAACGAACTTCTTGGTTCTGGCGACAATATAGTTACAATTGAAACTCTAATTACTTCTGAAGAATTATCTTCTAAACCACATGTATCAGAAAGAATTCTTGATGTTAAAACAAAACATTTACGTTCTAAAATTATCCGCGAATTTAAAATTAAATGGATGGATAAGTTTATCAAAGATGCCACATGGGAGAGCGAAAATACTTAGAACTAACTTCCCTAAGTTTCCATTACAAGAGTGTAATGGTATGTGGATAAAGTGCGAGGGTTAAATGAGAGTGTAAAGAAGGGATGGATTATTGTTAATCTTTGGGATTGAGACAACCCATTAAGGCCAAGTGTGAACTTGCTTGGGGGCCTTAGGTCTGGCTATAAATATGAGGCCGAGCTACCCTCATTTGAGGATGATTGACTATGTCGAGACTCTATCCTTGTTGTGGATCTAACTCTTGTAGCGAACATGACAGTACCAGGTTTGACTCGATGGCATGGAGGTGGTATGGGACGTTGATCGAGGCTCGAGTTTGTCTCGATCCCTTCGCTCCGGGGTGGTCGAGTGGATCTGCACCCTTCTTTCTCTCTCTCCTTTCTTATCTATTTATCTTTTATATCCTTATCTCATGCTTACATTAGGATCTAGCTCTAATAGAGTTAGGATTTTGGTTGGGGGTTTCTACAATGGTGGCTCGTTTAGCATTCTAGTGGTAGCCTTCTCGGTGGTTCACAAGATCCTCTCCATGAAGGTGAAAGTCTGATGTGGTGGTGGTTTTGACAAAGATTGACTAACTCGGCGGTTGATCGTCGAAGGGAGACCAGATTGACACGAGAACACTCCACCGTCGTTGGGGCTTGACCAACAATGGGAGTCGTGGTCCCGGCGGCTCACTTGACTTGCCTTTGCCGGTCTCAATTTGCCCTTTGTTGTAGCTTAGCCTATTTCTTGTAAAAGTCACCGGAATCGTGGCATTAAGTTCATTCATTGTAAAACCCACTTTCTTGTATCATTAATATTGTACATTTTTGTTTTCCTCCCAAAAAATTTTGGTCTTAATCTCATGCTTAGTCCTGATTCATGAGTTGACTGTCATGTTGATCTTGGGGATAGCAATAAGAAACTCTAACATTGTTAGCAAGTTGTAAGCATCCAGCTCATCCGAAATGAGCCTAAGGAAGTTTGACGGATCGAACTTCAACTTTTGGAAGGAGTAGATGCAAGATTACTTGACTGTCAAAGGTCAGATTGATCCAATTGAGAACAAAGATGCTTCCAAAGAATTCAAGTCGAATGATGGATGAAACTTCACTGGATTGTTCATGCCACCATTCGGATCACCTACCCGAATCAATGTACTATACGGTGCAACCATGTCCGATTGCTTATGAACTATGGAAGACACTATCAGACACTTACGAGAAGAAGGTCGCCGCCGCAAAGATATATCTAATTCGGTGCGTTTATAACCTTTGAATGAAAGATCCGATTCGTTCCAAGCACATACCAAAGAATATGAAAGCATGAACTATCGGCCTAGGGATAAAAATTGAAGACAAGATGAAAGCACTTGTGGTGATGAGAAACCTACCCCCTTTTTGGGAGACGTATGTCACCTTTGTGTGCAAAGCGTCGAGAACAACCATAAACTGCTTTGAATCAAAAAGCTCAAATTTGACGGAAGCCGCTTGGAGGAGATCGTTTGTTCATGATTCAACCAAGGATGGCTTAGTAGTACAAGGTTCGGTTGATTGACCCAGTTGCCGAGGAAGAAGCTATTCTTGGCTGCCAACAAACTCGTGAAGCTGGAGCAAGTCTCGGGATAACCGGATTTGCAATTATTGCAAGAAACCTGGACATGTTAAAGTCAATTGTTGCGCCCTCAAAGTTCAGAACGATAAAGATCATCGAGTTGATCAGAAGGGTGGTTGGCATGAGGAGTTTAACTAAATCGGCTCATCATCCAAAGTACTGACAAAATGATCCGAACATCTTGTTAATAGAGAACTCTGTCGAATCGGAAGTTCTACTTGGCTCGATTCCTCATCGACACCTCGACCTATAAGGTGTGGGCATACCCGGTCAGAACCCATAGGGTGTTCTCGATCTTTTAGGATTAGCTTGCCATGGTGGAGAATCAGTCTGGCTGGAAGCTGAAATGCTTACAGTTCGATAATGGAGAAGAGTACAAATAAGAGGAATTCTTCTAATTTTGTCGACATCATGAAACTCAACGTGAATACATGACACCACATAGTCTAGACTAGAATGACATTGCTGAACGAATGAATCAAACAATTCAGGAATGAATCATTGCTATGCTCCAACACTCTGGATTGTTAGATGGCTTCTCGGTAGAGGCACTACTGATGATAGTACACATAATCAATACATCGCCGTGTAGGCCTCTAGGGCTTCAAATACCTCAGGAATTATGGATTGGCATGATGCCGAATTATGAAAAACTGAGGATTTTTAGATTCAAGGCATATGCCCTCGTGCAAAAAGACGATTGTAGAAAGCTCGAACCAAGGTTCAGGAAATGCATTTTCCTTGGCTATGGACTAGACGGCGAAATTAGATACCGACTCTTGAACCCAAAGACAGATCATTCAAAGTTTGGACATTGTCTTCAACGAGTCGATCATGCACAAGATGGCCGAAAGGCCTATTGAAGTCCGAAGGGTAACTTTCTCGGAAGTGCCGGCCTTTCATGACAGCTTAGCCCAAAGCACAAGGTCGGCTTCATGGGTAGCCGAATCCTTTAGCACCAAATCAGCTCCACCTGATTTGGCACAACTGAACGTTTTGGCTCTAGACCATTCGACCTAGACACCCAATCCGGCTAGCCCAATCTTACCATGTAGATCTGAGAGATTGTTGCAGCCTCCATAGAGAATCTACTATCTGGGAATCTTCTTCACAAACGTCGACGAATCAACGTCATACGAAGAAGCATCGACATTAGCCAATTCGGCCACATGGCATATGGTGATGGAGTCAGAGATGAACTCCATGTAAGACTGACTCCTTCCACTTTGTATCCTTACTAGTGTGAACACATCCAATAGTTAGGGCTTGAGTATATAAGCCCTAACCTAAGGTTGTAATAATACTCCTTGATCATTCTTGAATCTTGAGTCTCTGAGAGAGAGAGAAAACAGAGAAATAATGAAAGCTTTCATTAAGGTTGAAAACTGTGTCTATTCTTTTGTCTATTCTCCTACCATAATTTCTGTGTTGTTTGTTGAGCACATAACTGACAGGTCCCTACATACTTCCGTATATCCATCAATTGGTATCAGAGTGACCTGCTATTTGGTGGCAACAAAAGAAGTAGAGAAAGTTGAAAAAGAAGACAAGCTCTGTAAAAATCTCACTTTCAAAAAGGGAAAATGGCTTTAACATCCGAAAGTTCAATAGCAAATAGTTCGCCTTGTCAAAGGAGATGATGTAGGATGTATTGATCATCAGAAGCCATTCGAAGGAATTCGACATAGTGAAAAACCTGCTACAATGTTAGCCAAAGAGTGGAGATCACTCGATGAAATCGCTCGCTCCATGATCCGAATGCATTTGGTCGACAATGTCTATTTCACCATGGCCAAAGAGACAACAATTTTCTTGTTATGGGAGACATTGCAAGCAGTGTACGAAAAGAAGTCCTCGTCGAAACTCATATTGATTTGATAGTCAAAACTCATATCAATATAAAGATGAGAGAGTCGAAACTTGCAACCTACAACCTCCCACATCAACACCTTTAGTCGGGTGTTGTCTGAACTCTCCTCCCAAGGATTAACTTCGAAGAAGACATGAAAGCCCTTGCCCTCCTATCAAGCTTAGCGGAGAGTTGGGAGTTCTTCTGCATGACATTTGCCAATAGTCATCTGATCCTAAATCTAGATGAGACGATTGGCTAAGTCCTCACCGAGGACATTCGGTGAAAATCGATAGGACTCACCATTGAAGAATCGGCAGAAGCCCACCATTCAACCGAGTGGATCAAAAGAACAAACCGACAGAACCAGTAGACACCCTAGTCGATCGAAAACGATCTTATGTGTGTACCGATCCGGATCTACACCGATTGATAGTGCCAGTAGCCGGTAAGGCATTGTTTTGTATTTCCTACCAGGGAGCTATAAAAGGATCCGGAATTGAAGTAATTGTTGGCGGAAGTAATACAAGTTTGAGCATTCTAATTTAATCCTATTGTGTCTCTTGTCTACTTGTCGTTCTGCGCGTTCATTCGTAGTCTTATGTGTGTTTTCATTAATCGGTTGTGTATTAACCATCCAGAGAGTATCCGAAAATACCGGATTAGAATCAGATCTCTGTCGGATAACATCATTCCCTTTTGTGAAGTGTCTGGAATGGACACCCCTGTGTTTGTGGCTATGTCCAACCTAGAGTAAACACATTTTTGGCGACCACGATTCCTGCAAAGTGTAGCCAATGACGGGGAATGGATGACTAGAACGAGGAACGTCCCAGTTATTGAACGAGCACGAAGACTAGCCGGGAGACTGCAGAGGCAGGAGGCCTACTAGCAGGCAGTTGAGGAGATCTGACATGATCGGTCTTTTCCGAGAGAGATTTGGCGGGTCGCGAAGAAGACAATCCAGTTGCAAACTCAGTGACATTCAGATGAAGGCAACTGTTTGAGTAGTATGCTTGACGAAGAATTGATACTGTGAACCCTAGCCACAAGCGCTGGTGAGACGGAAGCATTTTCAGCATTTCAATCAGAGTCAGACAATGAACAAAACCTCCACTCCAACCATTGATCCAGTCACGATACTCTGGACGAACCAGAGGAAGACGGATCTAAGCACACACCGACACCACCGGTGCGTGAGGAGAATCTGTAATGACAATAAGAGAAGACGAACGGTTGCGTACCGACACCACCGGTGCGTGAGGAGAATCTGTAATGACAATAAGAGAAGACGAACGGTTGCGTACCGACACCACCACCGGAATGGCCGGTAGATGAAGACAACATGTCGTACACGTACCCCAAGTACGGAAACGAACTGGATGCAGAGGCACACGTGTATGCATTTGCAAACATGGGAAGCCAACCGTGTTTCACAATGACTAATGGACACTGAAGTACAACGGTAAAAAATTACGGAATTTGGCATGATCTTGGAGGGACCGACGGTGAGATGGAACGCAAAGCATCTTCCAGGTAGCTTCACCATGTTTGAAGCCCTGTGTGATAAATTTTTAGACAATTTTATACGGTATATCAGGAACCCAACGAGACAGTCCCACAATTCATCATTTGAACCTAGAAACTGCAAAGTCAGCTTACAAGGGCACTTCCAGAGGATGAACCAAAATCATTCTTTAGATCCATTTGATGCACGTGCCACCCCTTTGCCGTGGCAACTGCAAACAAGATACGGACAATCGTCATCTTTGCGACTGACGCGAATTTTTCATCGTAGTCGATGTTGTGTTGTTGCACATAGCCTTTTGTCACTAACCTCGCTTTTACCAATTGACAGAGCCATTGGTGTTGTACTTGACCTTGTACTCCCACCTGCATCTGATTAGCTTCACTCCCTTCAGAACTTCAACCAGGTCCCACATTTCGTTCTCCGCCAGTGCGTCCATTTCTTCCTCTGTCGCGGAACGCCAATTTGTGTCCTTCGTTGCTTCTGCATAGCTCTCCGGCTCACTCACTTCCTCCACCTTTGTCATGTACGCATAAAGATGCGCCATGTATTCATTATATCCATATCGAACTATAGGGTTCTTCTAGCGGGTAGATCAACGTAATTTTTTTTTGCCGATTTGATAGTCCTCTTGGCTGACTACGATTGTTTTTCTGAAGGTTTGTCTCTGTTCTCAGCCATTTGAAGTTCAATCTTAGCCGAAAAACCGGCATCCGTGCCAAACTCGGGCACCTTCATCTTCTCTTTCTCCTTGCACGTGAACCGTCTCTTCAGTTCTTTGCGTGGGGAGAGCATGACAGAGTCTCTACCACTCGTCTTTTCATCACTTGACTGGTCAATCCGATTGAGTCGATCATTTGGCCCACTGAGCCGGAATGAGATCGGACTCTCTTCTAGAGCCCCGATTTCTTCTTCATCCGGAGGCATTTCGGCCTCACTGACCTCATTTTCTGAGATTGGAATGGAGTTGTCGGGGGTTGGAGACGAGAGCAGATACCATGACACTAACTCATCGAACACGATATCTCAACTGACGTGGACATGTTTGGTTTGGGGGTGATAACATTTATAACCCTTCTGCTCGTCCGAGTAGCCGACGAGAATGCAGTTCTTGGCTTTCACGCCTAGCTTCCTCCTCTTCTCCTTCGGCACATGCACGTAGGCAATGTTGCCGAACACCCTCAAGAGTCCAAGATCTGGTTTCCTCAAGAAATACAGTTGATGTGGTGACACTCCTCCACTTGCAGACGTCCGATTCTGCAGGTAGATAGTTGTCCCTACCGCTTCGGCCCAGTAAAACCTCGGTAGATGCTTCTCTTCAAGCATCGCTTGTGCCGCCTCCTCTATCGTCTGATTCTTCCGCTCAGCCACATCGTTCTATTCTCGTGTGTGTCTGCAAGAAAAATCTCATCGAATTGCTTCCTTCTACAGATAATTCGAGAACTGGTCGCAAAAATACTCTTTCTCGCCATCAGACCTCAGGCACTTGATCTTCCTGTTAGTTTCTCGTTCGGCAAGGCTCTTCACCTTCAGGAAACAGGAGAAGACTTCAATCTTCTTCGTGATCAAGCATGCCCAAGTGTGCCGAGTGTAGTCATCGATGAAGGTTACAAAGTAACAACTTCCTCCCATGCTCACGTTATGTGTCAGGCCCCACACGTCCGAATGGATTAGATCGAGCCGGTTTCCGCTCCGATTTCTCTCTTTGGGGAATGGAAGTCGGTGTTGCTTCCCTAGCTGGCAGGCTTCGCAGATTTGTTCGTTCCGGCCACTAAATTTCGGTAATCCGAAAATGATATTCTTCGTCTGCATTTCTTAAAGCCATGGGAAGTTAACATGGATGAACCTCTTGTGCCATAGGTCGATATCTAACTCGTAAACATGGAGGTTCCGACTTCGTTGGTTTCATGGATAAACATCCTCCGTTCTCAGCGCCCCTGCGCAATGACTTTGCCCACCAGTTTCGATGGCCCCCAGTTGTTCCGGTTTCTCCAAATATGAGAACCACTCCTCGTGGCTTGTCATGTGGTTCAATGCCTCGGAATCAACATACCACACCTCATTCAGTTTCGAGGTGCTTCTCTTCATCGAATTATCCTTGCTTCATCACAAAGGTTGGTTCCGATCCATTTCCAGCTCCTCCGGAGACCTCGACGTAGTGCAATCTTCGACGCCTATTTGCATCTTCTCGGCCCGATCCAGATTTGGCCAAATTGGAGTGCTTCTTCCACCACTCGCTCTCTCGGTGACCTTTCTTGCGACAATACCTGCATTCTGTTTCGGCTTTTGCTTGCCACCTTCCGGCCACTGGAGGGTCTGGAATTGCCATCAGCATTTCGATTATGCCTTCGGTTTTGCTCCTATCGGTTACTTCCATTCCGTGCTGACCCACCTCTTCCACCACAACCACGGAGCCTATCTTCCTCCATGTACAACATCTTGCTACCGGTGTGCGTACTCTCGATGCACCCATGTGGTTCTCTTCAACGAGAAGCATCGATTGCAACTCGAAGAATGATGGGCCCGTATTCTCCCTCATGCAGATCCGGCCCAAGTTGGGCTTGCTCGCTCAACAATGGTCCATCACACCCACAAGGGAAGGAAAGGGCGAAGTTCCCTAGCTTTTGATTGAGCTCGGAGATCGAAAAATCAACAGACCTACAGAAGGTCTTAGAGGAACGCATCCTCGACAGTCAAGTGGAACTAACGTTTCGAGAAGTATTAGATATTGCCAAGAAGGAGTTCCACGACACAATCCTCGACCTCGTGAAGAGAAAGCAGCTCTCAATTGAGCTGGAAAGTGAGAAACCGGTCAAGTTGAAATCGGCCACATCGACGAGGTGGAAATGGAAGAGGAGTTTACGGATAACCGCTACACTACGACACACTGGGCACAGGCAACAACGGAGACCCCAGTTCAGATTTTTCACGTGAAGGAGCCAATGGTGGCATTGATTGACCATGGATCAGAGATCAACCAGATGTCCATGGACTTCCACAAGAAGGGCAAGTGGCCGATTAATACAAACCACGGGTGGAAAATATGCGCGGCGACCCGTGCTATGGAAGAGCTTAATGGTGCATGTCCGAATGTCTAAGTGAAGGTCGGAGACATCGAGATCGACCAACACTTCTTCATGCAGGAGTAATCCTGATATCAGCTAATCTTAGGCGAACCCTACATCACGGCGACTAGGATGGAGACGAACGTGTTGGACAACGGTTCAACATACACAAGGGTGAAGAACCAGGATGGGAGGCAATCCGTCCAATTCCTGACAATTCGGCCGAACCATGAGCATAACAAGGACTTTTTCGGCGGTGAGGACCTGTGCAACATAGAGCAGTGGTTCACCGAGGTGACACTACGGAAGCTCAAGATCGATGAGGGTGTGTTACGGGCATGACCATATAATATCCCATGGTGAGAATGTATCGTAGTATTCTATACACGTGGATAAAGTGTGAGGATTAAATGAGAGTGTAAAAAAGGTGAGGATTACTTTTAATCCTCGGGATTGAGACAACCCATTAGGCCAAGTGTGAACTTGCGTAGGGGCCTTAGGTCTGGCTATAAGTATGAGGCCTAGCTACCCTCATTTGTCACATTATCGACTACGTTGTCGTGAAGATTTTCGGCAATAGTGTGAAAATCCCATAAAACGTACGAAATCGAGTATGAATCACATAATACAATAATTGTGAAGATAACATTTTTAATATCTAAGTACAAAATGAGGGAGGTTTCGAATGCACTTTATTACACGAGAAATGGACAACTAAATGTCAAGATATGAGGGTATAAAGTTTGTGAAAAGAAAAGAGAAAATTGTGAGATATCCCACATAGGCACGACAAATACGGCTCTCATCATATATAAGGTGGAGCAAAAGATATTATCTTTGTGTCTATGTGTGGAGCATAGAGAGTTCAAGGTAACTTGAACTAAGAGTGGAGGTGGGCTAGCTACTCGTAAAGGGTTTTGGCCAACCAAAACCGGACCGGCGATGGAGACGGTGAACTGACGGCATCCGGCGGCATCCGGTGACGGCAACCGGCGAGGCACCGATAACCGACGGCATCCGACGACGGCACCGGTATCCGACGGCATCCAACGAGGCACCGGTAACCGACGGCATCCGGTGACGGCATCCGGCGACTATATAAATAAATATATAAATATATATACAAATATACATATACAAGGAGGGGAAGTAAGGATTCGAACCTTGCACCTCTGAGTTATGAGTCAATTGGCTTACCATTAAGCCATGCTATTTAGTTAAAATTATATTTCTATCATTGTACTTTTACATGTAAATTCTCATACGTGAGAGCTAAAATGAATGACATGGTTAACATGCACCACATGTAATACATAAGCGCCAAATGGCAAACATGCAATTTATGCATGTCTTGTACCCTCACATGCATCATATGTATGAGAGCATCTATAAAAGAAGGAAGGGGGAGGAGAAAAAACACGGTTTTTTTTATGAAAATTAAGAGGAAGAAATTCGTTATCAAATTGATCGTGGAACTTGTTTCTTAAATCTAAAGTTAAAACTTCAATCAATCTCTCTCAATCGTGTGATCTCAACTTCTCTCTTTCCCAATCTATCTTAAGTACTTTCTCGCTAAAGCTTACGCCAAAGCTTGTACCGACTTTGAATCCTTCCGGTCCAAAACCCCGGCGGTTCCGCCTCACGATCCGCGCGTAGTGACGGATCTTCACGACATAATTAAGTGGTGAACCCGACGTGAAAGAGGCGGTAGGAAGGATCAAGTCGAGATTAATACTTGGAGATGGCGTCCTCAAGCAAACAAGCAAGAGAGCTCGAAAGGATGATGCTAATCGTCGAGCAAATGATGAGATCTCGGGACAAGGACGCGAGCGTGGAGAAGGCTGTCGATCGTGTCGTGGAGCTCGAGGGCCAATTCGATGGAAGGAACATTACGAAGTTCCTTGATGCTTATAGAAGGGAGATGAATCAGAGGGACGTGTCCGAGGCACGTCAAATCGTAAGCTTCAAGAGAGTTGTCACCAACAACATCCAAAGACGCGTCATCGAGCTTCAAGAAGGTAAGACAACATGGTGCGAGTTCGAGAAAACGATACTAGCAGAGTTCGTGACTGAAGACTCAACGAGGATGACTCGACATGCCCTGATGAAGTGGATAGAGAAGAAGAATAAGAAGATGAGCGTCTCGTGGGTGTCCGACGAATTCGATCAGATGTTTAGTCGTCTCCCCAATACGGACCAAGTGTTGCTGGAAGAAGACAAGACTTTGTACTTCTTGAAGGCCGTGTACATAAAGGATAGACGGGAGTTGGGGACTCTTCTCGAAGATGATACCCAAGCAAATGGGCTTGTAGCGGACTGGATCGCGGTGAAGCGGGCATGCAATAGGCTCGACAAGCGTCGCCAATGAGTTGATGACACCGGCTTACCGGGATCGACTACCACGGAGAAAGCAAGACCGCCGAAAGTAGTTGAGCCGCCAAGACAAAGTAACGTGGAAGAAAAGAAGATTGATGACGACATCATTGAAGAGCTAGCGAAGAAGTTCGAGGAGGTCACGCTAGCTAACATGAATCGTCGGGGCCCTAAAGGAAAAGAACCCTTTAGATGCGTGTGGTGCGATAGCATGGACCGCATGAGAAGGGATTGTGCGAGCCTTCGAGAGGTGATTCGACAAAATATCGTATACATAGAGGACAACATGATTTGCTCAAGCGAGACTAGAAGACCCCTACGGGTGAATTTCGGAAGAGGAGGAATGAAGAGATCTATGGAGGATGCCGATGCGACTCATGTGGATGCGATGCACTATGCTGCGTCGGCCGGAATAAGAGTCGGGAAAGACAAGACTGAAGCTGCTAGAGCGGGAGCAAAGTTTTGGACTTCCGTTCTCGAATATGAGAAGAAGGGAAAAATCACATCAAACGAGGTCGAGCTTGCGGACCGAAGCGTGCAAAGCATAACCGGGTGGTCGGATCCGGTGGACGACAACACCATACTCGCAGAGGTGATGTGAGACAACCACGAGGTGTTCGTCGAAGAAAAGATAAAGAGAATAGAAGAGCAAGGCCCATCTAAAAGACATGAAACAAGGAATGCGAAAAAGAAGGACGATGCGGAGACGAGTCGACCTTTACAATCGGAGGAACGAGAATCAAGCCGAAAAGGGGAGCCGAGCATACGAGTTGAAGTAACGGTGCGGCCCGTGAAGGTTGGTGTCGAAGACCCTGCTCGGAGGACTAGGACTATACCTACCTATAAGCTAAGGTCGGACATAGAGCAGACAACAGACCTAAAGAAGATTCTCGAAGAACGAGTTCTTGATAGCCACGTAACTTTGTCCTTGAGGGAATTGCTTGGCATTACGAAGAAGGAGTTCCATGACACGATCGTGGACCTTGTAAAGAGAAAGAGACAACAATCGGACGAAGAAGAAGAGAAGCCGCAAAAAGCAAAAACGAATGCCATAACGATGGCAAGAGACGAAATCGATGAAGATATGGTGGACAGCCACTACACTCGACCTCATTGGGCACGAGCGACAACGGAGACGCCGGTGAAGATCAGGGAGAAGAAAGAGACCGTGGTAGCCTTGATCGACCACGGCTCGGAGATCAACCTCATGTCAACCGACTTCTACAAAAAAGGAAGATGGCCAATCAATACAAACCACGGATAGAAGATTCGAGCGGCAACAAAGTCTACGGAGGATTTGTACGGAGCTTGTCCCAATGTCAGAGTCACGATCGGGGATGTGGAGATGGAACAACACTTCTTCGTACAAGAATCGGCGCCGCATCCTGTCATCCTAGGGCAACCTTATATCACATCATCTCGAATGGAGACCAAAGTGTTTGATAATGAAGCAACCTTCGCACGAATAAAGAGTCTTGACAACCAAAGATCAGTCCAATTCCTAACGGTGCGAGCCAATCATGAAAGGAATCGAGATAGTCTCGGAGGCGAATCCTCGGATTTTTAGAGCGGACTATTGAAGCATGGGGCACAAATAGTCCGAGCAATCACAAGACCCCACAAGAAAGAAGAGTGCGTGGATTGCAAGGAGAAGCAACATGTGTCACACCTAGTGGCGCATGTAAACTAGTACTACTCGACAAGAAGCACAAGCGTCGGATACAAGAATTCGAGAAGATGCTGAAAGAAGAGAATATAATAGAAGAAGGAGAGTTCGTGACTCATATTATGGAAGAAGCCTCATTTAACGACACCATCAGTGAAATCGAGGATGTCGTGGACTTGAGCTATCTTCACAACCAACACGTGATTTCGGTTAACTCCGTCAACATGTACGCTATCATTGATGAATACCGTCGTGGCATCTCGATGAAGGAAGTTGACATCAACACGAAATATAAAACGGTGGATAAGAAGATCAAGCCAGTTGCGGTTCCGCTACCGGAAGATAGCTGGCAAAAAATGAAGGAAGTCGCTAACGATCCAAGCTTAAGAGATCTGAAGAAGATAGGTCATGACTTCACCAAAGAGACGAAGGGGAAGCTACGAGTTGGAAAGGAGGATTTCCTTCTCCTTGAAGAGGAGCGAATGTTTCGCGATATGCTTGAGAGACATGGGAAGGCTTTCGCATTCTTCCCATGAGAAATCGGATGCGCCGACCCAAAGGTTATAGAGCCGATGGTGATCTTCACGGTGCCTCATGTGCCTTGGAATTTGAAACCGATACCGGTTCCGAGAGCACACCTTCCGAAGCTGATCGAGCTCTTAAAGGAGAAGGTGAGTATGGGAATTCTAGAACCGTCGAATGCTCCTTATTCCAATAGGTGGTTCACGGTGCCGAAGAAGAATGGATCATTGCAATTCATCCAGGATCTTCAACCCGTCAACAAGGTGACAATTCGAAATGCCGGAATCGGTCCAAGCGTGGACGAATTTGCCGAAGCGTTTGCGGGCCGGTCCATCTACTCCATTGGCGATCTCTACTCCGGATATGACCAATTCCAATTGGCGATCGACAGTTAGGACATTACAACCACGAGGACTCCGATCGGGCTTGTGCGGATGTGTACCTTACCCCAAGGCGCAACGAACTCGGTGGCTCATATGGTGAATGCCATGAATAAAGTCTTGAAGGATTGCATTCCGGACATCACGATGCCATTCTTGGATGATATTCCGATAAAAGGATGTTCGGATGAGGAGAAAGATGAATCGAAAGATAAGGAAGGTTGTAGAAAGTTCGTTGCGGATCATATGAAAGATTGCGAGAAGGTGCTTCAAAGGCTCGAAGATGCGAATTTGACATTTTCGGGAGAAAATTCCGCATTCGGGCAACCGGAGATCTTGGTGGTAGGTCACTTGTGTGGAGCATACGGCCGGAAGCCCTCGCCATCCAAAGTGAATGCAATCCAAGACATGAAAGAAGAATGCGAAAACCAAACGGAGGTTCGAAGGTTCCTTGGAGCGTGCGCATTTATCATATATGGATTCCTCACTACACTCATGTCGCCGAACCGTTATATGGACTACTAAAGAAAAGAATAAAGCTCGAATGGCGAGACGAGCACACAAAGGCGATGCGAAGATTAAAGAAACTGCTTCTTGAAGCTCCGGCACTAAGGAAGGCCGACTATGCCGAAGGGAAACCAATTTACGTGACCGTAGATACGAGGCCAACCGGAATCGGGTGGGTCATCAACCAAGAAGGTGAAGATAATGCGCGATATGCCGTCCGGTTCGGAGCAAAGGTTCTCAGCGAACGGCAACAAAGATATGCCCAAGTCAAGCGGGAACTTTGGGGTATTGTGTCAGCAGTGAAGACAGACAAAGATTACCTGATCGGGTCAGAAGTGATAATAGAGACAGATTGTCTCCCAATTCTCGGAATGGTCTCGGGATGTGTGACCCCAGATCTTGCTATGCTAAGGTGGATTGCCTACATCAAGTCTTTAAACCCAGAGATCTGTCACATTGCAGGGAAGAAGAACGCCATGGCTGACATGCTGTCGAGGGTAAGATTTTCAAATGGAAGTAACATGGTTTCGGAAGATGAAGATGTCGCCCTCGACTTCTTCAAGATGGCTCGATTGTTGGCGGAAGACCAAGACACGCAAACCCTCCACGCCTTCAACGAGAACGAGTACGAAGGAGAGTGGTTACTCATTGGTAGATTCCTAAGAACATTGATGGTAGATGCTTCGTTGACAAAGGAGGAGGCCCTACGAATCCGAAAGAAAGCTTATCGATACTTCTTGAAGGGAGGATTCCTTTGGCGACATCCAAAAAGAAGGACAGGAATACCACGTCGAGTGGTGGTAAAGAAAGAAGAGCAAGAGACGCTGATGACCGAATTCCACGAGAGTGCTTGGGCAGGTCATAGAGGAACATGGGCGATGTTCGAAAAGTTGAAGGAGAAGTACTGGTGGCCAAGCATGTAGAAAGATGTACTCCATTTTGTGTCCACATGTGAAACTTGCCAAGTATATTCAAATATACGTCATCGTGATGAGTTAAAGCCGACATACCCACTCACCATACACTTCAAATGGATGGTGGATCTGGTCTCGATGCCAATGGGAGTGGGACAAATGAAGTACTTAGCGCTGGCAAGGGAAGACTTGACAAATCAAGTGGAAGGACGAGCCTTGACAAATAAGACGACTTTAGCCGTTTGCAAATTTCTACTTGAAGATGTTGTTTGCCGATATGGATGTATAGGGAAGATAGTGGCCGACCGAGGGGAGTTGGACGCGCACGAAGCGACGGAGCTCTTCGAAAGACTAGGCGTGAAGCTCTCCCTCACGACTGCTTACAATCCGGAAGCAAATGGGAAGATCGAGCGAGGGCATGGACCTATCGTTAAAGCCATCGTACGGGCATGCAACGGTCGAGTCGGGAATTGGCCACAACTATTACCCTATGCCTTGTGGGCCGATAGAACGACACATAGCTCGGTGACAGGGTATATGCCGACGGAGCTTATGTATGGACAAAAGTTGATTATGCCCATTGAAAGGATGATCGCCTCATGGGTAGCGATACCGTGGGAGAACGAGATGAGTTGACAAGAGTTATTAGCGGCGCGGATAAGGCAACTTGAAAGAAGACTTGAAGATTTAGAAAAAGCGCGAAAGATGATGAAGGCAGCCCGAGTAAAGAACAAAGTTCGGTTCGACAACACGCATCGACTTCGTCCCAAGAAGATTGAAGAAGGGGATTGGGTTTTGGTTTACGACAACACCCTTGACAATCAACACAGTACAACAAGGAAGTTTGCAAGAAGATGGTTCGGGCCGTATGTGGTGACAAGTGCCAACGATAATGCCACATACCACCTTGCGGAACTAGATGGATCAAGGTTGGCCGTACCCATTGCGGGAAAAAGAGTAAAGATTTTCAAGAAAAGACAAGACAAGGATCCTAACCTCGATTACCTCGATGATGAACATAATAGGCCGCATGAAAATGAAGACATGGAGGAATCTAATTGATCATCGTAGCAGAAATCTCACTTTCTCTCTTCTTGGCACGTACCGGAGGACGTGCGGTTTGGTGGGGGTGGATGTCGTGAAGATTTTCGGCAATAGTGTGAAAATCCCATAAAACGTACGAAATCGAGTATGAATCACATAATACAATAATTGTGAAGATAACATTTTTAATATCTAAGTACAAAATGATGGAGGTTTCGAATGCACTTTATTACACGAGAAATGGACAACTAAATGTCAAGATATGAGGGTATAAAGTTTGTGAAAAGAAAAGAGAAAATTGTGAGATATCCCACATAGGCACGACACATACGGCTCTCATCATATATAAGGTGGAGCAAAAGATATTATCTTTGTGTCTATGTGTGGAGCATAGAGAGTTCAAGGTAACTTGAACTAAGAGTGGAGGTGGGCTAGCTACTCGTAAAGGGTTTTGGCCAACCAAAACCGGACCGGCGATGGAGACGGTGAACCAACGGCATCCGGCGACGGGATCGGCATCTGGTGACGGCATCTGGCGAGGCACCGGTAACCGACGACATCCGGTGACGGCATTTGGCGACTATATAAATAAATATATAAATATATATACAAATATACATATACATGGAGGGGAAGTAAGGATTCGAACCTTGCACCTCCAAGTTATGAGTCAATTAGCTTACCATTAAGCCAAGCTATTTAGTTAAAATTATATTTCTATCATTGTACTTTTACATGTAAATTCTCATACGTGAGAGCTAAAATGAATGACATGGTTAACATGCACCACATGTAATACATAAGCGCCAAATGGCAAACATGCAATTTATGCATGTCTTGTACCCTCACATGCATCATATGTATGAGAGCATCTATAAAAGAAGGAAGGGGGAGGAGAAAAAACACGGTTTTTTTTATGAAAATTAAGAGGAAGAAATTCGTTATCAAATTGATCGTGTAACTTGTTTCTTAAATCTAAAGTTAAAACTTCAATCAATCTCTCTCAATCGTGTGATCTCAACTTCTCTCTTTCCCAATCTATCTTAAGTACTTTCTCGCTAAAGCTTACGCCAAAGCTTGTACTGACTTTGAATCCTTCCGGTCCAGAACCCCGGCGGTTCCGCCTCACGATCCGCGCATAGTGACGGATCTTCACGACAACGTCGAGACTCTATGTATGACTCGACGCCATGACGGTGGTATGGGACGTTGATCGAGGTTCAAGTCTGTCTTGATCCCTTCACTCGGGGGTGGTCGGGTGGATCGACACCCTTCTTTCTCTCTCTCCTTTCTTATTTTCTATGTATTATATCCTTATCATATGTTTATGTTAGATCATAGTTGTAACAGTTGGTAGCAGAGCCATGTTTCTAATGTTCCGTTTGTTGATTGTTTTCTTTTGATGGATGACGATTGATCAATGTATGATCGAGCTTGATCTAGATAGTTATCAACAAAGGAACTTTGGTAACTCTTCCTTCTTTTTTTTCTATTTTTTCTTCTCCCAATCTAATCATGTATAGTCAATATGTAACTTTTTACATTGATTCAATTATGTTGTAGAGGTAATACTTGGTTGTATAAAACGTTTACATAGATTTGATATGTGATTTATGTCGTATGCATACGAGGTTAATACCTCAATTGTGTATTATGTTCACATACATATGTTACGTATTCGTATGAGGTGAATACCTCGATTTTTATGTAAATGATATGCGATTGGTGTCGTATGCGTAAGAGGTCAATACCTCAATTGCATATTACGTTCACCCTTATTTTTGGATGTTTCGTGTGTGTAGAGACTATATGCCTCGATTACATGTCTCGATTTCATCATTTGTTGGCTATTTTATGTTATGATTTTTTTTTAATATACGCATGTGTGGTCACGTGTATACGTATTTGATTGTATACATATGATAAACATACATATGTTTATATTAGTTATTACGTGATTTTGTGTATCGAACGTTGTCCTTTTCAGGGAAAGGATCTTGATGGCCATCGTCACATTTTTGTTAGAATGGCGTTGTCACCATCCATTTTTCAACAATTTTTTTGTTGCCATCCCCATTGGTCACTTCGATTTTGCTATGCGTTATAACGAAACGATCATAGCCACAATGATGTTGAGAGTGTAGGACTTGACCCACATCATGTGAGGTTGTTCCTATGACACACATATCCAACATCCCTCCCTTGTTACATGGATATGATGCCACCATGATATCATCATTACAAAAGGAATTTGTAATGACATAACCATTTGATGGGTCATGTGGTCCTACTACAAAAAGAGGGCTCATTTGGTTGACCATTAGGTTGGATTTTGGTGTATGCCATCGTAATTATGAGACTTGAGGTTAGGTAACGTACCAACACAGTTTTATAGTAAACGAGGGGGAAATAAAGACTCTCGAAATATTTGTTTTGGGCAAATGCCTTTGCATATCTCTTATACCCATTAACATTAAACATTCAAGTATTTAAGGTATTTGTTTAACCATTTGGTTAGCTCAAGTGTTTAAGGTATTTGTTCTCAAGGTCTCGAATTCAAATATGACCAAGACCATACAATATTGTTGATACATATGAGTATAACACATGTTTAGACTTTAGGTCTAAGTGCACTTCGGGGTCCTCATAATAGGACTTAAGGAGCTGAAACCACATGCGTGGACACAGAGACATAGTAACATTTTTTCGTGTTTAAACTATTCACAACGCGAACATACATGGTTGAGCCTCAGGGAACCGCCATGAAGAAATCGATATATAGATCAGGGAAAGACATTCATTTGTCACCCCCATGGTTTTTAAAACACCTTTGTGTTACCATAATAACCTGATCTTGAACCTCATCTCATACGTCTAGAGGGGTTTTGACGTGAGATCATGATATAGATTAATGTTTGCCCATGATATGTTTACATCAAGACAAATGTTATGACTATTTGTCTGACCTTATCCTATTTCTTTGCCAAAAATTATCATTCAATGGCTCATAATAACGACCCGATGACATTCGCACAAGGGGAAGGAATTCAAGGAAATCCTCCTAGGACAAACAATCCCCATTGAGTCGTATTTGTTACAAATACAAAATTTCCTTCATTCAACTTTGCATCAGATGACCGAACTTCGGGAATCTCATAGTGCTCTCGAGGCATGTGTCATTAGTTTACAACGTGATACTAATAGACCCGATGATCGTCAAGGTGAACCATCATTTGTCGTAAAGCCATTTACGGGAGAAAAAAAGGAAAGAATCGAAGAAGCAATCTACACGTGGCTGGGCCGATGGGAGTCTCATTTTGAGCTCTATCCCAAGCCAAATAATACAAAGATTGCATATGTCGGCTGAGAACTTGGGGGTAAGGCTGGCACCTAGTTGGTGTGGGCTCCAAACATTGGGGAAATTGCCCCATACCTGGACAGATTTTGTCATAGTTTTCAAGGGTCAAATTCTGCAACCTCCATCTCGAACCGAGGCAACACAAGCTTTAATGAACCTCTCTAGCAAGAAGGTTTCCTCACTAGAAGACTATGTTCACCATGCTAGAACTCATTATCCAAAAATTGGGACAATTGGTTAATAACTTGTTTTGTCAATGGTATCCCCAATTTGGACTATCACTGGATAATGCACAATAAGGATCCCAAACCCTTCGAAGAGACCGTTGAAATAATTCTTCACTATCAATGCACATCTAAGAAAGACCATAACAAACCCAACGAAGCACTCGGGACTTAGTAGTCGCAATTCTGGGGGAAACGCAAGACACCCAACAAATTCATGGATCGCGATTGTAAGCGACAACATTCTTTTTGAGTATTCTACAAAAACAAGGGTCAAACAAAGGAGCAATGTCGAAAGCTCCAACGAAAAGAGCACGACAACAAAACAAAAGCTATAGACCATAAAGGTTAGATTCCTAATGTCCTTCAGGTCTAGGTCTATACATATCATTTAAGTAATTGTGAGTGTTTGTTCCTTCAGGTCGATGAAATCTTAAATGATTTTCATGATGTTTTCTCGAGCGAACTACCACATGGGTTACCTCCTAAACGTAATATAGAGCATCGTATAGATATTGTACCTAGTGTTGCACGAAAAAGTAAACCTCATTATTGTTTAAGTAGATCTGAAGAGGATGAGGTATCTAAGCAACTTAAGACTATTTACGAATGGGTTATATATGTTATAGTAAATCTCCATGGGGTGCACCTGTTCTCTTGGTAAAAAAGAAAGAGGGCACATGGCGTATGTGTATTAATTACCGACACTTGAATAAAGTAATGATCAAGAATTCATATACATTGCTCCGGGCTGACGATATAATTGATCGTCTACCAAAAGCTCGGTATTTTACGAAACTGGACCCCTGTACGGGCTACCATCAAATTCGTATAAGTGAGGAAGATGTTCCTAAAATAGCATTTCGAACGTGCTATGGTCATTATGAGTTTTTGGTCATGCCTTTCGGTTTGATCAATGCTCCGGCCACCTTTCAACCAGAAATGAAGGACATTTTCCAAGAACAACTTGGAAAATTTGTCGTTATTTTCTTGGATGATATTCTAGTTTATAGTCGTACATTAGAAGACATGCTAAACATATCCGCTTTGTTTTACAAATATTGCGTGACAAATAGTTTTATGCAAAGATCTCAAAATGTGAGTTCTTCAAGAAATCAATTACTTATCTTGGACATCTCATAACCGAAAGGGGAGTTGAAATCGATCCTTCTCGCATCCAAAAAGTCAAACATTGGCCCACTCTTTGGAATTATAGTCAAGAAGTTCGATCATTCCCTGGTTTTGTCTGGTTTTTGCAAAAATGTCTTCGTAATTACTCCCAATTGACGATACCATTTACTAATCTTCTCAAAAGTCAAACAGGTAAGTCTACAAAACCTATTGTGTGGAATGCTACACTAGACCACGCCTTTAAGGAACTCAAGGACCTGGTGTGCAAGGCTCCTTTGCTTCTTTTACCGGATCCTTCAAAACCTTTTTAGGTTGAAACCGACGCCAATGATTATCTTATAGGTCCCATCTTATATCAAGATGGTAAACCAATAGCATTCGAGAGTAAGATTTGGTTTTGTGTAGTTTTTGCGAAAATTTCTTCGTAATTACTCCCAATTTACGATACCATTTACTAATCTTCTCAAAGGTCAAACACGTAAGTCTACAAAACCTATTGTGTGGAATGCTACACTGGACCTTGCATTTAAAGAACTCAGGGACTTTGTGTGCAAGGCTCCTTTGCTTCTTTTACCAGATCCTTCAAAACCTTTTCAGGTTGAAACCGACGTAAATGATTTGGCTATAGGTGCCATCTTATATCAAGACAAGATGGTAAACCATAGCCTTCGAGAGTAAGAATTGGTTTTGTCTAGTTTTTGTGAAAATTTCTTCGTAATTACTCCCAATTGATGATATCATTTACTAATCTTCTCAAAGGTCAAACATGTAAGTCTACAAAACCATTTTTGTGGAATGCTACACTAGACGTCACCTTTAAGGAACTCAAGGACCTGATGTGCAAGCCTCCTTCGCTTCTTTTACCAGATCCTTCAAAACCTTTTGAGGTTGAAACCGACGCAAGTGATTATGCTATAGGTGTTGTCTTATATCAAGATGGTAAACCAATAACATTCGAGAATATGAAACTTGATTCTTCTCAGTGTCGGTATACCGTGCAAGAAAAGGAATTATTTGCAATTATTCATGAGCTCAAGACATGGCGCCATTATCTTTAAGGAAATCGTTTTGTGGTAACTATTGAACGAGTCCTTGAAATATTTTTGTGACCGACAAGACCTCAAAGGTCGTAAGCCACGATGGGCGAATCTCATCCAGGACTTTGATTTTTTTCCATAAGATATCGTAACAGTTCCATGAACACTGTCGTAGATGCACTAAGTCGCATCCGTGAAGTTAACATGCTTAGCTTCACTGAAATAACATCGGATCATTATGGTCACCTTCAAGGAAAGCATCCGGATGACAATTATTTTGCGAAATATTAGGCAAGAGTTCAGTCTGGAATAGACACCACCACATCCTCGAAGGAATACTTCCACATTGCTAATGGTCTGCTCTACCATAATGGGAAGGTTTGTGTTCTAGATTTGCCTGAGGTCATAAAGAGAATGCTTTTTGAACGCCATGATGCACCCTCAATAGGGCACCTTGGAATACATCGTACACTCGTTCTTATCTCCACTCAATTTTATTGGCCTAAGATGCATCCTGACATACATAACTATGTGACTAAATGTGTCAGGTTAACAAAGCCGTTGGACTTTTACATCCCTTGAAAACTCCCAACAATAAGTGGGAAAGTATATCCATGGATTGTTAGCCTTCCTCGCACCCAAAAAGGCCATGATGCCATCTGGGTTGTGGTTGATCTACTAACTAAAATGGCCATATTTATTGTTACTAAAACCACGGTAACAGCTCCTAAATTGGTTTACCAATTCGTTGATGAGTTATTTTGTTTTTATGGGTTACTGATGGATATCGTCAGTGATCGAGATCTAAAGTTTACTAGCGACTTCTGGACGCAAGTCTTTAAGAAGTTAGAAACTACATTGAGCATGAGCTCCATGGATCATCCTCAATCCGATGGACAGACAAAACGAGTAAATCAAATAATTCAGGACATGCTCCATGCATATGTTGGTACAAAACCAACAAAATGGGAACATTATCTCCCAATTTTGGAGTTTGCTTATAATAGCTCCAAAATACGTCGACGAGATATAGTCCTTTTATGTTGATGTATGGTTTTCAGCCACGAGCCCCAATTGATGTTAATATATACAACATGATGAGTTACGAAGTTGTAGAACTTTCTTTGGGATATGTAAGATATGTTGCATATTGCACTAGATAATATAAAAACAACTCAAGATAGAGGGCATTTTTATGTCAATCATAATAGGCAACCTCGTGTATTCAACCCTGGACAGAAAGTATTTTTACATGTACCTCACAATTCTAATACATTGTCTATGGGTAAGTGCGCTAAGTTAGCCCCACGGTTTTGTGGACCTTTTACAATCCTCAAACGCATTGGTTCATCAGTCTATCGTGTCACTCTTCTTGATGGCATTAAAATCCATCCAGTCTAAAAGAACTTCTTGGTTCTGGCGACAATACAGTGACAACTGAAACTCGAGTTACTTCTGAAGAATTATCTTCTAAACCACATGTACCGGAAAGAATTCTCAATGTTAAAACAAAGAATTTTCGTTCTAAAATAATCTGAGAATTTAAAATTAAATGGATGGATAAATTTATCGATGTCACATGGGAACGCGAAAACACTCTCAGAACTAACTTCCCTAACTTTCCATTGCAAGAGTGCAATGTATTAAAGAGGGGGAGGGGAGTATGTTACAGGCATCACCATATAATATCTCGTGGTGAGAATGTACCGTAGTATGAGGCCTAGCTGGGCAGGATTACTTTTAATCTTTGGGATTGAGACAACCCATTAGGCCAAGTGTGAACTTGCATGGGGGCCTTAGGTCTGGCTATAAATATGAGGCCAACTAGGCCTCATATTTAAAGCTAGACCTAAGGCCCCCAGGCTAGTTCGGGATGACTAAGTCCGATCTGACACTTACACGCGGAACCCCGCGACACCATTCTACCAGAAACCCTCGAAGCACATCGAAGTTCAATACCACTTCGTTCGGGACCGTGTAACCTTATGTAAGCTCAGCCTTGAGAAGATCTCCACGGCCGACAACATATCAGATGGAATGACCAAGTGTCTCGCAACTGACCAATTCCAGTCACTTCGGCACTAGATGGGCTTAAGGAGAAATCAATCTGATCGAGTCGGACAACAGAGATAGCTTCGAACAATTAGCCTCAACAACCGATTTGGCGTGTGCTCTCAAACCAACCTATTCGGCCTCTCTTTATTTCAGCCATTACTGAATCGGCAATCAGGCGATCTATTCTAGCATCTCTTTGTATACCTTGTATCTCTTGTTTTTCTCTCTAATATTCTTTATTTCTCTCTCTAATATTCTGTCTCTTTGATCTTGATCTTGGTTAAGTTACCTTGCTAATCTTTGTCATCAAGTTGGTGATCATCATCACATAGTGTTGTTCACATTCTGCACTAACGGCCTAAGTCTGGAACACATCTGGCAGCTTGGATGTAGCCGGTTGGACTCAGACCATGCATGTACATCTAACAATTGGCCAACGAGTCTTGGTTCTATCTAACCCTTTATATCAACAACATGATTGGAAAGCTGGAGCGAAGCCTTCATAAGAAATTCTCAATGAATGAACTCAGACAAGCCTGATATATACTAGGCATGATGATAGAGCGAAATCAGACTGAAAATACCCTTTGACTCTCCCAATCCGACTACATCCAAAAGGTGCTGAGGCGCTTCAATATGGAGAACGCGAAGCCAACATCGACACTGCTTCTAATGTCGCGTCAACTAGTGGACAAAGACTCTCAATCCACAAAATAAGAGAGAAAGCTCATGAGCCAAATTCCCTACGGATTGGCCATAAGAAGATGTACGCAATAGTGGCGACCCGACTAGACCTTTCCTATGTCGTAGGGCTCACCAATTGCTACATGTGCAAACCCGAATGGAAACAATGGGAACTTGTAAAGAATATATTCTGCTACCTACGTGGCATTGAAGATCTACAACTAATATTCGGATTGGACAAGCAAACCGAAGTCGAAGACTTCACGGATTCCTATTATGCCGCCAACCCCGACAATCAGAAGTCCATGTCAAGATATATCTTCACCTATGGAGTCGGCGCCATATCATGGAGGTCGACGCTACAGGACTGCATGGCACTCTTGACAACAGAGGCCAAGTATATAGTTACATCGGAAGCAGCCAAGAAAGCCATTTGGATGCATTGATTGTCGCCCAATTTTTCAATTAAGAGCCGAAATGATCATTCGGCACTGATCTTGCATTGCAACTCTCAGAGTGTAATACACCTCATCCAAAATCCAATATATCAGTTAAGACAAAGCATATTGAGGTCAGGTACCACCATATCCGAGAGCTCGTCACTGACAAGAAGCTCAAAGTCTGGAAAGTGGATATGGAGGTGAACATTGTTGACAGCCTAATGATGCCACTCCTAGATCAAAGCTTCGCCACACTAAGAGGACATATGGGACTACAACAAGTGAGCGATCGAAAAGGAGCCGAACAAGAGAAAGCAGAAGGTAAGTCAAAGATCATCATGACGATCCAAGCTAAAATGGCTAAGTCGAAGGAGTTGAACTGTCAAAAAGCTCTAGACGTGGCTAAGTGCGAGGAAACCGAAAGGACAAAAGACAATAGAAGGATGAATGGAGCCAAAAAATTATCCCAGAACCTTCGAGGAACAGAAGGTCTAGCATACGCGAGCATCCAACATCCTAGAAACTGAAAACCGAATCAGACACTAGTCGATTCAGACACAGGCCAACTCACCTAAAGTCGACTTCACCTCTGAACACGTTTGCATTCACAAGTGGAAGGATCACGCATAATGGAAGGATAACGAATATTTTGGTTGATTTTAGTACTTTTTCAATGATTTTACAAAACACATTGATACCAGTATCATGTACTATGAAAAAGGTTAAAAATCCACTATTTTCGTGATTTAGAAATAAATAAAAAAAGAGGAATTTCATAAAGTTACATTCTCAATTTATATCATAAACTTTACAACCAAATGTTATTTTATAAGAAACGATTTTTTAGAAATCATAAGAATTCAAAACACATGCTTTTATATTACTCAATTTGTTACAAGCGGAATGTAGTTACACTTAATACCTAAAAATACATTCATGATCACTCCTTTACGGAGAATCACTACTATAACTAATATACAATTACGATTCCTCCTCATCATCCTCGGATGTACCAATGAATGCATTATCTTCGTCATAAACCAAATGGTTTGACTGTAGATTATATGTAGCAGATCTCTTTTGCCTTCGACTTGAGCCAGCTTGTAGACCTGGTAATTTTTCTTTTATTATATCTATTGGTGACTTCCTTAATCGTTCGGCTTTTGTAAGTGTGAAGTTGTACACGATGATATCCACATAAGAGATATCAAGGGTCGAGGCGTTACGAATGTTTCGCTTCCTCTTCCTACCTCCCCTTGTCGTTGGGCATTCAATCATCTCCAATGTATACTTACCTGTAAAAGCATTTGCACTTCTAGTGTTGTACCAATGAACGTTTATAGACTTCATCGTGTTTTCTATTTCATGCATTAGCACTTCTAGAATTTTACCAACCCAAAATTGGTGGCCATGCGAGTTCTCATCAGCCAACGTTGCAATCAACATCCCCTCCACCGAGCTCTTGCAAATTGCCTTGCCATCTAGCTTCGGCTGCTTTGGTCATCCTTGGTCTCACATAAATGTCTCTTTGTTGTGGATGGACCAAACTGTCATTAATCACATTTACTGGTTGCCCCGGAGTTTTATTTACACGATCATGTTGTAGCGACCATGTGAATGGCATTTCCAAATTCCAATTATCACCAAATACACAATTTTCTAGAATTCCTTTCTGATCACTAAAAAATACATCCCACCATGACGTTGTCGTGCCTTTCGGCTCCGGATCGTTGCGTGAGTCGGGTGGGAACCGCTGAGGTTTTGGACTAGGAGAAGAAGAATATGAGATAGTTTTGCTATGAATAGATTGCAAGATGGAGATGTGAAAACTCGTGAATCCCACGAGTATAATGTATTAATGGATACTTAGATTGTAAGAGAGAATTAGATGGTAAAATCGTGAATCCCACGAATATTTTGTATTAATCAATCCTTAAAAAAAATCAACAACTATACATATTTTGTAAAATTGTGTTAGAAGAGTCTAAGTTTATCACATGCAAGCATCATGCTTTTCCTAACTTTAGTTTTCATGCACACTACATGTGCATGATTAGCTTTCTATCCCATCTCTTCTTTTAACTCAAGTGTGTATGCATGAATAACTTTTCGTACCATGCATATCTAGAATATTTACATGGGATAAAGTTTAGTATAACTTTAAAATTCATAATATGCTAGTATAGTGGTAAGGCTTAAAAATCGTTAACATGGAGGTACAGGGTTCGAATCCTACCCTATGCATGAAACAATCTTTTCTTCAATTTACAAATTTGTCTCTTCATCCGGTGAGAGATTCTTACCGGCCTTCTTTATCCAGCTCTTGCCGGTTCTGCTTGATCCGGTTCTTATCGGTTCTCCTTACCGATTCCTTTCGGAGGGACAAAAAATGTAATTTTCACGTAGTGTGCGAATTACACTACGATAACGTGTCTTGTTGTGCAGCTTATTTCTCGGCGGCCTCAATATGCTTTCTTTTTTCTTCTAAGGCTTGGAGCCATAACCGTTTATTATTCTTTTTCCAAAAAGATTTCCTTCATTAGTATTAAGAAAAAACGCCATAAGGCTACAAACTGTACAATTTAGAAAGTATCATATACAAAAAGGATAATCAGGGGAAGGGCCAGGGATGATGATATTTCCAGATTGGTCCTTGAGAGGAGATCGTGAGTAGAGGCAACTTCCTCCATAATTGCAGTAATTTTTTCCTTTTCTTAAGAACAACCTCCGAAGGGCCTGACATATTGTCATATTGCCCACGCACTAGTTTTTGTTCTGATACCAAGTCCCTATGCAACTGTCCTTTCTTCTCAATTGGCATTTGTTTAGCTCCATGGACAATTACAAAGTAATAACTGGCAACCACCTTTAGGTTCCCATGTTGTAGAAGATGAATATTGTTTAGCATACAAAAGCGTATAACCACTTATTTCATTTTTCTTTATCATAAAAATGCGATTGAAGCTTATATTGTTTAACATGGCGAGCACTTTAACATTCCCAATACCCCCATCTGATATATATCTCTTAAAGTCATATACCTCCTTCAAGTGTAACACTTTTGGGCATGGTGTATATGCATCTCAAATGACATCAAATAGTTTAAGTAATGTGAAAGCATCATGCCGAGACAACTGTCTGGAGAATGTGCTAAACATCTGATCCATATGATCATGTGTGTGGCTAACCAAAAGAAAATTGACTTTCACTTTTCTAAACAATCCTTGGTTGACCAACATACTTAGATAGCCAAACACAGTTGAATTTTTGTTCTCTCTAGCAGTATTGTCCAATTGAATGTATAGAACAAGGGGGAACGGTTGAAGCATTGAGAATCATTGCGGGGTGGGGGGTGGTGCCTAGAAGGGCTCCACCCCCCTCCCAAGGGGGTTCAATGTTAGGGAGAGGAAAGAGACAGAGAAATGATAAGAGAGAAAATGAGAGAGAAAATGATTATTGTCTTCATTCATTCCCCATAAGGGGTTAAATAAGTACAAAGGGGTAGATCCACAAGGGTGCAAGTTTCTAGGCACCACCCCCCTCCCAAGGGGGTTCAATGTTAGGGAGAGGAAAGAGACAGAGAAATGATAAGAGAGAAATTGAGAGAGAAAATGATTATTGTCTTCATTCATTCCCCATAAGGGGTTAAATAAGTACAAAGGGGTAGATCCACAAGGGTGCAAGCCCCTTGGGCATTCACACCTAGTCACTCACTCACACCTCTTTGTATCCACCACACTCACACTTACATTCACACTCATAATTGTATAAGATTACTGTTGTCCACCTGAATAGTAACCGACGGACAAGAGCGCAGGAATACGGAATAGTATAATATTGTAACGCATGTAACGGTTCACGCGGGAAGCGTGAACGGCTAAAAGACCCTGCGTATATGAAGGGTAGAAAACCTCTGATAGAGGTAGTGTGTAATTTTGAATGTAAGAGGCGTATCGTAATAGAATTCTATCTTCTCTGATATCTGTGTGTAGCTACGGCTAATCTACTGTGTGTCTATAACACATGAGAGTGTAGGAGTAAGTAACAGTGTGTGTTTTAGCCCACTGTCAAAGGAGCTCGGTTGTAGCCGTCCCCCCTATATGTTGCTAGGTTACGGGGAATATCCCACTAAGTATTATGCACAGACACTACCATTCGTTGTCACACAGTCACTTGGAGGTCTAGGTCGAAGGACTGACCGTAGACCATGTTCCTAGTCGGTAACACCTTTGGCACACTTGGTGATCTGTGTCTTCTCACAGACAAACAACGACGAATGAATGTTTAGCCACAGACTCCCCAAATAACCAACATGACCAGACCGGCCAATCACAAGGTCCATCACACGCCAAGAAGAGGAACGCGCACGGCAGAAGCCTCGCCTCAACGTCCTCAACACTACCTGTCATGATCAAAAAGGTGATTTCCCGCTCTCCAAATACCTCGACGATATGTGGGGAGCACGCTCACCACAACAGCATTGTGGTCTTCCCTGGCCCGCCGTAGCCCCTAGCATGGCCTTTGCCTAACCCCGCTTTAACGGCGAAACCGACGCCGCAACTGACATTCGTCTGTTTCTCAATGTTTGGAATGCAAACCATATGGCGCAGAGCCTTTCTAAGACACTAGTGCACCAGTCCAAAATGACGGAGTTCGGGTTAACATTGGATGGGCGAGCGGCGTTTTGGCATTCACAGATGGATTTGCAAGCAATCACGACCTTTGACCAGTTGCAGTCCGCCTTTTTGCGATTCTTCCATCGGAGGGTTCCACAACGCGAACTCCTCGGACAGTTCTACACAATTATGCAGCTGTCGACCGAGACGATCGCAGACTTCAGCTTACGTTTCCAAAATTTATGGCGGAGACTAGAACGGAGCCCCGCAGAGCACGAGGCTCGGGAGACATTTCTGGCGGCATTACACCAACCCATACAGACAACGCTCAACAACAATAGCGTGAAAGGGGAGATGGCGGATATGGTCATCGAACGAGTGTTACAGCTCGAGCTGGACAACGAAGAGGAAAGGTTTTCTATGTCCTCGTTACGACAAGCGTTACCTCAGGACGAGGAACGATAGTTTCATCAAGCAATCCAGTGCACGATTTGCTTGAACTTGGGGCATTCCGCAATGGAGTGCAACATGCGAATCCACTACCCAATTTGTCACACGAAGGCTCACACAGTCGAATAGTGCGAATACAATATGTTGAACAGAGTCGCTCCCACAGTACGCAGCATGGACACATAACGTCCCCCACGCCGTCCTGAACAAAGGAGGCAAGAAGACTGACCATGGTATATGCATCGCAACCCACGTGACGACCGGCACTATCGGAATCACTGGAATCACAATGATTCTAAGGAAGACGAACCAAGAGGATGAGGACTACCGTGGTCCCCTTCAATATGCTAAAGGGGGCCGGCGCTATGAGAATCACCGGTCGACAAACAAATGTGGTGGCTTCAATGTCTCGTGGAAAGCAGCGACAATATCGGGACCACCGGCGATATGATGAAAGCACAGACGAAGAGCGGCACCAAGAACCACGCCGAGGCCAACAGCAACCACCACGTATGCTCCGACAAACGAGGCCGGACCGTGAGGAGCAAGTCGCACCGGGGGATCGGCACGCACCACCAGGCACCGAGAAGGGCGAATCAAGCATCCATTGTTTTGTTTGTCAACAGCCCGGACATTATGCCACGCAATGCCCAGTACGAAGGGAAAGGGGCCCGCCGTCAATACGTTTACGACAGAAGTGCAGCAAGTCATGACACACCACAAACGAAAATGGCTGATGGGCCGTAGAAGATGAGATACGACGACAAGCCCAGGCATGGGTTGAAAAAGCAAACGCGACAATTATGGAACACATGCGGAAGGAGTCCGCGAAAACAATGGGACTAGGGGAGGACGAAGGACCGGCCCCTGACCCCATTTGGCAAGCACTAGCGGGTTGCGAGATAATGTTAACCATGGAGAAGGAGAAGCTGTTGCAACTAGTCCCACGCTTTCGCAAGACCATGGAAGAACGGGTGACGGGCATACCCGGGGTGAGCGTTGCTACGAATCTCACGGACATTAACGACGGACTGTCCGTAGTGGATCACCACAACCCGGCTATTACATTGATATTACATGGTCAGGAAATCCCAGGATGCATAATCGATGGCGGCTCGGGCGTTAATTTAATTAGCGCGAAAACATGCGAGCAATTAGGTATTTCAGAATGGGAGGCTTGCCCGTTCTGGCTCCATATGGCAGATACCCGCTCACTACGACTATTGGGGTTGATACGCAAGGTCGGCATTATCGTGGGAGGACATTGCTTCGACATCTCGGCGGTAGTCCTCGCCCTAGACACCCCAAGGGCATACCCTATGCTGCTGGGCAGACCGTGGCTTCATGCAGCGAATATCAAGCAGAGCTGGCAACAAAAGTGTATCAGTTTCCGACACGGACGCACCAAGGTTTGCGTACCTACGGAGGAAAGGGTATAACACCATTATACGCGGAAGATATAAATATGGTGGCTGGGGTGGATGATGCAGAATTAGAGGCATACCTAGACGAGCACCCTCGGATTATTCTGTTGTTCGAAATTGATGTCATCGCAACCGCAACAAAATATGCCACGGCCACTACTCTCCACGACGAGACTTACGAACCAAATCTTGGAACTAAACAGAGCACGCGCAACATTCGAAAGGGAAATGGAAATTTCACGACGAGTAACCGCCTCCGCCCTGGAAGAAGTAAACGTGGGTACGGCGTTAGAACCCCATTTTCTCTCCATCGCAAAAGAATTAAGGCCGTACCAAAGAGACGCGATGATCGAACTACTCAAGAAATATAAAGACGTGTTCGCCTGGGCTCATGAGGACATGAAGGGGTTAGATCCAAAGTTCTATCAACATAAGATCAATTTAGCGATCGACGCAAAACCGGTACAGCAGCGCCGCTACCACATGAACCCGAACTACTTGACCCGCATAAAAGAAGAAATTGACAAACTCCTAAAGGCGGGATTTATACGGCCAGTTAAACAAGCCACATGGTTAAAGAATTCAATGGATGTTGTTGCTTCAAGAATTCGATTTTGTAATTCAGCATTAGCCGGGTACGCAACACGCATTGACAGATTTTTTGAGCAGACTCGATAATGGAGAAACAGTACAGAAGGACGACGACAACTTTCCGGACGCAGACATTCTGCGGGTAGTAGCATTAGTAGAAAGAATGGAAACGACCTTTCCGGACCGGTGGCTTATGGAAATGACATACTTTTTGACTATGGGATTGCCTCCACCACAATTACGCACAGACGAGAAGAAATGATTAGCCGTCCGGAGCCGTAACTTCTGCGTGGTAGAAGGAATTTTATATCACAAAGGTAGTGATGGCATTTGGCGACGCGGTGTACGTCAGGATGAAAAAGAAATAGTCTTACGGGAAGCTCACTGTAGCACGGCAGGCAGCCATTATGCGGGCGATGTTACGGCCCGGGAAATATGGCAAGCAGGCCTATGGTGGCCGATTACACAGAAGGATGCATACGAGTATTGCAGGAAGTGTGATTTGTGTCAACGGATGGGCCAGCCCACGGAGGTTGCGCGGATGCCTCACCAACCCATATTACCGTTAGATCCCTTGCAAAAGTGGGGATTGGATTTTGTGGGCCCCTTCACACCGGCGGCAGCCCGTACGGGCAATAAATACATATTGGTAGCCACAGAGTATTGCACCAAGTGGGTAGAAGCAAAGGCACTATGAGAGAATACGGTGGCCATCACACCGAGATTCCTTTACGAACATATTTGGTGTCGGTTCGACTGTCCGATTGAGCTTATCAGTGACCAGGGGAGCCACTTTCTCAATACAGTCATTCAAGAACTAATGCATCATTACACCATAGTCCACAAGACAAGTACGCCATATTATCCGCAGGCGAATGGGTTAGCGGAATCGACCAACAAGACGTTGCAGACCATCTTAAAGAAAATCGTCAATGAAAATAGAACAGACTGGGATACCAAATTACAGAGAACCAGCTACAAAACAAGCATATAGTCAACACCGTTTCGACTAGCGTTTGGGCTAGAGGCCGTGATGCCGGTAGAGTTTCAGATACCCAGTTTACGGATTCAGGTACGGGACGGACTATCGGAAGCCAAGTCGGAGGAGGTACGGCTCCACTAGCTACTCGAACTCGGCGAAAAACGCGTACACAGCATGGCGGTGTTGGAGCAGGAACAACGACAGCGTAAAGTGTTTGTGGATCAACATCGGAACGCACGGGAAAAGGATTTTGCGGTCGGTCGACCGGTACTGGTTTTCCAAACCCGCATGGGCCATATGCCAAGGAAGTTACAATTCCACTAGACAGGCCCGTACTGGATAATAGAAGCGGAACAAGGCACGTTCCAACTAGGCATGCTGGTCGGGGAAGTCTTATGACAAAAGGTGAATGGGTTCCGCCTTAAACCTTACCTGGGCCCTACGCCACCTAACCCATTCACCACCGGATAGGACAAAGCCGGAGAACTGGACCGCCCCACTTGTATCATAATGTAAAAATAGGCTGTATGTAACCGTTACGAAAAGAAAAAAAAAAAGAGAGAAGATAGCGACGCTATTAAAAAAGGACTGAATGCATGCACAAACTTCTAGACCAAGAACATGCGGCACCACGATGGCTCACCGCCCAATGAACCCTAGGCCACAAAAAGAAGGAAATAGAAGGTCTTTTGCACAAAACAAAAATCCACCTCCTAACCCTCAGTGCTCTCATCGCTCCCCTCCCTCACCTTCTCCTCCATCCTATCACAGAGCTCAAGCCTACCGCCACCACCAATCTCCTCCCCACAAGCCTACTCTGACTATGCCGATATTTATCTCTACCGCCTTACGTCGATGGCTCGTGGAGAAACGCCTGGATGGGTACATCAGGGTCGCAGAGGCACCTCCACACCTAGATGCATTGGATATCGCCAAAAAGATCAACATCGACACAGTCACCAACTCCTCCATCCAGAAAAAGTTGGACCTGTCATCACTAGGTGAGAGGCATTTCGGAATCCCCCCCACGGAGTCGCTACAGAGGTATTTCGGCCCGTATTCCTCTTCCGCCAAGGCCTATAGAACGAAGGAGATCCCGGATCCCTTTTTCAGTGAAGTCTCCAAGTTCCTATTAGAGGTCGGATGTGTACACGTAAACGCATATGGGATGCCCAAGCAGAAGGCAGGTATCGTTATTGATACCTTTGAAGGGCGTGTGGTCAACTAGGGAGTCATCACGGGGCCAGCGTTAAGGGAAGGCTTGCACACGTATCAAGGATGCAAGAAGCTCATGCCTATCACACAACAATACCTGATGATACTATTCCCACCCCGAGGCCTGCCGACACCGCAGCCCAACAGACCCACGCCGCCGCCCTGATCCGCGAAGCGCAAGTTAGTGGAGTTAGCCGCCATAGAGTGGGAGGATGAACCCCAACCTGCCCAGCCGGACACACGGACAACGCTAGAAGAGCAAGCAACGTGCTCCACGAAAGCGGCACAAGAACCAAACACCGAACCACGACAGGATAGCCCCAAGCCAAAACGGCGAAGATTGGACAGGAAAGATAGGCGGGGATTAGTTAAAGACGTACCCACGGCGGTGGAGACAACGACCAAAGGCAACGGCTCCGTAGCCACGGAGCCCAACACCACCTTCGAAATAATCCGGGAGCCACGACCGATCATTACAACCCAGTCACAACGAGGGAAAGCCGTATTGACGGCGGAAAGCAAGGTTTTGGCATATCCGGATATCCCGGACACGACCCATGAGTTCAGCGCACTCTTGCAGTACGGAACCTCCTTTGAGTTCATGGAATTTTTGGCAACGCAACAGATAAAGGCCTCACACTGAATGGCCGAGGAGCACGCGGAGCGCCAGATGATCGAGTGCGCCTTAACACAAACAATGGAGAGCGACGATGAGGACCAGTTAGCAAGAGTCGGCAGACGGAGGAGCACCGGGATACGCCGAATGGGGGTTGAACTACGCCCATTAAACACGTCCCTAGTCGAAGTCCACAGGGAACTGGCAAAGTTCAGCACGGGCGCGAAGGAGATGGCCATTAAAAATAAGAATGTCTGGAAGAAGGTGAAACTGACCCAAGCCAAGTTGCAAAAAGCCAACGAACGCATCGCGGAGTTGGAAACTAACGGGACTACGGCACAACAAGCAACTCCACCACCAAACCATGCCATCGAAGCCTTGAAGGAAGAGATTGAGGCTCAGACCGCCATTGCCTCGAAAGCAAAAAGCGCCGTACAACTAGCGGAATCAGAAATTGACCGCCTCTACGCTGAACTTCGCCAGCCCTCAGACAGGGAAAAGGACATCCGGGCCAACGGCCGAAAGGCAGTAAAAACCCTTGAAGAGAAACTCGCTACGGAGACAGCACAGCACACCCAGACAAAAGAAGAAAACACCCATTTACGGGAGGAAGCGAAGAAATCGGAAGCGGCAATCGCGGGACTCCGGGCCTTATTGGAGAAAAAGAAGGCATGGTTAGACGAGCAACTGGTGGGTGAACAAGAAAGAAGGCATCAACTCAAAATCCGCCTAAACAAGGAAATGGGGAAATTAGAAGAACTACATGCGAAGGAATCCCAGCTATGGGCGGGTATGAAGAGCACGTATGAAGCAGCGGCAGCAGTTAGTCAGCAAGAAATCACAAACCTCAAGAAGTCGGTGGAAGAAGCACGCAACTGTTGCAAGGTCATCACAAACAACGTGTGTATCCTTCTACAAACCAATCGGGAGAGGTTTACAGCACAATTGAAAACGACGTTGGACAAAGGATGGATGGCATGGGCAGCCCAAGCGGCATAATTGCATGCGGATCGTGCATGCTGGGAGAACCGGAGAAAAGACAACGGAGGCTTCTATAAACTCAATGAGGAGAGCATTGCGGCAGTACGGGAGGACCTAGCGCAAGACTATCGTGCGCTAGCAGACCAACATTCCGAAGAACTCTCACAGCTATTAGATGATTTTGGTGAAAGTCGAGAGGATCTGTTTCACCAGATCACGCAAGCCGGTAGCACACGAACAAATGAGGAACCCATCGCGACACCAATTCCGGATACTGCCAAAGAAGAGGAACCTCAGGCCAGGTCACCAGAAATCACAACTACGGTGAACAGCGCGGAACGGCGAGCGGAGTCCCCCACCATACCAGACAGCATAACCTCTGCCCAAGAGGAACCCCCATCTACCGGAGCATACGCTATCGGCCGACCACATGGAGAATGTTGCGGACCAAGAGGAACCGCAACCCCACTCCCCAGAGCGTACAACGATGGACGACACCACGGAGGAAGTGACGGATGCGACGGAGCCGCGTCCAACCGCAAGTCTGCCGTCGGCTGAGCCCAACCCCCTAGCCCACGAAGAGCCCATACAACCTGGGCCGCCCACACAGGATGATCGTGACACCATGAGAAGCCCTCCTGACCAAACAGGGGAACCACACCACGATGCACATACGGGCCCTACGTCGTCCCTTGATGCGGACACCGTAGCAGAGCCAAACATCATGGGCATTTTGGAAAAAGAGTAAAGGGATGGGTCCGACGTGCCATGACACTGTCCCACAGGCTGTCATGAACACATGACCATTATGGCGTCACCCGGACTTGAACCTCGAACCTTGTAATTCATACTTGAAAACCTCAACCATTAAGATAGCTTATTGTTATATGAAACAATAAAAGCTACTTCTTGTATTACATTGATTATTGTAAAAACTCTAGATTATTCTAGAATGTTCTAGAATGTCCTAGAGCATTCTAGGTCTAGAACATTCTAGAACATTCTAGAAATCTCTAAGCTATTCTATAGGAACCTATAAATAAGCGCATACATGTATTCTCAAATCAATTCGAATCAACACCAGTCTTTAGCTCTCATTACATATCTTGTATCCATTCTCTTTCTTTCTCTATCTTATACATCCATTCTTCTCTATCCTTCTTCCATCACTCTATCTTTTATCCTTGGTTCTGACAGTTTGATTCGAATTCTCTCTCTCTCTCTCTCTCTCTCTCTCTCTTATCCTCCTTTGTAACCGTCCTGAAACCATGGCTGCCATTAACTCAGAAGAATATCTCACCCTTGTTGCGGAAATGGAGAACCTTAAATCCAAGTTCGCATCTCTTGAAGTAGAGAATCAACGTCTACTTGGGGATCTACAAAAGGTTACTATAGAGAAGCAACAACAACAAGAGGAGTTCACGCGACGAGTGCAACAGTTAGAGTCGACAATCGTCGTGTTACAACAACAAAGGGTTGAAGGTCAGGGACTTATCAAGGAGCCCAAAATTAGCCTCCCAACTAAATTTGATGGGTCGAGGGCGTATTTCCGAGGTTTTTTGAATCAAGTACAGTTGGTGATTCAAATGCATCCCGCACGTTATCCAACAAATGCATCACGAGTCGGGCTAGTGGGCACTTTATTGACTGGCATAGCATTGTCGTGGTTTGCTCCATTGCTAGAGACCAATTCTCCTCTACTGAATAATTTCGAGGAATTTATCAAGGAATTTAAGGCTTGTTTCGGAGATACTGATGGGGCGAGAACAACTATCAACAAGATTCGTACACTTCGTCAAGGTGATCAACCAGCTTCAACATATGCTGCCAATTTCTGTCTCATCGCAAGCGATATTCCTTGGGATGAACAAGCCCTAATGGAGCAATTCCGTTCAGGCCTTCGTAGTGATGTCAAAGACTTACTTCTTACCTTCCCCGAGGATCCAAGGTCACTTAGAGAAGCTATTAGTCGAGCAATACGGTGTGATAATCGCCTTTTTGAGCGTCGATGTGAGCGACAACAACAAATAACAAGATCTAGATTCACACCAACTTATGCATCAGTAACGGCGCAATCATCCCCAAGGCAAATGTATAGCCCTGCTCCAACTCCAAGGCAAACACGTAGTCCAGTCCCAATGGATAGTCCTACACCCATGGAGATCGATATGACTCAACGACGAGGACCGTTGTCAGACGAAGAGAAGCAACGTCGTCGAGCAAACCATTTGTGCTTATATTGTGGAGGTCCAGGACATATAGCCATTCATTGCTCCCGTAGGCCGAGACGTCAAGTAAATCAAATTCACTATGACAATAAAAATGAGTCCAACATTTTAGAAGTAGTTAGTGAATCTAATATTATGAATAATCCACCCTTGTCCAATAAATTTGAAGTCCTAAGCCAATTAGAAGAGGAGTCAAACGAATAAGTCTGGCCAAAATAGGAGCCATTTGGTTGGACAACCCTAGATATGTACAACCTAGTGTGGGTTCCATTTCTCCCAAGCATGTTAGTAGAGTCTTCTCAGCCCTAGTACAAGTTAGGACACCCAGTTGTCAACTTCAAGTCCAAGCCCAAAAACACCAAATATCCTTCAAGCATACACTTCCTTGTCCAGTTTCCGTGGTAGTGATTGATGGACGCCCCATAGCTTCCGGGAAGATATTTGAAGAGTCTGAGCCAATACACATACTCTTGGGTGATTTAGGATGTGTAGTTTCCTTTAACATAATCCGTAGTCCTGAGCATCCAATTGTCCTCGGTTTGACATGGTTCGAGCTACATAACCCTAGAATCGATTGGAGGAAGCGAGAAATTAGGTGCCCTTTAGCAGAAAATATCATTGTCAAGGATCGAGCTCGGGATTATCCTCCCAAAGTATATAGTTCTACCGATGCACCATATCCTTCTCATCAAATTTCAGCCATCACATTGCAACAATTGCGCCAAGTGGGAGGCAAGGAGGACCTTTTCTTATTTGCAGTATTAGTGACACCTTCTAGTGTCACTCAAGGGAATTCAGACATCCAAATTCCCAAAAAATATCAAGACTATGCTGATGTTTTCGACAAAGTCAAAGCTAGTGTTCTTCCAAAGCATCGGTCGTACGACTGTCCTATTGATCTCCAACCAGGAAAAGAGCCTCCATGGGGTCCGATTTACAATTTATCACCCACTGAGCTTGAGGTTCTTCGAGAATACATCGAGGAAAATCTTGCACATGGGTTTATTCGACATTCAAAGTCTCCAGCTGGTGCTCCTATCTTTTTTGTGAAGAAAAAGGACGGCTCCCTTCGTTTGGTCGTGGACTATCGAGGCTTAAATAAAGTCACCATAAGGAATAGGTATGCTTTACCTTTAATCTCCAATCTCTTAGAACGCATTGGTGGGGCAAAGCATTTTACCAAAATTGATCTAAGGAGTGCATATAATCTTGTTCGAATTCAGCCGGGAGATGAGTGGAAAACAGCATTTCGTACTCGGTATGGTCATTTCGAGTATACAGTCATGCCTTTCAGGCTCACAAATGCACCTGCCGTATTCCAACATATGGAAAATTACATCTTCCGGGATTTCTTGGATATTTTTCTAATCATCTACCTAGATGATCTATTGATTCACTCTAAAACACAGGGGGAGCATGATATACATGTGCGGCAAGTACTTGAACGCCTAAGGAAGTATGGTCTTTACGCCAAACTTGAGAAATGCAGTTTTGATTGCAAACAAGTCGAATTTTTGGGATACACTATTTCATCCCAGGGTGTTTTCATGGACCCGGCAAAAGTCCAAACAATATTGGAATGGAAACCCCCATGCTCAGTTCGGGATGTCCAGTGTTTCCTCAGATTTGCGAACTTCTATCGCAAATTCATACATAATTATTCAAGCATTGTGTTGCCCCTTACTCAACTCACCAAGAAAAATCAAGCATTTTTTTGGAGTATCGAAGCGGACAAGGCTTTTACGCAGCTGAAAGAGGCATTCACATCAGCACCGATCCTAGCACATATTGATCCTGAAAAGCCATTTACTATTGAGGCGGATGCATCAGACTTTGCATTGGGGAGTATCCTATCACAACCAGGCGAGGACGGGCAGATACATCCAGTCGCGTTTCACTCGAGAAAGTTTACTGTTTCAGAGATAAACTATGAGGTGCATGACAAGGAGTTACTAGCTGTGGTCGACTCATTCGAGCAATGGCGTCATTTTCTAGAAGGATCACCTCATCAGATTATAGTGATCACAAAAATCTCACATATTTTCAAACAGCTCGAGTATTAAATAGACGTCTAACGCGTTTCGATTTCAAGATCATTTTTCGCCCCGGAAAACAACAAGGGAAAGCAGATGCTCTGTCTCATCGTTCGTATCTAGCACTTCGACCTGGAGATCCGGCCTTTGACAATCAAAAGCAAACTCTCCTCGAGCCATCAAAGCTACAGGTAACAACAATTTATGCCACACCACTTGATTCTACCCTTCTTGACACTATTCGGCAACAACTTCATTCGGATGATTTTTCTAAGGATGTCTTAGCCCATTGTGGTTCAAGTCGTCCATCTTGCTCCACATTGCCAGGGTCATCTCAACATTACCAGGACTTCAAGTGGCAAGATGGTTTACTCTTCTACAAGAATCTCCTTTACGTCCCCGATGGATCACCCCGACTTCAAGTGTTGGAACATTGTCATGATGCCCCCATGGCTGGACATTTTGGTATTTCCAAGACCATTGAGCTGGTGACACGTTCGTTTTGGTGGCCTCACTTGCAAAAATTTGTCGAAGATTATGTTCGCCCTTGTGACACCTGCTGTCGCGCCAAAATACCCTGGCATCACCCTTATGGCTTACTACAACCATTACCCCCTCCCAACAAGCCATGGCAGTCTATTTCTATGGAGTTCATTACGGATCTGCCACCTTCCAAAGGCTTTGATACTATTTTAACAGTAGTGGATCGGTTCACCAAGATGGCACATTTTGTACCATGTGTAAAGACCATCAATAGTGAAGAAACTGCAGATCTCATTATGCGTGAAGTGTTTCGCCATCATGGTCTCCCGAATGATATTATTAGCGATCGAGGTCCTCAATTTATCTCACACTTTTGGAAGCACCTATGGGCAGGCCTCAAAATCTCTTGCAAACTCTCTTCGGCTTATCATCCACAAACTGACGGACAAACAGAGCGCACAAATCAAACGCTCGAGCAATATCTTCGATGTTTCATTAGTTATCAACAAGATGATTGGAGTAAAATTTTACATCTTGCCGAGTTTGCATACAACAACACGGTCCACTCTTCTACCAAAGTTACACCTTTCTTTGCCTACACCGGCAACCACCCTCGATGGTGTATACTGGATCTTCCCGAGGTGTCACGAAACCCTAATGCAGCGCATCACCTCCATCGACTACAACAAATCCAATTCGAGTTATCGTCACATCTTCAGAAAGCGCAAGCACACCATAAGACCAATGCCGATCGACATCGTCTTAAGTCTTCGTTTAAGGTTGGTGACCGTGTATGGTTGCTTCGTTGTCACATCAAGACTACCCGACCGTGTGCTAAGCTTGACTATCAACGCTTAGGTCCTTTTGTCATCACGGCGTAGATTAATGATGCAACATTTCGTCTTAACCTTCCTGCACATATGCGGCTTCACCCTGTCTTTCATAGCTCTCTTTTGGAACCTTGCCACACCTCTTTAATTCCTGATCGTGTCGTGCCACCACCGCCTTCTGTACAACTTGTGGACGGCCCCGAATATGAGGTAGCTGCTATTCTCGATTCTAAGATTGTGCGCAATAAGCTTTATTATCTAGTTGATTGGCTTGGTTATCCTCCGAGTGATCGCACTTGGGAACCCATCGATAACGTTTGTAATGCTGAAGCTCTGGTCAACGACTTCCATCGTCACTATCCAAACAAGCCCGGCCCAACAATGTTAACGCCGAACCCGAACCTTCTCGAAAGAGGGATAGTGTCATGAACACATGACCATTATGGCGTCACCCGGACTTGAACCTCGAACCTTGTAATTCATACTTGAAAACCTCAACCATTAAGATAGCTTATTGTTATATGAAACAATAAAAGCTACTTCTTGTATTACATTGATTATTGTAAAAACTCTAGATTATTCTAGAATGTTCTAGAATGTCCTAGAGCATTCTAGGTCTAGAACATTCTAGAACATTCTAGAAATCTCTAAGCTATTCTATAGGAACCTATAAATAAGCGCATACATGTATTCTCAAATCAATTCCTATCAACACCAGTCTTTAGCTCTCATTACATATCTTGTATCCATTCTCTTTCTTTCTCTATCTTATACATCCATTCTTCTCTATCCTTCTTCCATCACTCTATCTTTTATCCTTGGTTCTGACACAGGCGTGCCATGTGTTGTCCGCCGGAATAGTAACCGACGGACAAGAGCGCAGGAATACGGAATAGTATAATATTGTAACGCATGTAACGGTTCACGCGGGAAGCGTGAACGGCTAAAAGACCCTGCGTATATGAAGGGCAGAAAACCTCCGATAGAGGCAGCGTGTAATTTTGAATGTTAGAGGCGTATCGTAATAGAATTCTATCTTCTCTGATATCTGTGTGTAGCTACGACTAATCTATTGTGTGTCTGTAACACCTGAGAGCGTAGGAGTAAGTAACGGTGTGTGTGTTAGCCCACTGTCAAAGGTGCTTGGTTGTAGCCATCTCCCCTATACGCTGCTAGGTTACGGGGAATATCGCGCTAAGTATTACGCACAGACACTACCATTCATTGTCACACAGTCACTTGGAGGTCTAGGTCGAAGGACTGACCGTAGACCGTGTTCCTAGTCGGTAACAATTACACATACATTACATCATTCACCCTCACTTATCACACTTATCAATCACCCGTACATCTCGTACAATAACACAATATGGCATGCCCATGGGAGAGTTCCTTGCACGTCGATCCCACATGCCTTGATCATAATCTTTCTTCGACCAGAACTTCCATCGGTCCTCTCAACGATCGGAGCCCTTGACTCGAACATCTTTGTCGGTCAGCGAATCTTCATCGACACGAACATTCTCGTTCTGTTGGTTCACAAACTTCGGTAACATCATTTGGGTCGTCAAAAAAAACATTGTATGTATGTGTGTTCTTCTTTGTTTTGTGAGTTGTGTGTCGACCATGTCCATATCTTTTAGGTTGATGAGTTTTTTTACAATTAGTATTGTCCCCTGTAAATTTTTTAAAAAGATTCTGTTCTATACCCCTATTCTCTTTCCCTCTCTTTTTATATATTATTATTATTATTACATATTTTCCTCCTATTCTCCTAGCGGGAAACAGTGTTCTTCTTTTCTTCTTCTTCTTGTGTCATATCATGTCGTTTCTTTGTTTCTCTCTTCTCTTCTTCTTCTTCTTCTTCTTTTTATCTGTTCGTCTTCCATTGCGACTGTTCCTCCGTCCTTTCTTCTCCTTCATTATTATTATTTTCTTCCTTCTACTCTATTTCTCCTCGTTCTATGCTTGTTTTTGCTTCCTCTCCTTCTGAAGCTCCATAGTATCCATCGGTCAGCGGCTGTTGCCGTCTGTCTCTGGCTCTACAACAGTCTCTGTGCGTCCACTATCCGGGGTCACTGCCATCTATTAGCTCTATCCGGCCTGTCTCTATTTTGGCCATCATTCACTCATCGCTGTACATATTGGACGTCGATCTGGCTATTTTTGGTCATTTTTCCAACCATTGTTGCTCCATCGTCGTACGTCATTCCGGCCATTTCCGGCCGCTCCAACAGTTCCAGCCACTGTCCGGCTATTTCGACCGGTTTCCAGCCCTTCTAGCCGCTCTTTCCGCTATCTGGCCCGTCTGGCCATGTCTGTCTAGTCCATCTCCAGATGTCTCTGTCGCCGGCCTGGTCAGCCCTATTCGGCTGTCTCTTTTGGCCGAGGTCCGTCGCTTTTCGGTGTCACTATCACTGTTTCAACCGTCTACTCCATTGTCTTTGTCCAACGTGTCTCTAGCCAGTTGTACGGCCGACTCCGTCATCGTTCCAACCACCATCGTTTGTTTGGTCGCCGATGCCGCTTCATCCAGCCCTTGTCTCGGCCGTTGTTCGGCTGCCATCCATCTCTGACCCTATCTTTCCGGTGCCTCGTTCATTCTTCCGTCCATCCGTTCGATTGTTCATTCTTTCTTTCCGACCATCAAGTAGTTCTTCAGTAGCCTTTGTCTCTTCGCATATCAGGACAGTGTCGCTGTCCAACTGTCTTCGTTCATCCCGGCCTTCGTCCCCGGTCATCTCCGTTGTTGTTCGACACGAACGACCATGTCTTTTTGGCTATCCGGTTCTTGTCCCGCTCGTCTTCGGTCTGGCCATCATTGTTGTTGTCGATCTCTCCGTCATTTCGGTTGTCACTATGATTGTTTCTTTTCTTTCTTTTTTTTCATTATCATGACCATTTCCAACACATTGTGGTCGCCATTTCTTGCACATTACCGATTTGATTTGCTACTCATCATAAATTCGATTTCTCGCACATCACTGTCACCATTATCTCACATTTCGTCGTTGATGTCTCTGCCATGTATTAGTCTTCGACTTTGTCTCCAAAGGGGGGTCACCTTAGTGGTCGCCAAAAGGTGTTGTAGGTTTTTAGGGTTAGGGTTAATGGTAATGATGATTATCGATGACGAAGATAGACATGGTGTAATAATGAAGATGATTGAGAGTGATGGTGAGAGAGATCATGAAGAACAAGACAAGCATTGAGAATCATTGCGGGGTGGCGGGTGGTGCCTAGAAGGGCTCCACCCCCCTCCCAAGGGGGTTCAACGTTAGGGAGAGGGAAGAGAGAGATAAATGACAAGAAAGAGATTGAGAGAGAAAATGATTATTGTCTTCATTCATTCCCCATAAGGGGTTAAATAGGTACAAAGGGGTAGATCCACAAGGGTGCAAGCCCCTTGGGCATTCACACCTAGTCACTCACTCACACCTCTTTGTATCCACCACACTCACACTTACATTCACATTGATAATCGTATAAGATTACACATACATTACATTGTTCACCCTCACTTATCACACTTATCAATCACCCGTACATCTCGTATGGTAACACATGTATTGTTCGGGCCTCTTCAAACACTTCTCTCTATGATGCATCGCCTTCTTTCGTTCTAACGATTGTGCCTCACGATGCTCCTGTAGTAAGTTCTTACTCATATCCTTTTCCATTGATGTCTTTGCACCTTTAGCCAAACTTTTAAGATTTGCACAAATGGAGCAATACCCCATGCGTACTTTACGTAGAATGATAACATTTGAAAACCGAGCTCTCCATAATCTTGTGAATTGGCTATATGTGACAGATTTATTACGTGAGTCCACCATATCAGATCGATAGACATCATAAACTTCCCGATGTGTGTAATTATCAAAGAGGTGCATCCTACCTGTAGTGGGCATTACCTCACAATTTAACTGAAAGTAACTTTTCATCCAACCAATAGCATGTCTTCCAATTGCACCTTTCATACTTGGAACCTCTTTACAATTGAGCATCTAATCCCCGCTAAATAGATGTTGTTGTACTCTATGCAGCCGCATGTTACTAACACATAACGCAATTTTGAATGCAACTCTACATATCTGTTGCACATGGAAGATATAATACTCGAATGATACTTTGATCCCTGTACATTTGTCAGACACTAGTTGCATATGTGACCTGAGGTAAGTGTCTTGCTCATCACCAGTCATCAAAAAATAGTATCGCCTTAATTCTCACAACTTTGATTTTCCAATCATAGACATACAACCACGGGCACAACATATTTTTTTGACATCAAATCCAATCTACTTATCTGATGTCACCAAATTAAATCTAGCCAGACGAATTCTTTGTGGGATTCTTCTAATATGCATAGGGCTTCTAGATTTCTCTTCCTACATTGAAGTTGGTGTAACCTTATTACTATCCAATTCTTTGTTGTGACCATCGCCCATGATATTCAATTTTTCATTGGCGCTACCTTCATTCTCCGTATCTTTATTAATATCGTATTCTTCAATAGAGAACTCTTCACATGTGTCATTATTCACATGCGTTGTAGGTGAAGATGAGCTCAGACAATATTCTTCGATAGAAAATGGTGAGTCTGTCGATAGACAATACTCTTCGGTAGAAAATGAAGAGTCTGATGACAAACAATATTCTTCAATTGAGAACGGTGGGTGAGTCTTCACTTATGGCTTAAGGTTCACACAAAGCTCTTTAAGTTACGTGCTTGGGCTAATATAAAAAACTGATAAGCTCCTCTCTAAACATAAACTCCTCTCTAAACAGAAGCTCCCTCAATATAATGTCTATATTATTTAATATTATATTAATACAATAAATAAAGATATTATTTTTAATATAATAATTGTATTCAACATATTAATAATTACTTAAACTAGTTAGTATAAAGTTAAATCAATTATTTTTTATACCTTATTAATCTGATAATATATAATTTAAATTAAATTTACTTTAGCCATCAAGTATAATATAATTACAATCATTACCAAGTCATATATATGTTGGTTTAAAGTTAAAATCATTGGTTAATTAATGGCACCCATACTTAATATAGAACTTCTCAATCATTGGTTCATTCATGCCCACCATTTTAAATATAAGCCTTTTCAATCATTGGTTCATTCATGGCCACATCTTTAATACAAAGCAATTAAGAGTCATAAAAATGTTGCTTTGAGTATTCAATCATTGGTTCATTCATGAACCTCTATCATTATTTCCTTCATGACCTTCAAAATCATTGTATGTTAGTTTGACTATTAAATAATCATTAATATGTTAGTTTGAGTATTTAATCATTGATGCATTCATAAGCATCATTTAATTCAAATCCATTAGAGAGTGATTGGTACAATCATTCAAATCCAAAATAGGTCGTATCGTGTTCCTTTTTAAAACACAAAATTTAAACAGGAATATTGTGTCTTTGGGGGAACAATTTAGTATATGTGTGAAAAGATACCAAATTTTATGTCCAATTCAGACTTTTTTAGTGACATTTGCTATATTTTGTAACAACTAGCGGCCTTACTTAAAAAGGTTTTATGACCTATAATAGTTTAAAATAATAGAAAATAACCCACGAATTACCTTTATGATACCAAATTTAAGTCTGTCATATGCAAATTCTCTACAATATGGATATGGAATCAATATAAGCCATACCTACCCTTCAATATGATACATATCCTTGTATAATTATTAAGATATATAATTTTCAAAGTTGAATAGCCCTTACTAGAATTATCTTCCGAATAAAGGACTATCCTGTTCACTCAATATAAGATTGATATTTATAGTTTACCACAAATCGCTTGCTAGTTTTTGTCTTCGTCTACTTATGTATGTATTTTAATATACAACCTTAGTCTAGGTAACCACCTAACTTATGTTTTCACATGTCCTTTCTTAAATAGGCCGTTTGAGAACTTGTTGGACTGACTAGTGAAGAAGATAAAGCTCTGGATTCAGGGCTCTCCAATTGAGACCCAGAAACTAATAGTTCCTCAGAACATGAAGAAAGGAAATAAGCTTCTCTTCAATGAGGAGACAAAATATCAACCATCCGATGATGTCAGCCAAAAGAAAATGTTAGCAGCTATTGGTGGTGAGGACCTTCTTGACTGTGATCTAACGGACAAGGAATGGTGTATGCAATACGTCGACTCCAAGAAAAAAGTCATGTTGTATATAGTAAAGAAGAAGGGCAATGATCAGCTTGAAAATGAAACTGCATTTATGTATGGCTGTATTCTAAGATTTGACTGCGAAGATTCAGATTCAACCAACATTCTTGTAATGATAGAGTGCTCTAAGGGGGTACGTAAAGTGTACCTTTTTGAAGATCCACTGAGAAAGGAATCTTGTGGGCTAGATTCTTTTAAAAAAGATCTAGAAAGCTCACAAAACCTTATTGTCACCTTGAGGCCTTGTATACAAGGCCATGTAACTCTAAGGGAGCTCTTGCCCTCCCTAGTGAAGGCCCCGAAAAGGACATCTAAAGTGCAATCAAGACCACTAAAAAAGAAAACCACTAAAATGTCGAACTCTTACTCATCAAGCTCAAACGAAGATAAGGACACTAGGGGGACACCAGGAGCTGAGTTGGCATCGGGTGTGTTGTCATCTGAGCAGAATAAGATACGGAGAGAGTTAATGCCACATAAACTAGTCAGAAAAGGGCAAGTGTTTGTCAGGAATAGTACTAAGATAGAGAAGGAATTAGTACTAAGAGAGGTAAAGAACTCTCGAGAGAAGGAAAGAGTGAGTGAGAGGGAGGGAGGGAGAGACACAGAGACACAGAGAGAGAGAGAGTGATGATAAGAAAAGATATATATTATGTGAAGAGAATGTACAGTAGTAGCTAGGAGGCTTAAGACTAGCGTTGAACCGATTTGGTTCGAAATAAACTAAACTATGATCGGGTTCCATCAAATTTTGTAGGAAGACCGATCTTGGGTTCTTTGTGAATCCCTTGAGTGCTTGATCCTTGTTGTTGTAATTATACGATAGTCGCTTCGAGTTGTTGTACACGTAACGTCAACTCCCCATGTTGTTGTTTTTCCAGCGCTAGTTGTTGAAGATCCCCCAACAAACGATGATTTTCTTGTTTCTAGTGCTACAAATTTCTTTTTTAAGCACTGGAGCTCCAAGAAAACAGATTGGTATTCCTGAGCTCTAACAGTTTCCATTTTACTAGGGAGGATAAGAGGATTAATAAGAGGAGGAAAGGAAGATACGGAAGGAAGAACGAGCAAAATCGGTTCAAACTGTCAGGAACAGTACTAAGACAGAGAAGGAATTAGTACTAAAAGAAGTATTAGTACTAAGAGAGGTGAAGAACTCTCAAGAGAAGGAAAGAGTGAGTGAGAGGGAGGGAGAGAGAGAGAGAGAGAGAGAGAGAGAGTGATAATAAGAAAAGATATATATTATGTGAAGAGAATGTACAGTAGTAGCTAGGAGGCTTAAGACTAGTGTTGAACCGATTTGGTTCGAAATGATGCCTTGTGCCTCCTTTTATAGTGTTCTGAGGACTACTCCTGAAGTTTCTAGAATGTTTCAGAGAAATTTGGAATATACATCAATTTCTATAATCAAACATAAATGAAAATAATATTTTACATATTATATTGTATGGTTTAATAGTCAAGAGCTCGACCCATGTAGCATAAGGGCATGGGTTCGAGTCTTGCCATATCATGACAGTGTTTAATGTGCCTATAATACACATCCATCGGCCCCTTATAGATGAAAAAACAGGACGAAGACCACTTGAGATCAGAGAGCCATGTTTAAAATCTCAAGAAAAGAATGAAAATTAATCCACATGCTACCGTTGTGCCTTTTATTGTTATGGTGGATCTCGAAGAATGTGAAGCCACTGAATACTTTGACATTAGAAAGCATGATCAATACAATTACTTTGTAATTGGTGGATCGCATTTGGCGGAGGCACATGAGAGAACATCCAACGACTTTCTTCTTCGAGTATGCCGAGTGCAAAATTTACGTGGGCCTCAACACTGAAGAGGCAAAGCTATTGGCATGGGACCACAATAACAATAATGACTATAGGCAGAAAATGTCATCGATTGAGCGTATAAGGTTCTTCCACCACGAGTATTTGGACGTCAAACAAAAGTTCGATGTGAAGCTACATCCAGGCCTACAACGTCTTCGGAAATATGAGTCTTGGTTTCAACTTGCCTTTAGAGATGGAGAAGTATGGGCCCTACAAGATCAAATCTTCTCAATGTGGGAGAATAAGGAGGTCAAGGGTCAACGACAAAAGAAATGTAAGGTAGACCCTCAACTAGAATTAAAGTCACAAGAAGCCAAGAAAATTGATTTGACAATTGAAGAAGCGGCTGACGACATGAAGTTGTCTCCGTGGAGAGCGATGCAAGGTATTAAGGACGAGCAGCTTCTTGTGTCTGTTTTGTCAAGGGTTGTGGCGAAAGATTTAAGCCTTGAAGAAATGGTCACTGAGTTCAATAAGTAAGTCTTTCAAATAGTGATATTGAATTCAATATGGTGCAATTGAAAGCTCTAATCTTGTTTTCTAATTTCACAGTCATAAGGTGTACATGAAGATCCAAGAAGTTATGATGAAACAACTTGGATGTATAACTTGGGAACAAGTGACCGAGGATTATCCTCTAACGTCTTCATATAAGGCGTTATGAAGAGCCAAAAAAGAAAAGGATCGTTGCTTAGTCAAGGCGTACGAAATTGAGGAAGATGGCTCCTTCAAAAACTTTAGCCACAAAAAGGATATTACGAGAGATGTTTACTACAACATGGTTTGCGGCGATGTCATTGACATGATCCAAAAAGTGCCAAAGAAGGAATATATGCTAATGATTGCTGATATTCCATACGGATTTCGAATGGCAGGGTCATCATACGACGATGAACCGTTTAGGTTTAAACAGTTAGAGAAAATGGTCAAGGATTTTTTTGAGCTAACGACTGCATCCTTGTGCAAAATAGTTGTCTTTCATAGTATGGACCAAGGGTACTCGGTAGCTCAAGCTTTGAGATCTCGTTGCCATGGAATCGAGAACCTTGCATGGTAAGGATTATTTATATGCCTCATTCACTATATTGCCTTTCTTAAGATTGTTCAATCTATTCTTAACTCGATGTAATATTTGTTATAGGATAAAAACCAATGTAAATAGAGGGCCAACCTTTCGGTTCGTAAATGCCATTGAATACATTACGGTTGGCTACTTCGATGAAATTAAGAAACAAAGAATCAAGGAGCATTCTAATGAAGTGGGACGTTCAAATCAGCTGGTATATCTATCAGTGACACGGAAATTGTGACATGTCACCACAACAGAACAGGGACTTGTCAACCTATACCAAAAACCTCAACGACTTATGATGTGCTTGGATATTAGACCTCTTTTCAGGCACAGGTATTCCGTGAACTAGGTTAACGATCTTGAGATAACCAATATTGAATCTTTTTTGTTTGAGAACTAAATCTTCTTGTTACTTTCTTCACATGGACAACGTCTGCATGTGCATTGAAGCTCTTTAGAAACAAAGTTGCATTGGAGAAGGACGAGGAGCGAGTTATATTTATAAACATGAGGATTAAGGCTTTGTGGGAGTGCCCAGACCAGGACGAGGATGTCGTTGCAAAGAACCTCGTTGATACTGAAAGGTTTCAACCTGCTTCGTGAGAGCCTATTCCTTTGTTAGCAGGGGAATCAGGGGAGCTAATAGATCTTGATGATGAGCATATAGAAGATATTTCGTTGGCTCGGCTAACAGGGGAAGACAATGCACGTATAGCTGAAGAGACTTCTATACAGGATGAACAAGAAAATGACATTGATAATTTGCTTGCTATGTAATAGACTCTTTTAAAAATGCGAAATGTATTGTTTGGAATTCACATTATTAATACAAATTTTGGGTTTTACTTGGTGGATTCTATTCTTTATAATCTTCTATATGTTTCAATTTTATTTCTATATACTTGGTTAGTAGACTTATGACTTATTTCTATATACTTGGTTAGTAGACTTATGACATTGGTTTCACCGCGTGCATTGTTGAATACCAATATGGAGAAACATGAATTAGTTTAAATTAAGGTTGATTTTGGTCAAACTTTACCTTAACATAACATGGTCGTAGAATTGTTGCCATGACTGTCCATGTTGTTATTATGGATCTTTGTCTTCTATTGTTAAAACTATTATGTTTCTCTTCCATTGTTGCTTAGATTGTGTAGTGTGTTGATAATGGTTCCACTAGCGTTATTCGCATGTTTTTATACGCTTGTAGTTCCACTAGCGTTATCGTTCAGAGTTTGATCCCGTATGAGTCACCCAAGGAATAGATTAGATCAATTTTAAATACAAATATGAAAGCCTTAATAGGTTTGTTATTTCCACCACATTATCCTAAAGTTCATTGTCTTACATTGTCCACAATTATATACATATGGTTGGATCCCATACGAACAAACTGAGGAATAGATTAGATCAACTTTAAATACAAGTATTAAATACCTTAATAAGTTAGTTATTCCAATCACATTATCCTAAAGTGCACTATCCTACATTGTCTACAATTATATACATGCGAGTATGGGTCAAAGTATAAATTATAACTCATTTTATTAGTATGGTTACAAGTACACCTCATATTTTTGTAAAACTTACCAAATTAATATAAGTCTTTAACTTAGTGTTTCCCATGTCGCACATTAGTGAGAAATTGAGCCATTGTTGAACTTTATTATGCCTACATTAACTTATCAACACATCCAAACTTATTTGAATTTCTAATGATCTCCATTCGTAGACCTATCATGTATTTTTATATTTGCAAATTCTAATCAAGTTGTGGAACATGTGATACTAGTGCGTCCAATTTTTGTAGAGAGGGTATATTTGGATATTTTCAAGAAGATTCTATAAGTGGATTGCGCGATCCTTCCACTTCTGAACGCGAACGTGTTTCTGCCGATTCGGCTACAGGCCTGCCAACTTGTAACATATATAGTATAATTTAAATCTAAAATGTAATTTACACTTACAGAGGAGATAACCCCATTGAATTGTATGATTAATGGAGTAGTCCTTTTATGGGGGAGTTTGTTGGCATAAAAGGCCAACTCCACCCAAATATTGTAGCTCTAGTTTGAACATGTCCTCACGGTTAGGGCTAAGTTACCCTAACTATATATGAGAGACTGTGTATTGTAAATATAGGTTTGGTGGTAAATGTAAAAAAAAACTTCTATGTGTTTATGTGTGTTTATGTGTGTTTATGTGTGTTTATGTGTGTTTGTGTGTGTTTGTGTGTGTTTGTGTGTGTAACTATTTATTCTTCTTGTTCTCCTTTGTAATAGTACACGAGCACCCTTCTTTCTAGTTATCTTTGTTGTCTTGCTTGTCTCAAACACAAGTCCTCAACAAGTTCAAGAAACAACAACATTGAACATCTTCTTCATCGTCATGTTCAATAGTTGCCGAATCAAGATGCGTTTTGAGGAGCTTGACTTCTTCTCATATATCGTTTGAAGCTTCTCCCATAGGGTGAATGCAGTCGATGTCTCTTTGCCCATGCTAAAGCAAACGTTTTCAGCCAGATGCATTTGGATGGTTGATCTTGCAATCTCGTCCAGCAATTGCCATTCTTCAATTATCATCATCGATGATCTGTTGTTGTGCTTGATTGCCTAGATCTGACATCTCATGATCAACACATCCTACATCATCTCCTTCCATAAGACAAAGTTTTTCCCATCGAACTTTCTGATCTCACAACCTATGTCAGATGTTGAGGCCATTGTTCTTCTGGAGATCTTTTTTTGGTTTGGTCATTTCCTTCAGCCTTCTACCTCTTCTTGTACTAATGCTTCTTAGTTCCAAGATTGCTCTAATACCACTTTATAACACTTGTAGTGTCGACTACTATGTGTAGTTTGTTCATTGGCTATGCAGAAGTAAGTGTGGAGATCTTGTTGATGTGAAGCAAGTAAGTGTAGAGTACGTGTGAGGTGTTGTGATCATTGTTTAATATACACAAAGAGTATGCACAAAGATAATTACATAGTTATTAGCAAAGAGAAGATCTGTATTATTTATTCATCATCATGTACAAAGATGAGCACCTCTTATTTATACATGAGTGGGCTTAGTTGTAACTCCAAGGATATTTTCTAATTAAAATTACAACGGTCGGAAGTAGGACTTTAGTTACATTAGTTACATTGCCAGAACAAGCATTGCAAGCACCAAATTCGCCGAAAGAACCGAAGATAAGTTCCCCATTGGGTCAATATTTCGAGGATTTCTAAACCAAGTACGTCTAGTATTACAAATGCATCCCACTCAATATCCAATTAATTCGGCATGAGTAGGGTTGGTCTAAACTTTATTGACTAAAGAAACGTTAGTTTGGTTCGCGTCACTTGAGAAAAAGTGCCTCATTTTGGATAACTTTGATGAGTTTATTAAATATTCTCAATCTTGTTTTGGAGATATGGACAATGTAAGAACAACTATCAATAAGATTCGAAGGTTACGAAAGGAGATCGTCCAGCCTCAGCCTATGCAACTGATTTTCACCTTCTTGCATGTGACATCCCCGAAGATAAAGAGGCATTGATGGAACAATTTCAATCAGGTCTTCTTAATGAGGTGAAAGACTTGCTTCTCACTTTACATGAAGATCTGAAATCGTTAATAGAGGTAATTAGTTGAACCGTAGGATGTGACAACCGTCTATTCGAGCGACATTTTGAGCGCCAACAATGGTCTACACCTCGATTAGAGCAAAATATGCATCGGTGATAGTGTTACCATCCTCTAGAACTATGCACGTGTTGTCCATGCGACAGATTGGCAATTTGGGTATGAAACGAATCTGGATGTAGGTGAAGTAAGCAATTGTAACAGGGAAGGTAGCAAAGATAATGCAGCCATGAAACATGGGACCAAAACGAGTAAAGAGTGCAGCACGCCAAGTGGGAAAGCAAACTATAAAACGGGAAGCCGAAACGTAACAGAGAGAGAGGACAAAGGAGAGAAGAGTAGGCCCTAGTTAGAATAGATTACTCAGGAACGTAGAATATCTACTCACACTTTCTGTTGTAATTTTCGGTCTTGCGCCGTGTAATCACTATTCCATATTACGTAATAAACATCTAGTTTTGGGTCAAATCTTGTCTATGTCTTAAGACCATTTCTAAATAATAACTTCTCAGATTACAATCGGGTTTTTATGGCTAATCAATCGTTCTGGGTACGAATCGGATTGCCGAGCAATCCCTCTCTCACCCTGACCTCCACCACGTACCACAGTCCCCTGATCTGATTACCATAGGAGTAATCGAAGGTGTTGCTTCCAATAAGGAGACAACACAATTTGGCACGCTTGGTTTACGTTGTGCTTCACAACGAACAAACGTCGGTGGAGAACCCTAGCCCCCATTACGGCGCCCAACCGTCTTACCCGCGCTCGGCTCCCATCCCGCCGCGCCGAGCCAGCCCAGGATACCGCTGACTCCATTATCACTCAACACTCATCACCGGAAACCCCCGAATCGCACCCCTCACCAGTCATCCCTGAAACACAATCACATACCAGCCCTGAACTCGCCACTCCTCCGAGTCCACCGGCAGTTTCTCAACAATCTGAGTTCAACCCCTTCCCGGCCCTACCAGACGACCCAGATCTCGATGCAATGGCATACCACTCATATACCCACTACACGGATGGTCCAGACGCGGAATCTCACATCCGCTCTTTTCTCTCCACGTGGCAAGCCAACCATTCTAAGCAGCACCTCACGGTTGACGAGGTGAATGCCTCCAAAATCGCGGGATTTACCCTTTCATTAGACGGCCCCGCTGCAAGGTGGTATTCTCGCTACGATCCGGGGGAGTTTACCACATTTCAAGATGTTTGCACCTAGTTTCTGAAGTTATTCCACTAGGAGATCCCTAAGCGCGAACTGCTCCGCCAATTCTATACCATTGCCCAGGGACCCAATGAAACGGTTTCCCAATTTACCATCCGATTTCAAAACCTTTACCGGCAACTTGCACAGGATGTGTCAGCCAATCATTTAAAAGATACATTCCTTGCGGGACTCCGAGAGCCGTTGAGCATGATGTTGGCCCTTACGGATTTTTCACAACACATTATCGAGCAAGTGGTCGCTCGTGTTCTCGCTTTAGATAGGGCTCATCATAACAATTCTTTCTCCATGGGCATGCTCCAAACCGCATTACCAACAACCGAGGAGACCCAGTTTCAGCAAGCATTGCAATGCATGACTTGTGCCAAGTCCGGTCACTTGACTATCGATTGCCCTCTACGACCACACTATCCCATCTACCATTCTAGAGTACATACGGTTGAGCAATGTGACTCGTGAGTACAACATGCTCAACCGTACTAACTCGGTTCCGGTACAACAAATCGAGCCACACTACGATCATTCACAACAGGATGAGCGACCACCACCACGGAATAGAGACGTTGAATGACCTTGGGAGGATGATCAGCTTCACCTAAACGATGGCTACCACCCTGAACCGGATCGCTATCACCGGGATCCCCACTACCAACCGGAGCCACCATACTATGACAATCGGCCACACTATTATCATGACAAACGCTATTACCTAGAGGACCCCTATTACCGTGATAACTATGATCAAGGAGACTATTACGAACCCCAGTATCCACGGCACGATCGATGGCCCCCACATCATAATTGCGACTTCTGACCTTCGGGGAATAATCGACAACCCTTTGCCAACCATCGCCGAGATCCTCCGTACACCGATAATCGGCGGCCTCCCCAATCTGAGCCTCGTGAAAACATTCCACGGTCCTATTCCCAGCCGGCCCGAGACGATCAACCACGACACACAACACAACCTCAATTCGAGCAGGAAGAACCCAATAACTCGGCCCCAGTAACATGCTTCAACGGTAATCAACTAGGCCACTACGCCACTCAATGCCCAACCAACAATCGAGGTGAAGCATTGCCCATGAACATGATTACGGCCGATGTCCAGCAAGTTACCACCCGAAGTCAAGCCCAACAGTCACAATGGGAGATTCAAGATGAGGTCCGCCAAGCCGCTAAGAAATGGATTGATGCGATAAATCAAGCGAACATTGATCGGATGCACACCAAAATGCAAGAGATCGATCCCAGTCCATCACAACCCCCTCCTCCTATTAAACAAACCGATAATGACCCGCTCTAGCAAGCTCTCACCAACTGCCAAATCTCCATGCCCCTGCATAAACTGATGCAGCTACTTCCGCGCTTCAAGGACACAATCCAATCTCTCACCATTGGTCACGCACCCACTACCCTGCCCGTACATCTCACGGCGCCGGAACCCGGACCTCAACTAATGGATTCCCAGAATCCAGCGGTCAAACTTGTCCAAAAAGGCCGCGATGTCCATGGGTGCATTATTGACGGTGGATCAGGCATTAATGTTATTACCGAGGCAACATGCCATCACCTGGGCATCACTCAATGGGAGCCATGTCCGTTTTGGTTTCAAATGGTGGATACGTGATCGGTTCGACCGATAGGGCTAAACCGCAATTTTGATTTTATCCTCGGAGGGCATACCTTCACCGTGTCCACGGTGGTATTAGACTCGACACTCCAGGTGCTATCTGTTGTTACTTGGAAGTTTGTGGTTGCGAACAACTGATATTAAGCAACATTGGCAGTGCAACATGATCTCTTTCCATAGGGGCAAAGGATCTTGCGTCTGAAGAACGATCAGCCATGCTAGGGTTGTTGATTGAATATCAAGATGTGCTCGTGTTGGTAATACAGTGACATGAAGGGGTTAGACCCCCAATACTACCAACACTAGATCAACCTCCAAAAGGATGCACAACCGGTATAACAACGTCGCTACCGGATGAACCCGAAGTACACGGCAAAAGAAAGAGGAAATCGACAAACTCCTACGGGTGGGGTTCATTCGGCCAGTCAAGAGGGCAGCTTGGTTAAGGAATATTGTGGTCGTACCGAAAAAGTACGGGCAAATCCGAGTGTGCGTCGACTACCGTAAAGTAAACGCAGCCACTATCACGGATGCATTCCTGCTTCCATTCACGGACGGCGTCCTAGACACAGTCGCAGGCCATGAATGTTATAGCCTTTTAGATGGATTCAGTGGCTACAATCAGATCCGAATACACCCTGAAGACCAAGAGAAGACAACTTTCGTGACCGAATGGGGTGTGTTTGTCGTAGTCGTAATGTTGTTCGGCTTGAGAACGGCACCGGCTACTTTCGAGCGCATCATTGCCAAAATTTTCGAGGAGTATATTCCAGTGTTCATGCAAGTCTTCCTCGATGACTTTGTCATGTACAGACAACAAATTGAGCACCTCGGACATCTCCAGTTGTGCCTTCAACAATGCTGACACGCACAGCTCAGCTTAAACCCAGCCAAATGTGCTTTCTACGTAACTAGTGGCGCCTTGCTTGGTCACATTGTCAGTCGCGACGGGATAGCCATGGATCCCGACAAGGTGCACGCTATACTAAATGCCCCGGCTCCAAACACGGCGAAAGCTCTTAGCCAATTCTTGGGATAGATACGGTGGCATAGTCGCATGCTACGCTACCTAGCCGACTTCGCAACACCTCTGCATGCCGCGATACATACAATTCTATTCCGATGGACAGACCGAGATGACGAAGCTTATAGTTCCTCCAAAGTGATGCTCTCCCACGCCCCAATAGTGCAACTGCCGGATTGGTCGCATCCTTTCCACCTGTTTGTGGATGCTTCTGACATAGCCATCAGACGCACACTGATGCAGAAAACACCACCAAACTGGTCCTGTCCTGTCTATTACGCTAGCCGACAGCTCTCCAAGGCCAAAAAGAACTATTCCACCACGGAACAAGAAGCAGTTGGCATGATTTATGCATCACTAAATTTTGCCATTACCTACTCGGCCGAAAATTCACTTTTCACGTCGATTATTTGGCGCTTCAGTACCTCGTTGACAAGCAAGGATTAATCGGTCGGCGAGCACCGTGGATGCTCCTTCTGCAAGAATTTGACGTCGATATCCAACATCAACCAAGAGTACAACATGCGGTCGCGAACTACCTCAGTCATCTCGAATCAAGGGAACTAGCCGAAACAGAGTATAATGAATTTCTTGATGCCAACTTGTTCAGCGTCGACGCCACAACCTTTGCCGCCGATCACAAGGACAACTAGATTACAGAAATGACGCAATTCCTCGGCACCGTCCTTACACCCGAACACTTAACACTAGAAACTAAGAAACGATTGGCGGTCTGGAGCCGAAATTTTTGTCTGTTCACCAACACTCTATATCATAAAGGCTCGGACGGCATTTGGCGACGCACAGTATGACAATTCCAGAAAGACGCGGTTTTACGCGCCACCCATCACGGTATAGCCAGCGGTCACTATGCGGGTGACACCATAGCTCGAAAGATTTGGCAAAGAGGATTATGGTGGCCAACTACGAAAAAAGATGCTCACGAGTTTTGTAAACGTTGCAATCTCTGTTAGCGCATGGGACAGTCGAGCACGCAAGACCGGATGCCTCACCAACCGATCCTTCCTTTAGAACCCTTTTAGAAATGGGGATTGTATTTTGTAGGGCCATTTAAACCACTCGCAACCCGAACATGCAACAAATATATAATCATGGCTACTGATTACTGCACAAAATGGGTCGAAATGAAAGCATTGTGCGATAACACGGCCATGCCAACAACCAAATTCGTGTATGAATACTTGTGGTGTCGATTTGGCTGCCCAATTGAGCTCATGAGCGACCAATGGGGGCACTTTCTCAATCGTCTTATCCGCGAGTTAACCTCCCATTACGTTGTGGTGCATAACAAGAGCACACCCTATTACCCCCAAGCCAACAGACTTGCCGAGTCTACGAATAAGACCCTGCAGACGATTCTCAAGAAAATCATGAACGAGCATCAGACGGATTGGGATGATAAATTACACAATTCACTATGGGCCTACCGCATCGCGTTCCACACAATCATTGGATCCACACCCTTTCAGATGGCTTTTGGCTTGGAAGTCGTGATGCTAATCGAATTTCAGGTTCCGAGTCTCCGAGTGCAAGTAATAGAATGATTGTCCGAATCTGAGTCCGAACACAAACAACTAGAACAATTACTCGAACTCGGGGAAGAACAAATAGCCAGTCTATACCAATTGGAACAAGGCCAATGAAAAAGGAAAGTTTTCGTGGATCGCCATCGCCGAGAAACCGAAAAATCATTCGAGATCGGCACACTAGTCCTTGTGTTCCAAACACAACTTGGGTCAATGGCAGGGAAACTTCGGTTTCAGTGGACAAGACCATTCTAGATTGTCGACAATTTCAACGGAACTTTCCGGTTCGGCACATCGGCTAGGGAAATCTTGAAGAAGTGGGTCAACGGAATTGAAGCCATACCGCAGCTCGACACCACCAAACCCCTTCGCCGAACAACAGCACGGCTACGAACAACCCATGGTAGTAAGAACATAGGATTTCGGGGTCACCACGCCCCAATCATGATAAACTCCCCTACCTATAATTATGGAAAAAAAATGACACAAACACTATTTAAAGGCCATGCACACCATATGAGAAAAGCAAGTACTAACGGTCCACACGATGCGTGGTCTTAACTCCCAGTATGGCCGGGAAGATTCTGAATCTAGGGCATAAGGCCACGTGTCGAGAACCGAGGCACTTACAAAAAGAAAGACACCACAAACATAATTCTCATTTCTGCAAAAAAGTTGAAGCTCTCTCATCCTCAGTTCAATACCTCTCTCACTACCAAACTCCTTGTAACCAAGCGCTCTCTCCCTCTCTGACTCCTAACTTCCATCCCTACTCACCTTCCTGCTCTTTCGAGTATCGGCGGATGCCGGTCACCGTCTGTCACCAGTTCCTTCGCATTGTCCGTCACCGGTTCCGTCGCACCGTCCGTCGCCGGATGCCGGTCATTGTCCATCGTCGGATTCGTAGCCGAATGCCGATCACTGTCCATCGCCAGATCCATCCGGTTGCCAGCTCCATCCGGTTTTCGATTATGTCATCGGCCGGTTTGAGTTTCTTCACCGGCCGGTTCGGGCACTTAGCCACATATGTCCATCTAGACAAATGTGGCTTAAGTCCAACTATTTTTTATGTGCTCTTAACACAGATAAAATATGATGGATCTCAATCTGCTTATATCGCTGGAGCCTAAACTTTTCCTATCTATGTGGGATATTTCACAGTTTTATTTTTCTCTTTTTCTTTTGCAAAACTTGATACCCACATAACTTGACACTTAGATGTTCGTTTCTTATGGAGTAAAAGTGCATTCGAAAGCTCTTCATGACCTCTATCTTTTTGTACTAAGCTATTAAACTTATTTAAAATAGTATTTTCACTATTATTGTTTTATATAATTCATACTCGATTTCGTATGTTTTATGCAATTTTCACACCATTGCCGAAAATCTTCACGACATCCATCCCCACCAAACCGCACGTCCTCCGGTACGTGCCAAGAAGAGAGAATGTGAGATTTCGGCAATGGTGATCAGCATGAATTCTCAACGTCGAGCATGTCTGTTTCTTTGTACTCGAATCATTGTTGCCACCCAATCCACCATATCATTCGTTTTTTCTTTGTTTTACCATGACTTCTTGTCATGGCCCCTTGCTCTCTTCTTGAGGATAATCGTTTAAGTCTCATGAATGTTCCACCTTTGTCTCGATGATCTCCTTGCTCAAAGCACTTTGACTCGTTCACAGTAGTGTCTTTGATAGACGTTTTGATCACATCCTTCGGATCCTCATGGCTTGCTTGGCCATTGCCATCCCTTGTCATATTTTGCTCAAACTCTTTGTTGCACATATCAGCTTTAACTCTTGCTTCTTCCCCATCACTATCCTTGACTTGGGTCTTACATCGGTTAATGCCCAAGTCTCTAGAACGATTGTGGAGGGACCCATACATTTCCATCGTTCACCTTTTTCGTGCTACACTTAGCCATTTCCATCTTAAAGTTGTTCGAATCAGTATTGACCTTTGCTTCCTCGCTGCCAGCTTCCGTCTCTAACACATTCGCGTTCACAAGTGGAAGGATTGCGCATTCCACTTGTAGAATCTTCTTAAAACGAAGCAAATACACCCTCTCTACAAAAATTGGATGCACTAGTATCACATGTTCCTCAACTTGATGAGAATTTGCAAATATAAAAATACATGATAGATCTACGAGTGGAGATCATTAGAAATCATGCAAGTTTAGACATGTTGATAAGTTAATGTAGGCATAATAAAGTTCAACTATGGCTCAATATGTCACTACTGTGCGACAAGGGAAACACTAACTTAAAGACTTATATTAATTAGGTAAGTTTTACAAAAATATGAGGTGTACTTGTATCCATACTAATAAAATGAGATATAATTTATACTTTGACCCATATGTGCATGTATGTAATTGTGGAAAATGTAGGATAGTGCACATTAGGATAAGTGATTGGAATAACTAACTTATTAAAGTATTCAATACTTGTATTTAAAGTTGATCTAATCTATTCCTCAGTTTGTTCATATGGGATCAAACCATATGTTTATAATTGTGGACAATGTAAGGCAGTGAACTTTAGGATAATGTCGTGGAAATAACAAACCTATTAGGCTTTCATACCTGTATTTAAAATTGATCTACTCTATTGTTTAGGTGATTCACACAAGATCAAACTCCGAACGATAACGCAACTGGAACCATTATCAACACACTACACAATCTAAGCAGCAATGGAATAGAAGCATAATAGTTTTAACAATAGAAGACAAAGATCCATAATAACAACATGGACAGTCATGGCAACAATTATAGGGCCATGTTCTGTTAAGGTTAGCTTGGACCAAAATCAGCCTCCATTTAAACTAGTTCATGTTTCTCCATAAGTTTGGTAGTCAGATATGCACGCGGTGAAACCAATGTCATAAATCTACTAATCAAGTATATAAAAATAAAATTGAAACATATAGAAGATTATAAAGAATAGAATCCACTAGGTAAAACCCAAAATTTGTATTAATAATGTGAAATCTTAACAAATCGTCAGTGTCAGATTCTTCATAGAGTCTATTACATAGCAATCAATTCATCAACGTCATTTTCTTCATCATCTTGTGTAGAACTGTCTTCGGCTATACGTGCATTGGTTTCCCCTGTTAGCCGAGCCAACGAAATATCTTCTATAAGCTCATCATCAAGCTCTATTAGCTCCCCCGGTTCGCCGGCTAACGGAGGAATAGGCTCTCGCGAAGCAGGTTGAAACCTTTCTGTATTGGCGAGGTTCTTTGCACCGACCTCCTCATCCTGGTCTGGGCACTCCCACAAAGCCTTAATCCGCATATTAATAAATATAACTTGGTCCTCGTCCTTCTCCAATGCAATTGTATTTCTAAACAGCTTCAATGCACATGCTGACATAGTTCCTGTGATGTAAGTAACAAGAAGATTTAGTTGTCAAACGAAAAAAAAGTGATTGGTTATCTCAAGATCGTTACCCTAGTTCAAGGAATACCTGTGCCAGAAAAGAGATCTAATATCCAGTCTCCTTCGACAAAAAACATCTCGATCAAGCGCATCATAAGTCGTTGAGGTTTTTGGTATGGGTTGACAAGTCCCCGTTCTATCGTGGTGACATGTCGCAATTTCCGTGTCACTGCTGGATATACCAACAGATTTGAACCTCCCACTTCATTAGAATGCTCTTTGATTCTCTGCTTCTTAATTTCATCGAAGTAGCCAATCGTTATGTATTCAATGGCATTAACGAACCGAAAAGTTGGCCCTCTATTTACATTGGTCTTGATCCTATAAAAAATAATTCAGCGAGTTAAGAATAGATTCAACAACCTTAAGAAATGCAATATAGTGAAAGACACCTATAAATAATCCTTACCATGCAAGGTTCTCGATGCCATGGCAACGAGATCTCAAAGCTTGAGCTACCGAGTACCCTTGGTCCATACTATGAAAGACAACTATTCGCCACAAGGATGCGGTCGTTAGCTCAGCGAAATCCTTGACCATCTTCTCCAATTGTTTAAACCTAAACGGTTCATCTTCGTATGATGACCCAGCCATTCGAAATCCGTAAGGAATATCCGCAATCATTAGCGTATATTCCTTCTTTGGCACCTTCTGGATCAAGTCGATGACATCACCGCAAACCACATTGTAGTAAAGATCTCTCGTAATATCTTTTTTGTGGCTAAATTTTTTAAAGGAGCCATCTTCCTCCATTTTGTACGCCTTGACTAAGCGACGATCCTTTTCTTTTCTGGCTCGCTCGAGATGTGCAAGGAAGGATGTAGGGAAATCGTGTATATCCTTAACTTCTCCTTGTTTCTTGCCTTGACACGGTTTCTAATAGAAGCAATAGGACATCAGGTATTATTATACAAGCTCTACATATGATGAAAGGGTAATGAAAAAACATGAATACTAACCCAATCCTTGAATGCAATAAAATACTCTGATAACGCCTTATACGAAGACGTTAGAGGATAATCCTCGGTCACTTGTTCCCAAGTTATACATCCAAGTTGTTTCATCATAACTTCTTGGATCTTCATGTACACCTTATGACTGTAAAATTAGAAATCAAGATTAGAACTTTGAATTACACCAGATAGACTACAATTTCAGTATTTGAAAGACTTACTTATTGAACTCAGTGACCATTTCTTCAAGGCTTAAATCTTTCGCCACAACCCTTGACAAAACCGACACAAGAAGCTGCTCGTCCTTAATACCTTGCATCGCTCTCCATAGAGACAGCTTCATGTCATCTGCCGCTTCTTCAATTGTCAAGTCAATTTTCTTGGCGGCTTGTGACTTTAACTCTAGTTGAGGGTCAACCCTACATTTCTTTTGTCGTTGACCCTTTACCTCCTTATTCTCCCACATTGAGAAGATTTGATCTTGTAGGTCCCATACTTCTCCATCTCTAAACGCCAATTGAAACCAAGACTCATACTTTCGAAGACCATCGGACCTAACATTATCATCTACCACAATGCCGACTTCATGCAGACATTGACGTCGAAGGCCTGGATGTAACTTCACACCAAACTTTTGTTTCACGTCTAAATACTCGTGGTGGAAGAACCGTATACGCTCAATGGACGACATTTTCTACCTATAGTCATTATCATTATTATGGTCCCATGCCAACAGCTTAGCCTCTTCGGTTGTGAGCCCAACATAAATTTTGCACTCGGCATACTTGAAGAAGAAAGTGGTTGGATGTTCTCTCACAAGTTGCCGACGTGCCTCTGCTGAATGCAATCCACCAATGACAAAATAATTATATTGATCATGCTTTCTAATATCAAAATCTTCAATGGTTTCACATTCTTCAGGATCTACCATAACAATAAAAGGCACCACAGTGGCATGAGGATTAATTTTCATTTTTTTCTTGAGATTTTGAACATGCATGCGGTGAGGCTCTCTAATCTCAAGTGGTCTTCGACCTGTTTTTTCATCAATAGGGGGCCGATGGATGTGTGTTATAGGCAAATTAAACACTTGCCCTTTCCTGACCAGTTTCCGTTGCATTAACTCTCTCCTTATTTTATTCTGCTCGGATGACAAAACATCTGAGGCCAGCTCAGCTCCTGGCGTCCCCTTATTATCCTCCTCTTCGTTTTCACTTGTTGAATCCGTATCCGACATTTTGGTTGTCTTCTTCTTTGGTGGTCTTGACTGGACTTTGGATACCCTTTTTGTGGCCTTCAATGGGGAGGGCACTTCATCTCTTAGAGTTACATGGCCTTGTATATAAGGCCTCAAGGTAACAATAAGGTTTTGTGAGCTATCAAGTGCTTTTTTGAACGCTTTTGGCCCACAAGATTCCTTTACTAAAAGGTCTTCTGAAAGGAACACTTTACGTACCCCCTTGGAGCACTCTATCATTACCAGTATGTTGGCCGAATCTGCATCTTCGTAGTCAAATCGTAGAATACGGCCATACATAAGTTAGGTAATCACGTATTTAAGAAAGTATATGCAAAAACATAAGTTAGGTAATCACGTAGATTAAGGTTGTATATTAACATGAAGAACAGTTCCCAGTAGCAGTCCTATATTCAAAAATCTATTATAGGCAGGGCTATTCAACCTAGAAAATATATATCGTAATAAGTAAACAGGGTTATTTATTCTTTTAAATAGTAGGTATGACTTATATAGATTCCAAACCTATATTGAGGAGAATTTGCTATCGTAAAGGCAATTTGTGGATCCTTTTCTACTATTTTAAGCTAAAGTAGGTCATAAAACACCTATAATTAGAGCATGTTTTTTTTCTGAAGGAAAGTCAACATAAAAAAGACTGATTTTGCTAGACAATTTGATATCTTTTCCACCCCATAATTATTTGTTACCCCAAAAACACAATTTTTCTCTCTCAAAGCCTTCTTATATACAAGAACTCGATACGGCGTATCGAGTTCCTGTTTAAAACCTACACTTTAAACAGGAACTCGATACGGCGTATCGAGTTCCTGTTTAAAATTCAAACTTTAAACACGAACTCGATACGCCGTATCGAGTTCGTGTTTAAAGTGTAGGTTTTAAACACGAACTCAATACGGCGCCGTATCGAGTTCGTGTTTAAAGTGTAGGTTTTAAACAGGAACTCGATACGCCGTATCGAGTTCGTGTTTAATGTTTAGGTTTTAAACAGGAACTCGATACGCCGTATCGAGTTCCTGTTTAAAGTGTAGGTTTTAAACAGGAACTCGATACGCCGTATCGAGGTCCTGTATAAAAAGCAAAAACAAATTATGAACTTGATACGTTGTATCGAGTTCATGTATAAAGTTTGTATTGTATACATGAACTCGATACGGCGTATCGAGTTCTTGAGAAACGAAACATATTTACAAAAATGTCCACAGTGTCAGAGGCCTACCTGGAGTCCTCGCGCTCGATTCTCTTTGAAGACATGGTTGATCGTGTGGAAGTGGAGGCGGAGATCGCGCTTTCGTGCTTTGTGCTCTGTGTGCTTTGTGTGCTTTGTGTGCTCTCTACGTTCTGTGTGCTCTGTACGCTCTGTACGCTCTGGTGAGTGAAATATGACGAGGTCTTCCTATTTATAGGGATTGAACACATTGGTTAAAGTAACCATAGTCACCTTAACCAAGGTTGGTAACTTTGAGGATAGTTAGTTGGTAACCATAGTCACATTAACTAGAGTAACTTATGATTGTATTAATGATTACAAAGTCAAACTAACATATTGATCAATCTTTTATAGTCATAACAACCTACAATGACTTCAAAGGTTATAAAGGAGACAATGATAGAGGTTCATGAATGTACCAATGATTGATTACTAAAAGCAACAAATTTTATGACTCTCAAATGCTATGTATTAAAGATGTTGGCATGAATTAACCAATGATTGATAAGTCTAATATTTAAAATGGTGAGCATTAAAGAACCAATGAGTGAGACGTTCTATATCAGAATGGGTGCCATTAATTAGCCAATGATTTTAACATTAATCCAACATATTCATGGCTTGTTAATGATTAGTTTTATATTTTACTTGATTTAACTTCATATAGATCTAGTTTATATAATAATTGATATTTTAAGTACAATTACTTTATTAAAAATATTTTTTTGATGTATTGTATTAATAGAATATTACATAATATAGACATTCTATTGATTTGACTTTTGTTTAGAGAGAAGTTTATGCTTAGAGGGGAGTATATGTTTAGAGAGGAGCTTATTAGTTTTTTTCCTTACCCTAAGCACATAACTTAGAGAGCCCTATCTAGACCTTAAGCCATGAGTGAAGATTCACCGTTCTCGATTGAAGAATATTGTTTGTCATCAGACACATCGTTTTCTACTGAAGAGTATTGTTTGTCAACAGAGTCACCATATTCGATTGAAGAATATTGTCTATCGACCGACTCACCATATTCTATCGAAGAATATTGTCTGAGCTCATCTACAGGGAATGTAAATAATGACACATGTGAAGAGTTCTCTATTGAAGAATACGATATTAATAAAGATACCGAGAATGAAGGAAGTGCCCAGGAAACATTGAATAACATTGGCGATGGTCACAACAGAGAATTAGACTGTAACAAGGTTACACCAACCTCTATGTAGGAAGAGAAATCTGGGAGCCCTATGCATATTAGAAGAATCCCACGAAGAATTCGTCTGGCTAGATTTAGCTTGGTGACATCAGATAAACAGATTGGATTTGATGTCAACAAAATATGTTGTGCCCGTGGTTGTATGTCTATGATTGGAAAATCAAAGTTGCGAGAATTAAGGCGATACTATTTTTCGATGATCGGTGATGAGCAAGACACTTACCTCGGGTCACATATGCAACTAGTATCTGACAAATGTACGGGGATCAAAGTATCATTCGAGTATTATATCTTCCATGCACAACAGATATGTAGAGTTGCATTCAAAATTGCGTTATGTGTTAGTAACATGCGGCTACATAGAGTACAACAACGTCTACTTAGCGGGGATCAGATGCTCAATTGTAAAGAGGTTCCAAGTATGAAAGGTGCAATTGGAAGACTAGCTATTGGCTGGATGAAAACTTACTTTCAGTTAAATTGTGAAGTAATGCCCACTACAGGTAGGATGCATCTTTCTGATAATTATACACGTCGGGAAGTTTATGATGTCTATCGATCTGATATGTTGGGCTCACGTAATAAGTCTATCACCTATAGCCAATTCACAAGATTATGGAGAGCTTGGTTTTCAAATGTTATTATTCCTCGTAAAGTACGTATGGGGTATTGCTCCATTTGTGCAAATCTTAAAAGTTTGGCTAAAGGTGCAAAGACATCAATGGAAAAGGATACGAGTAAGAAGTTACTACAAGAGCATCGTGAGGCACAATCCTTAGAACGAAGGAAGGTGATGCATCATAGAGAGAAGTGTTTGAAGAGGCCCGAACAATACATGTGCTTAATGATAGATGGCATGGACCAGAAGAAGACATGCTTGTCGCATATGCGGAGGCTCCCCAAAGATGTCAATGATGAGTGCCTTGTTCAAATGCACTTGGTGGGATGCTTGGCTTATAATAGGTCTGTTCGACCTCACGTCTTCATTACTTACCCCAATGTTCACAATGACCCTAACCTAACAATTACAGTGATTCACCGAGTTTTGATGTCTTGGGGACAACCTTTCCCCCTTGTTCTATACATTCAATTGGACAATACTGCTAGAGAGAACAAAAATTCAACTGTATTTGGCTATCTAAGTATGTTGGTCAACCTAGAATTGTTTAGGAAAGTGAAAGTCAATTTCCTTTTGGTTGGCCACACACATGACCATATAGATCAGATGTTTAGCACATTCTCCAGACAGTTGTCTCGGCATGATGCTTTCACTTTACCTAAACTATTTGATGTCATTTGTGATGCTTATACACCACGCCCAAAAGTGTTACACTTGAAGGAGGTATATGACTTTAAGAGATATATATTAGATGGGGGTGGTGGGAATGTTAAAGTGCTTGCTCAGTTAAACAATATAAGTTTCAATCACATTTTTTTGATAAAGAAAAATGGAATAAGTGGTTCTACACTTTTGTATGCTAAACAATATTCATCTTCTACAACATGGGAACCTGAAGGTGGTTGCCAGTTATTACTTTGTATGCCGAGTACAATTGTCCATGGAGCTAGGCAAATGCCAATTGAGAAGAAAGGACAGTTGCAGAGCGACTTGGTATCAGAACAAAAACGGTCATGGCTCCAAGCCTTAGAAGAAAAAAGAAAGCATATTGAGGCCGCCAAGAAATATGCCGCACAACAAGACACGTCATGGTGGGATGTATTTTATAGTGATCAAAAAGAAATTATAGACAATTGTGTATCTGTTGATAATTGGAATTTGGAAACGCCATTCACATGGTCGCTGCAACATGATCGCGTAAATAGAAGTCCGGAGCAACTAGTAAATGCGATTAATGACAGCTTGGTCCATCCACAACAAAGAGACATTTATGTGGGACCAAGGATGACGAAAGCAGCCGAAGCTAGATAGCAAGGAAATTTGCAAGAGCTCACCGCGGGGATGTTGATTGCAATGTCGGCTGATGAGAACTCACATGGCCACCAATTTTGGGTTGGTAAAATTCTAGAAGTGCTAATGCATGAAATAGAAAACACGATCAAGTCTATAAATGTTCATTGGTACAACACTAGAAGTACAAATGCTTTTACAGGTAAGTATACATTGGAGATGATTGAATGCCAAACAAGAAGGGGAGGTAGGAAAAGGAAGCGAAACATTCGTAACACCTCGACCCTTGATATCTCTGATGTGGATATCATCGTGTACGACTTCACACTTACAAAAGCCGAACGATTAAGGAAGTCAACAATAGATATAATAAAAGAAAAATTACCAAGTCTACAAGGTGGCTCGAGTCAAAGGCAAACGAGATTTGCTACATATAATCTAGAGTCAAACCATTTGGTTTATGACGAAGATAATGCACTGATTGGTACATCCGAGGATGATGAGGAGGAATCGTCATTGTATATTAGTTATAGTAGTGATTCTCCGTAAAGGAGTGATCGTGAATGTATATTTGGCTATTAAGTGTAACTACATTCCGCTTGTAACAAATCGAGTAATATAAAATCATGTGTTTTGAATTCTTATGATTTCTAAAAAATCGTTTCTTATAAAATAACATTGGTTGTAAAGTTTGTGATATAAATTGAGAATGTATCTTTTTGAAATTCGTCTTTTTTTAGTTACTTCTAAATCACGAAAATAGTGGATTTTTAACCTTTTTCATAGTATGTTTGAACATGTATGATACTGGTATCAATGTGTTTTGTAAAATCATTGAAAAACCCCTAAAATTTCCCTTATCCTTCCATTTATGCGCGATCCTTCCACTTGTGAACGCGAACATGTTCTCTTGGGTCTTACATCGGTTAATGCCCAAGTCTCTAGAACTAATGCGGGGAAAGGCTCTTCATGGCCATTCACCATCTTCGCCTTGACGTCATTTTCCATAGCTATCTCTTCAAACTCATGGGCCTCGTACCCATCGATCCTTATTATTGAGCAATCCTTTATTTTGCTTCTCTCTTCGTCGCATGTGTTATCTTCGACCATCGGTTCTTCGCCATCACTTCCCGTCTCTTGGGTCTTACATCGGTTCTCGGACGCAATTGCCCAAGTCTCTGGAACAAGTGTGGAGAAAATTTGACTGTTGTCATTAGCTGTATTATCTTGGTCCTTCTCTTCCTTTTCGCCACCATCCGTCTCTTGAGTCTCACGTTGGTTCTCGGACACAACTACCCAAGTCTCTAGATGAAGTGTTAGGATAGTCTCCACATGACCATCCGCCATAGACTCGTTCATAGCCATCTCCGACTCGATTTCGTTTTTCGTGGCTATCTCTTCAATCTCATGGGCCTCGTACCCATTGACCTTCTTGATCGAGCAAGCTTTGATTATCCTTCTCTCTTCGTCGCATGTATTCTTTTCGACCTTCGGCTCCTCGCCGACACCTTCCGTCTCTTGGGTCTCACGTTGGTTCTTTGACGCAACTGCCCAAGTCTCTGGAGCATGTGTGGAGAAAATCCGGCCATGGTCATTGTCAACGCTTGTTATCTTGTTTATAGTCACCTCCTCGATGTCGTCTTTAGCGGCTAGATCCGCAATTACACTAGCCTCGCTCTCTTTATCTCCATTGATGCACGCTTCGATTTGGCTTGTTCCATCATCCGTTGTTTCGAACATGAAACATGTTCCGAAAACATTCGACCTCCTTTGAAATGGCCATCATCGTCCTCGAGTCATCATCAATCTTCTTTTCATGTTGGATGCGTTGTTTAGGCGTCACGACTTCTTTAGATGGTTTTGATTTTTCTCCACTTGGTCTTACCAAGTCAATATCATCGAGCCATCGATGACGCCTGTCGATCTTGTTGCATGCTTGCTTCACCGCAACCCAGTCCACCACAAGCCCGTTCGCTTCGGTATCATCTTCGAGGAGATTCCCCAACTCTCGTATATCCTTCATGTCCATAGCTTTCAAGAAGTACAAAGTTTTGTCTTCCTCAAGTAGCACTTGGTCCATGGCGGGGAGACGACCAAACATCTGGTCGAACTCGTCGTATACCCTCGAGATGCTCATCTTCTTATTTTTCTTCTCTATCCATTTCATGAGGACATGTCGAGTCATCCTTGTCGAGTCTTCAGTCGCGAACCCCGCTAATATCGGTTTCTCGAACTCAAACCATGTTGTCTTACCTTATTGAATCTCGATGATGCGTCTTTGGATGTTGTTGGAAATAAGTCTCTTGAAGCTTGCGATTTGAAGTGCTTCGGACACGTCCCTTTGATTCATCGCCCTTATATATGCATCAAGGAACTTCGTAATGTTCCTTCCGTCGAATTGACCCTCGAGCTCTACGACACGGTCAACGGCCTTCTCCACGCTCGTAACGTTGTCTCAAGATCTCATCATTTGTTCAACGATCAACATCATCCTTTCAAAGTCTCCCGCTTCATTCCTTGAGGACGTCATCTCCAAGTATTGGTCTCGACTTGATCCTTCCTAACGCCTCTTTCACTTCGGGTTCACCACTTAAATATGTCGTGAAGATCCGTCACTAAGCGCGGATCGTGAGCCAGAACCACCAGGGTCCTGGACTAGAAGGATTCGAAGTTGGCACAAGCTTTACCGAGAAAGTGTTTAAGATAGATTGAGAGAGAGAGAAATTGAGATTAAACGCTTGACTTTAGATTGAGAGAGATTGAAATGGAGAGAGAGATTAAGATTGAACTTTTAACTTTTAGATTTAAGACACAAGATATATCATCAATTGGATGACGAATTTTCTTCTTATTGAATTCTTGAATAGTACATCAATACCCTTTTGATCTTTTTCATCCACTCTTTTATAGATGCTCCCATGCATATGATGCATGTGAGGGTACGAGACATGCACACAATGCATGGAATGCATGTGATGCATGTGGGCCATTTGGCGCTCATGCATCACATGTCACTCAATCAAGCTCTAATATGAGAATTTACATGTAAAAGTATAATGATAGGAAATATAATCCCTAAAGAAATTATTTGGCTTAATGGTAAGCATATTGCTTCCTATCTTGGAGGTGCTAAGTTCGAGTCTTGCTTACATCTTTGTTTTTTATGCACAAAAACTATTAGGCTTTTGGACCAAATATCTTTAAGACATCATGCACGACGATCAACCGACCCGACCGATCCGTCCGATTTGTATCCGTTCGGTCTGGCCCGGTTCGATCCGCATCCCGAGGTCGTCGGATGCCAGTCACCGTACGTCACCGGTTTCGTCGCACCATACGTCACCGGTTTCGTCGCACCGTCCATCGCACTGTCCGTCGCCAGATGCCGGTCATTGTCCCTCGTCGGATTCGTCGACGGTTCCATCACCGGATGTTGTTCATTGTCCGTCACCGGATGCCGGTTACTAGTTGCCGGTTCCGTCACCAGATACCGTTCATTGGTCATCGGTTCCTTCGCCGGATGTCGTTCACCAATCGCCAGTTCCGTCACCGAATGTCGTCACCGTCATCGGTTGCCAGATCCATCCGGTCACCGGTTGCATCCGGTTGCCGGCTCCATCCGGTTTCCGATTATGTCATCGATCGGTTTGAGTTTCTTCAACAGCCGGTTCGGGCACTTAGCCACATATGTCCATCTAGACAAATGTGGCTTAAGTCCAACTATTTTTTATGTGCTCTTAACACATAGATAAAATATGATAGATCTCAATCTGCTTATATAGTTGGAGCCTAAACTCTTCCTATCTATGTGGGATATTTCACAGTTTTATTTTTCTCTTTTTCTTTTGCAAAACTTTATACGCACATAACTTGACATTTAGATGTCTGTTTCTTATGTAGTAAAGTGCATTCGAAAGCTCTTCATGACCTCCATCTTTTTGTACTAAGCTATTAAACTTATTTAAAATAGTATTTTCACTATTATTGTTTTATATGATTCATACTCGATTTCGTATGTTTTATGTGATTTTCACATCATTGTCGAAAATCTTCACAACAACGAATCACAAACCAACCCAGCACACACCGACTATCACGCTTGGGATCAGGCCGCAAGCCGTGTCTTGTATTGCCTTGCATCATGCGTTTATGATCATATGCTTGGCTACATTCGAGAGGCAAAAACGCCGAAGCAGGCGTGGGAAAATCTCAAAAAGATTTCTGCATCCAACACGACCGCACGCAAGCTCCAGCTTCGTCAGGAGCTGAATAGCATCCAACAAAGGGACATGTCAATCTCAAGCTACACCTTGAAGATCAAGGAGCTATGTGACGCCCTCGGATCGATCAACGTCGTTGTTGATGATGACGAACTAGTGCAGATATGCCTTGGAGGCTTAGCACCGCGTTTCAGCACGATTTGATCAACCATTCTTGCAAGGGAGAACCCTCCTTCCTTCTTTGACCTTCAATCGATATTGTTGGTCGAAGAGAATCACGCCCGACAGAGGAACAACGCAACATATGGTCATTTGGTCTACTCCCAATCGGATAATAGAAGAGATTTCGGCCATGGAAATAGAGGTCATTTTGGACAAGGCCATAATGATCAGCGGAATCAAGGGCCTAACTCCCACCGATGGCAAGCAGACAAGAACGGGCCCAGAGAGCTTGACAGAAGGGGGAGTCATAACGTCGGACCGAGCAATTGCCGAAACCCAGTCGAGTGCGGGTACTGCGGAAAACCCGGCCACTACGAAGATGAGTGTCGGAAGAAGAAAGACCGACAACTCACGAACTACACAACAAATTCTAACTACGGCGATCGTGGCAGAATGTTCGCAATGAGGCATAAAGCAAACTCAATGTCCGCACAGGCTTCAACAAGTGCCTCCGCCTCAAATAGTGTATCGTTCGTTGACTCGGGTGCATCCAACCATATGACGTCTCATGAAGATTGGTTTCGGGAACTGCGTAAACCCGATCAGCCCGGATATGTTGAGATTGGCGATGACACAACTCATTCAATACATCATATCGGGAATGTACCATTCAAAAATGATGGGGACCAAACTTACCTCAAGAACGTCTTGCATGTCCCAACAATCACGAAGAACCTGATCTCTGTAGGTCAGATTGTCGAACATGGAATGCAAGTACGATTCAACAATGACGATTGTTTTATCGAAAAAGGCGATCGAATTATAGCCCAACAATCACAAAGAACCTGATCTCTGTAGGTCAAATTGTTGAACATGGAATGCAAGTACAATTCAACAATGACGATTGTTTTATCGAAAAAGGCGATCGAATTATAGCCCAACAATCACGAAGAACCTGATCTCTGTAGGTCAGATTGTCGAACATGGAATGCAAGTACGATTCAACAATGACGATTATAGCCCTGCACGATGCACAATGGAACAACCCAAACCGAGGGCGATCACAACACGGCTTCGTTCAAAGATGTTATCCGCCGATAAGGAAGAACTTATCATTCAAACAACCATCGTGGACAAAGCTAAGGAACGTTACGACACAGCCAATGCCGAGGCAACCGAAATAAAGGAGAAAGCAACAAAAAAGGGAAGCCAAGCTACAAAAACTGCTCCACGACTAGACAACCAAGCTCTAGGAGACAGAAAACAACGCCGCAGCTGCCCTCAGGACTACACAAGATATAGCAGTCACACAAATAGCATCACTAAACATGGAATTACAAGTGTGCTCTAGTCAGTTCCTACAAAAATTGGACCAAACAGAGCAAGAGTGATGCCAACTAGCAGATTCCCTTCACAAACATCAAATGAACTCAGCGTTGGAACTCGAAAGGCAACAAGAGAAGTATTTGAAGGAATCAGCCGACAGCACGGATCGTCTCCTCCGCCGGTTCGACCAATTAACGGACAAGACAAAGGCAAGGATCGCCACCCTCAACACGCCGTGCGAGATCATCAAAGTCAAACTGCAGCGGAAGGCAGAAGAAGCTAAAAGAGAAACGTGAGAGGAAATAACGCTCGGCTGCAACTGAGTCTTGAACAACGAATGGAAGAGAACAAGTTGAAGATAAAATGACACAAAATGTTAACGTGGAAAACCCTAAATGGGAAAAAACCACGGGAGCCCACAGACTCCAGCTATCATTATGTGAGGAAGGAGGTACAACAGGAGACTCAGAGGCAACGACCTTGACCTCTATATCTTCATCAACCGACGGTTACAACAGAAATTAGTTCTGTATATGTCTCTTTCTCTCTCTCTCTCACCACTCTCTGTGTACAACGATGATACAACTAACAACGACACAACTGTTACACTCACAAAGTGGTTGCCCTAAGTCATATTTATACTTATATAAATTTTTGGGATATTTACAATTATAGCCTCAATAGGCTCATCATGAAACATATTTACAAATGTATCCTTGGATCCGGTTCGCACCGGATCCATCCGGATTCACTCGATCCGGTTTCCGGGTCTCATCCGAATCCCTTCCGGATTCAATTCCTTTATCCAGTTCATCTTATCCGATCCTCATGATCCTCATCTAGATACCATCCGGAAGGACTGAAATCCCAACAATCTCCCCCTTCACTCCGGCATGGGATTTCTTGTTAGTCCGATTCATCTTCGGCACACATCCAACTTGTCGGTTGAAAGCACCTTAGTCAGCATATCCGATCCATTCTCCTCGTTGTGGATCTTCTACATTCTCTCAGATCCAATGGTATCTACGTTGGATGTGTTTCGTCCGGGAATGGTAGGTCGTGTTCTTAGTAAGGTGGATGGCACTTTGACTGTCGCAGTAGAGTCAGAATTCCTCTTGCCAAATCCCTAGCTCTTCAATAAAGTCCTCATCAAGATTATTTCCTTTTCAGCTTCCACATCCGCCATGTACTCCGCTTCCGTTGTCTACAATGCAATGGACCTCTACAGCCTCGACTGCCATGATACAGCTCCCCCTGTGTAAGTCATGACATATCCGGATGTAGACAAGCTGGTATCCACATCAGCCGACATATCTGAATCCGTAAATCCGTCCAATAGGGGTTTTTACGAGAGCCGAATTGCAAGCACATACTCGAGGTGCCTTTTAAATACCAGAGTATCCACTTGACCGCATTCCAATGCGCTCTTCCCGAATTGCTCATGAATCGACTGACTACTCTTATAGCATAAGCAATATACGGTCGGCTTCCACATCCGCCATGTACTCCGCTTCCGTTGTCTACAATGCAATGGACCTCTACAGCCTCGACTGCCATGATACGGCTCCCCATGTGTAAGTCATGACATATCCGGATGTAGACAAGCTAGTATCCACATCAACTGACATATCTGAATACGTAAATCCGTCCAATAGGGGTTTTTCCGAGAGCCGAATTGCAGGCACATACTCGAGGTGCCTTTTAAATACCAGAGTATCCACTTGACCGCATTCCAATGCGCTCTTCCCGAATTGCTCATGAATCGGCTTATTACTCTTACACCATTGCGTACATCAAGCTTCCGACAACAGAGGCATATGGTATCTTCATCATATCTGACTTTTCTACCTTCGTCCTTAGGCTCTTTTCCAGACAGCTTGCAGCTCACCGATACTGTTGACCCAATTGGCTTTGCGTCTGCCATGTTGAACCTCTAAAGCACCTTTGTCACATACTTCTCCTGTGACAGCCACAACAGCTTCTTCGACCGGTCCCAAATGACGGGCATCCCCAAAATCTGTCTTACTAGACCCAAATCTTTCATTGAGAAGGCCTGGTTCAAGGCCTTCTTCAGCATTCGGATCTTGATTTGGTCTTGTCTGATGATCACCATGTCGTCCACATATAGAAAGAGTATTTGGAAGTCTTCTCCATCGAAGTTCTTCACAAATACGCAGTGATCGGCTTGCCTCTTATGGTACCCTTGGTCGGTCATGAAGGAGTCTCTAAGAAATATTGAGAATCGATTAGATAGGTATATAGAGTTACAACCATAGAGATGGATATATGAAAACAAAACTTCTACTACATATAAGAATAGCTCACAATGGTAGTTCACCCATGCTCGCACACCTTAGAGCTTAGATGGGATCTAAACCAGCTCACTACAAAATTAGTGGGGACTCATTATCAATACACCACTTTGTAAGAGAGTAGATTATATTCTTTGTTTGGTCTGAGTGTAACATTAAATGTGCATGTCAATTGATAGTAGTGGAGATATTCCTTTTCTATCAACTGACTTGTCATTTAATATGACCCAACTCCCTAGATATAGGCTAGTGCTAGATAGTACTTATCTTGAAGTCAATGGCACATACTTCAAGACTAAGTACATTGTAACTTGCCCACAAAATATTCTAGTTGACTTTATTAGACAATCCTATTACCTATTTCGCTCTTTCCTAAATCCATTGTGTCCTACGCATCTACGGTTTCCTAGATTAACACCATATCGACCCATATGCTCGAGTTGCACAATAGTCGCTCCTCATTTGGGGCGCTATCACAAAATCTGCACTCTAAGAGCACATATGGGGATAGATTTACAACTTAGGGCTGATCATTGATTATATCTAACACGCCCCCTCAATGGTCAACCATTGAGTTCACTTGGAATTGGGCCAACTCTTAGTCGTCGAAAGTGTTGTTGTAGATGTTCTGCTTGAAGCGCCTTTGTGAAGATATCCACAGCATTTTCTGATGTTGGACAGTACTCAAGCTCCACAGTCTCATCATTTATTAGCTCCCACACATAGTGATACTGAAGCTCCACATCATGCATGAAATATGGGGTTCTTGGCAATGGCCATGCAACTTTGATTGTTACACCTCAATATCGTTGTCGTCCTTATTGGAACCGCCACATCCATAAGGATTCTTCTTAGCCAAACTACCTCGCATGCCGCTATGCATGCTGCTTTGTATTCTGCCTCCGTTGAAGATAGTGCCACTACTGGTTGTTTTTTACTACTCCATGAAATAACTCCAAAGCCTATGGAAAAACAATATCCAGAAACTGATTTTCTGGAATTACTATCTCTAGCCCAATCAGAGTCGCAATATCCACTAAGTTCGTCAATTGTTGGTTTATAAAAGATTCTGTAATTTAAAGTACCCACAATGTACTTTAATACACATAGTGCAGCTTTCCAATGAGTCTCCTTCGGCTTGTTGTTGAATCGACTCACCACACCGACTGCAAAACAAATATCCGGCCTAGTGTTGCATAGGAAAATTAGACTTCTTATTCGTTGTCTATGCTTCCTTATGTCAACCATTGGTGACGAGTCTTCTTGGGATAGCTTGCAGTTTGACTCCATTGGAGTCGACTTCGACTTGTTGTCCATCATACCAAGGTCTTCAAGATCTCTATTGCGTACTTCCTTTGTGACATGAAGATGCCAACCGAGGTTTGCCAAACCTCAATTCCAAAGAAGTAGTGTAAAATCCCCAAGTCTGTCATTTCAAACTCAGTTTTCAAACACTCTTGTATTTGGCCAATACACTCTTCATGGTCACCGGTAAGTACTACATCATCCACGTAAATGATGATGATGACTTGTTTCCCGTCCTTCATTTTGACATACATACTTGCATCCGAACGAAGCACATTGCTTAAAGTCGATTGATTGTAAGAAGTTGTCCATCCTCTTGTTCCAAGCTCTCGGTACTTGCTTTAGACCATACAACACCTTCTTCAGCTTGAAGACTTTGTTTTCTGAATTCGGCATCTCAAACCCCGGTGGTTGTGTCACGTATACCTCCTCCTTGAGATGCCCATTCAAAAATGTTGATTTGACATCCATTTGATAAATCGCCATCCTCTTGAAGCAGCCAATGCTATGACCATTCGAATTGTTGTCATGCGAGTTGTCGGGGCAAATGTTTCTTGTACATCGAACCCTTCAATTTGGGATTATCCTTGCGCTACTAGCCTAGCCTTAAATTTCTCCAAAAAACCATCAACTTTATACTTTACTTTCCACACCCACTTGGTGCCTATCACCTTCCTCTTTGTTGGCCTCTCTACCAACTCCCACATGTCATTTTTCATGATGCTATCGTATTCTGATATCATCACCTCTTTCCACTTTGGGTTGGCCATGGCTTCCTCCACCGAGGTCGGCTCACTCACTGAGCCTATTCGGATGTCCACCATCAGAGCAATGTTGACAATGTTGTGAGAGGTTCTCCCTTGCTCCTGTATTCTTCTTGATCTTCGTAATCCATCAGTTGATGTTTCAGGAAACTCAACTTTAGGAGTACGGTCATTGAAGAATTGTTGAGCCCACTTAGGTATTTTCTTTACATGTGGCACTAGCATAGACTGAACTAGCGAGCCATTACCATCAATGGTTCAGCTTCCTTTTCTGGACAGTGGGTCGGGATTGGGGGGAATACCTCTTCGGTTGATGAGATAACTTGAGAATCGTTACTCTCGGCTAGTTGTGGTCGTTCCTCATCGAACACCACATACGACTTGTCAATATCTTTCTTGCCTCTAGATCGTAGAGTCGATAGGCCTTTGACTCTTCACTATATCCGAGAAAGATACACTTCTTGCTTTTAGCGTCCAACTTCTTTCCGCTCACATCTGGAACATGTGTGTAGCATGTACACCCAAAGGTTCTGAAGTGCAGCACTAAAGGTTTCTTGCCTGAATAAGCTTATTGGGGTGTTTTCCCTTGAAGTGCCTTCGTGTAGCTCCAATTGAGGATGTAAACTGTTGTATTCACTACTTCAGCCCAGAATGGGTCGGGTAGCGCTTGTGCCTTCAACATACACCAAGCCATCTCGACAATTGTTCGGTTTAGACGTTCGACAACGCCATTTTGTTGTGGGGTGTACACAGTTGTAAGTTGGCTCTTAATTCCATGCTCTTTGCAATACTCACAGAATTCTATTGATAAGAATTCTCCACCTCGATCAGAGCGCAACTCCTTCACTAACTTTACGAAGGAAGTAAACCCACATCTTTCTACTGAAGTCATCGACTATTAGCATATAGTAGAGAGATCCACCCATTGCAGGAGTCACCATTTTTCCAGAGAGGTCGATGTGTATTAGTTGTAGAGGAGTGTTTGTTCGATTTTGACTCTCTTTTGGAATGGCTAATCTTTGATGCTTACCCATCATACAAGCATCACAAACATGACTTAAGTCAAGTATGGTTGGCAACCCAACTACCATATTCGACTTCTTCATCTCCTTCAACACAGCAACATTGAGATGCCCAAATCTCTCATGCCATTGCTTTGTGTTAGTACTTGTGTTGTGGTCAGTAGAAATTGTAAACGCGCTCAGCTAATAGAGATTGTTGCGCCTTACCCCTATTCCTACAACCTTGCCAACAGAATCTGTTATTTCTGCACCCGACTTCTTGAATCGAACATCAAGACCCTTGTCAGTCAATGCAAAAATGGACAATAGATTCTTCTTGAGATCTGGCACCTACAACACTTGAGAGAGATGCTTTGTCCCATTGTTCGTTGCTTTGAGGGAGACGGTTCCAATTCCTTTGGCTTGACATCGAGCATTGTTCCCAACCACAACATTGATGGGCTCTTGTAGAGGTGGCCAAGAGCTGTACTAGTCACGATTACTAGTCATATGTCGGGATGCCCCACTATCGAGAATCCAAGAGTTGTCGACAACTTGAGTATCAACTAAAGAACAAACTTAGAGCTTAGATGGGATCTAGACCAGCTCACTACAAAATTAATGGGGACTCATGATCAATACACCACCGTGTAAGAGAGTAGATTATATTCTTTGTTTGGTTTGAGTGTAACATTAAATGTGCATGTTAGTTGATAGTAGTGGAGATATTCCTTTTCTGCCAACTGACTTGTCATTTAATATGACCCAACTCCCTAGATACATGCTAGTGCTAGATAGTACTTATCTTGAAGTCAATGGCACATACTTCAAGACTAAGTACATTGTAACTTGCCCACAAAATATTCTAGTTGACTTGATTAGCCAATCCTATTACCTGTTTTGCTCTTTCCTAAATCCATTGTGTCCTACGCATCTATGGTTTCCTAGATTAACACCAGATCGACCCATATGCTCACGTTGCACAATGGTCACTCATCATTTGGGGCGCTATCACAAAATGTGCTCTCTAAGAGCACATATGGGGATAGATTTACAACTTGGGGTTGATCATTGATTATATATAACAAGTGGAACTTCCGGTACCATTGTCGGGGAGCTTGCTTCAATCCGTATAAGCTCTTCTTCAGCCGGCATACCAAGTGCTCCTTCCCTTTCTTTACAAATCCTTCTAGTTGTTGCATATGGATTTCTTCCTCGAGTTCACCATAAAGGAACGTCGTCTTGACGTTTAGTTGCTCGACCTCGAGGTCCATGCTTGCTGCTATACTCAATATCGTTCGGATGGATGTCATCTTTACAACCGGGGCGAAGATCTCATCGAAATCCACACCTTTCTTCCACCCCTTCACCATGATATGGGCTTTGTCCCTTGGTGGATTTCCGACATCTCCCGATTTCAACTTGTACACCCACTTGTTCTAGAGTGTTGTCTTTCCTTTCGGCAGCTCCGTCAACTCATATGTATGGTTCTCATGCAGGGAATCCATCTCATCCTACATGGCACTCAACCACTTGCGGCTGTGGGAGTCTTTCTTTGCTTCTTCGAAGCTTTCCAGCTCCCCTTCATCGGTTAACAACACATGCTCTGCATCCGAAAATCTCCGAGGGGCTCTCTCTCTCTTAGAGGATATCTTCGTCCTTGATTTCCGACTACCGGTTCCTCCGTTTGCTCCGAATCGGAATCCGATTTGGGGTCTTATCCGGTTCTGGAGTCTTCTTCTTCTTCGCCTTTGGTCGGTTCGGTTTCTTGTCTGAATCCGGTTGGTTCATCGAGTGCCATCCGGTTGGTTCATCGAATGCAGCCATGAAACATGGAACCAAAACGAGTAAAGACTAAAGCACACCATCGGGAAAGCAAATTATAAAACAGGAAGCAGAAACGTAAAAGTGAGAGGACAGAAGAGAGAAGAGTAGGCCTAGTTAGAATAGAGTACTCAGGAACGTAGAATATCTACTTGCACTTTCTGTTGTAATTATCGATCGTGCGCTGTGTAATCACTATTCCATATTATGTAATAAACATCTAGTTTTGGGTCAATTCTGGTCTGTGTCTTAAGCGCATTTCTAAATAATAACTTCTAGGATTACAATCGGGTAATTACGGCTAACCAATCGTTTTGGGTACGAATCGGATTGCCGAGAAATCCCTCTCTCACCCTGACCTCCGTCACGTACCACAATCCCTTGATCCGATTACCATAGGAGTAATCGAAGGTGTTGCTTCCAATAAGGAGACAACAGCAAGTCCATACACCCAACCGAATAGGTGGCCCTACTCCAATGGAAATTGATACTACACGTCATTAAGGACCTTTAACAAAAACTAGAGAAAACGAATTATCCAAGAAACCCAAAAAAACAAAATATCAAATTTCTCTATTGCTTCTAACTCAAATTCAAAGTGCCATCAAATGGAGCCAAATACTTTACAAAGCTCAAACTTCAATGTGCTTATAATCTAGTTCGAATTCTTCCAGGTGATGAATGGAAAACCACATTTTTCACCCAATATATAGTTATGCCTTTCGATCTCACAAATGCGAGAATAGGCAACAAGCCCACTATCTATCGACCTACAAACAGTTGTTGCTACTACTCAGCATTATCAACCAAGACCAAGCCTACAACCTCGTTCTTCCCACCCTAGGCTTGGTGTCAAGTCTAAGGTTCACACTACCTGAACACTTGTTCTTCATCTATACCTCTAAGCGCTAATTAATTAACATCAAAAGGCGTGGGGAGAACCTTATGTTCATAAAATACCACAAGTTCAATAAAAATATATTGTACTAAATCTGAAAGTACACCACTATATTCTAAATTAAACTATAAACGAAATACACACACACACATACACATACACATACATGCACAGACATAGACACAGACACATGCACATATACATGCACACACACACACACACACACACACACACATACACATACACATCAGTTTCATAAACACACAATTTCCATGAAGGCTTCATGAGAATCTCAACAAAGGAGTCCCTTTTGGATGGTCAAGTTCACATGATATTTGGAGCCTTATTGTGTGGACGTGTAATAATTTAGTATAGGTTCCACAATGGCTGAGATCCTCCTAAGCATGAGTGCGGTCCAATGGAAGAGTGTCGGAGTTTACGAAATTGGAGATGTGCGTTGAAGTCCCACCACTTGTCAAGTTTTAACGCATAGTCCAAGTCTTTGAGACCCAATAGGGGAATTAATAGTGGTATGGACAAAATCTAATTTCCCAATGTTTCTTCTCCTCAATAAAAAGCATGTGTAACTTCTTAAATAGGTGACAAGGAAAATGCAAATATAATTCCTTCAAGATTACATCAAGCTTGATGTTATGGATAAAATTATCCAAGTTACATGGGATAGAAAGCTCTTTCTCATAGGTGGAGAGGATCAATGTATAACTACTACCTAGATATCAGTGCGAAACATGTCCTCGACAATCTACAAGGTGATGGCATAAGCTATGTTGGTAACCCCTACTTGTCGCAACAAATACCATAAATTTCCAATCCTTTAACTGAATCTATCAAAAGTCAACCTCCATGGCATCAAAAGTATTTGAATGATCCAATAGAAGGGCTAAATTTCCAAACAAAATTCTTTTGTCACCCTTGTTAGAGTATCACAGAGTTCCACCTTCCCCATTTCAAACAATATTGATTCCTCATTAGTGGCTGCAATAGGGGGGGTTTGGTGGGCTTACATTACATCATTCTTTTTAGACTTACCTAACTAACCTAGAACATAAGTATATAGGGTCGGGCCAAAGTCTACCCTATTGTTGGTAAGACGACTAGTATTGGGTGTTAATCTAGTCCCTAAGCCTACCACAAATACTAATGAACGAACTAAGAAAACTCTAAACTGAATATCACATACATATGGAGGAGTTGAACTTACTTCATCACTTGATATTCACAATTACTAAAAGAGACGAGAAAGTACAATAACAAGTACAATCTATACAATGATTGAAAGGCCTAAGGTGGAAGTTTTGGTTCTTACTTACATTACCATGTAGATTAAAAGAAGCAATTATAAATTAATTAGATAATCCATATTAGGAGAGGGTTAAGATCTAGCTTGAGTTTTCCAAAATGAAAAGCTACGAAAACTTATACATGTGTCTTTTATAGCCTTTTACAATGCCATTAGGCTTTTTCACACTTCCTATAGTAGCTCTATTCTCGTCCTTATTCAATTGTCTCTTTCCTTAGCCTTACAATGGCTCTTTTGTTTCAAACCAATGTCCAAAGCTATGACAAAGTTTTATTTCCTAATGTTTTTCCATGGGATTTTATTGTTGAGAAGGTTCTTCATTGTCCTTTGATGCTTTATGGTGATGTATTTCTAGCATTTACATGGTTCTCAGTTGACCCCTACTCTAGCCCATTCAACATAATTGTACCACCCCTTTCCGATGACTCTCATGCCAACTGAGGAAAGTAAATAAACACTTTTGAAGAATGAGAGTCATTGGAATGTTGATCAAAATCAAGTGGCTACGCTTTAACAAATGTCGATCTTCACGTGCTAATACCATGTGAAGAACATAAACAAGTTTTCCAAGTATTTTGTGTTCCAAGATGAAGATTGGCATGAGTGGGTCGAACAGGGGGGTCGCACACATGCATTTAGAAGACATACTGGACATGCTCTCTTTGTTAATACTTTTGAGATGTATTCATTGTCCACTTTGAGATGCAATCCTCAACCACAAGTGTTTCTTTGCCGCTTGTTCATCTCCACTCATCAAGTTTTTTGATGCCAAATCTTCATCTTCATTAAGCTTTTCATGCCTTTAATTTAATATAAAACATGAAAAATCTTGTAGAACACATCAAGCTAATTGGGTCTATGAATATAAAATTGTCAATGCCAATGTAATTGACACTACTTAAATCAATAAAGTAAATTAGAGATTATGGTTAATTGGATAACACTACATAACATTACTTGGATAGTAAAGGGGACAGGGTTAAATTCAAGGGAATAATAAAAAGCAAATAAATAATTTTTCAAATTTATAACTGCATAAGATCAATCATTTAAGTATCAGTCAAGTTGATCGACCAAATGTTACAAAGTAACCAAAGATGATACACTCAAAGTACGTGCACTTATGACAAGCCTCCTACGAAAGCACCCTCTAGTATTTGGAACCATGCATTTGGACACATGCAGCCTTCTTTGAAGCTTTCAGATATTTTGATAAAACATTTCAATTACCTAATAATGAAATATATAGCGTTCAGTGTCTTTCCAATCTGTGCAAGGATTTAGTTATTTTGGCTGAATTGCTTTTTACTTTGAAAAGAACATTGACGCAAAATGCAAGCAATGGTAATACGAGATATTACCTGATTGATGGAGATGGGAAGCTGAAACAAGGTTAGGGAGTAAAGTAAAGACGTATGCTTACTGATCTCAGATATCTACACCTTGAGGCTGCAGTCATATATCAGAATGTATAGAGGAATCCTCTTTTATTATTGTCAAGACTTGGATTCACTCGAACCCACTTGTGGAATGTTCTCTTCAACCTTCATCCCCAGTTCTAACCTTGTTTTAGGTAACAAACAGCATGTGTCCATAGAAGACCTTGTTACACATAGCCATTCTCGAGGTGATTCAAGGTCATCACTCCCACTCTGTGGAATATGCCAATGTCCACTTATAGATTCCTGCAGAGTAACTTCATAAGTTCAATCCCTATATGAACGTTTTAGAGAATGTTCAATATAATGCTTACTTGAATCACCGTCGAATAAGGTGGTGGCATAAACAGCTCCAATCCATCATTTGTGAATGTAAAGCGGACCTAAGACACCCCAAATAAAAAGAAACAAAAAAAACGATTATTGGGGACTACACTAATATCAAATAGAGATGAGATGAGACAGTACATTTAGAAGACGAAAATGTGTACAAGGAGAAAATAGAAAAATATCATGGCCAGTCGTAACTGGTCTCATTAGCTCACGGAAAGAGCAACGAGCAGAAAAAAAAAGAAATATTCATGTCTCTAAAATATCAGAATGGCACTTTGACACATCACATAGATTAAAACTGCCTATGTTAGCTCATCAACACGTGTAACAAACAAAAACTGGCGTTCTACTTTAACTTCTTAAAACTAAATAGCTTGAAATATAATCACAAGAAACCAGCGATCAGGTTTGGTGCCTGATCATAGGAACTGAAATTTCTACCCACAGAAAATATCCATTGTCTAGTGATCTAACACAGAAGAGTTGGCAGGACGAGGATTGCATCTCTGATGCCGTGTGGCGACAATTTTTGCACTTATGAAGATATGTAAAGAAAAAGAAATTTTACCATCGTACACAATTTGTAACGAATAACAAACATCAGTAAGTTTATTGACTAATGGCAAATTGGTGAGGAGATTTGTCGCAATGTTTTCACTCATACATGATGTTTTCATCATTGTAACTATATAGAATCTTTTTTCCTTTACGTTCACTAGTCTTTACCCTGCTCCTCTTCCCTTTCATTGACCCTAGCCACCTTTTCCTTGAGATGGCATTCTATAGTGGGAAAATTAGACTAGTATTCTTGGGATAGCCTCTTTATGAGTTTCAACGGACTGGCCTTTTTTTCATTTCTGCCTGATAAAGGGAAGAATGAATAACTTAGACTGCAATCCACTTGGAACACTCAAAAACTAGGTCTATAGCAATTGAAGATAATGTCTACAAACAAGATCCATGCTTGATTAAGAATAGTGAGGATATGAAGCAAGATAAACTGTTTGAGGGTGGCAGCTCCAGACCTGCACTCTCTTTCATCTTTATTATCTCTGTACTACATTCTCTCTCTTCCCAGATTCTTCTCTCTCTAGAATTTGCAACTCTTTAAATGCCTTCTCTCTCTAGAATCTGCAATGCGTTAAATGCCTTTTGTCTCTTCCACTTTTTCCAAGATATTCCCTTTTTTATTCCTAGTTTACTGTACCTGTTTGGTAGTACAAGAGTCTCTTAATTACCAAACAACCATTCCCAATTTTGTATAAATAGGCTTATCTCAGCCTCTTTTGTAATGAGATTATTTTTTGCTGCTACTTACAAACAAGCACAACTCTTTGGCTGTGTCTCTACTCTTTGCAACCATTTTTTCTACTGCTGTCTAACAGCCTTCTCACAGCTTGGCTGTGTCTATTTTGCTCTAACTCTTCCGCTGTTGCTATTAACAGCTTTTCTCACATGGTATCAGAGTAGTAAGGTCTCCATATCCTCAGCCTGATTTTGTTTGCCAAAGAGCACACAGACCTCTCTTCTTTTATCCCTCCCTCCCAACCCTATAGAGGAGGTTCTCTTAGCAGCCACCCGCCCAACCTACAGAGGAGGTTCTTTTTTTTTCTTTTCCCTTCATCTGAGCCTCACCTAGCATCTAGGGAGAAGTAGAAAGACCCTGAGCATCTACTTAGAACTGCTGTAAATTGTCCAGTTGTAGCTCAAGTGGAGGATATCCATGGCCTCACATGCCACCATTGTTTCATCAACCATTCCCCAACTCCCCAAAGAGTCCATCTTGGATGGGAACAATTACTTGGAATGAAGCTACAAATAAAGACCTTGCTACAATACCATTGTTTATGGACTGTAGACAATGGTAGTGACAAGAAACCACCAGTAACTTCATCCTCTTCAACCAAATCAGTTGCTGGCTCATCTAACTCTAAGATTGAAGCTTGGCTAGATAAGGATTCTCGTGCTCATGCTTTCCTCATGTTTAATATTAAACCGAGCATCCCTCGTCAATTTCAAGATAGAGATGAAGAGACAGCCAATGAGCTATGGACAGCCATGAAAAAGAGGTATCATCAAGCTAATCATGCTCAAATGATAGCTATTGAGAGCCAACTAGCAAGTCTCAAGATTCATGACACTCCCAACATCATGGATCAAATAACGCAATTTGTTACTCTCCAAAAGGAACTAGTTTCTTTGGGAAGCAAGTCAACTGAAGTCGAGTTTGTGCATCATCTAATGATAAAGTTGCCGGAGTCATTCTCAGCTTTTTGTGACACAATTTCTCTTCTTCCCAACACACCTGATATGAATACATTTCTTGGCATGCTACAAGACAGGGCAACACGGAAGAAAAGTGCTCAAACTTCCAATGAGATGCTTCTACATGCAAAAAGTAAAGGCAAGTGGAAGCAAAATGGTAACTCCTACAACAAACCCAATCCAAGATCACCAAACAAGCCAGCCTACAAGGAGCTCACTTGTCATTATTGTGGCTACAAAGGTCACATTCAGCCTGATTGTCGGAAAAAGAAAAGGGACCATGCTAAGAATTCTTCTTCTACCAAAAATCAAGCTACACCGAAATCCAACTCAGCCCACTCAGCCAAAGAAACAGTTTTCCTTGGCATTGAGGAACATACTTCACATTTGGCTGGACCAACTACCTCGACCATTGATGAGTGGTTAGTAGATAGTGGTGCCACTTCACACATGACCTATGACAAATCCATTTTGCATGATGTGAAGCCTAGCTCCTCCCAAATCTCCATAGGAGATGCCTCAAGCATTGAGGCTTCATGTGTGGGCAATGTGTTTCTTAACCATTCTTCAAATGAAGAACCTGTCATTCTTCAAGATGTGTTACATGTGCCTCGCATCTCTGCCAACCTACTTTCAGTCTACCAAATCATTAAGCAAGGTTATGGAGTCTACTTTGATAGCTCAGTTTTGGAAGTGATTGACACCAACAGCCTACAAATTGTAGCTAGTGGCACACAAGAAGGGGGTTTATACAGCCTAAAAAGCTCCCATAGCCCCTTGGAAAACTCCAAATCTCATCTTCTTCAAGGCTCTCATGCATTGGTGGCACAAGAAGATCCCTCGTTGTGGCATGCTAGGTTTGGTCATCTCAACTATGATTCTCTTCAAAAGCTATCCTCTTCCCAACTAGTTGAGGGTCTTCCTATTTTCAAATCTCCCAATACCCCATGTGTTGCTTGTCTTCCTGGCAAGCAACATCGAGAGCCTTTCCCTCATGAAGCCACTCACTGGGCAACATCTATCTTGGAGTTAGTGCACATGGATCTTTGTGGTCCCATGAAAACCACTACTCTTGGTGGTGCACGCTACTTCATGCTTATAATTGATGACTTCTCCCGCAAGGTTTGGGTTTATTTTCTTGTAGAAAAATCCCAAGCCTTCGCAAAATTTCAAGAATGGGTAGCTCTCGTGGAGAATGAGACATCCAAGAAAGTTCGAAAGATCAGGTCGGACAATGGTGGAGAGTTTATCTCCCAAGCTTTCCACCATTTCTGCTCTCAACGAGGCATTGCTCGCCAATTTTCTACACCCAATACTCCTCAACAAAATGGAGTCGTGGAACGGAAGGACCGGACAGTCCAAGAGATGGCTCGTACAATGCTATCTCAATCTGATCTTCCTCTCTCGTTTTGGGGTGAAGCTGTCAACACAGCAGTTTACATCATCAACTGCTGCCCAACAAAAGCAGTTGCTAGAATGACGCCTGAAGAAGCATTTACAGGTGTAAAGCCCTCAGTATCTCATTTTAAAGTCTTTGGTTGTGATGCTGATGTTCACATTTTAGATCATAAAAGGACGAAATTTGAGTCTAAAACCAAGAAATGCAAATTTCTTGGTTACAGCACAATCTAAAGCATACAGGTTATGGGATTTAGAGTCAAAGTCCCTAGTCATCTCTAGGGATGTTCATTTTGTAGAGTCTCAATCGGATGATTCTAGGATTTCACCTGAGTTCATGGTTGAAATCCCAGCTCCTCCGAAATCTCCTATTTTAGACAAAGATGTCTCATCTTCAAGCCCCCCATCTCCTCCTACTCAATCTCTAACTTCGTCGACAATTCAATCCTCTCCCTCAACTCCACTTGTTTCCCCTCCCTCTACAAACCAGCTTCCACCACTTCCCAAGTGGCTTCAAGCCACCATTCGTGATTCTCATCTCTCCGATGCTGAACTTCATGAGTATACATCTGGTTCTCGAACACGTAAGTCACAACAGCCTCTTCACTCGTGCAACTTTGCCTTATTGTGCATTGTTGTGCAATCAAAAGAACCCACAACAGCAACAAAGGCCCTTGTTTTTCCAAAGTGGAAAGCAGCAATGGAAGTTGAACTTGATTCCATTGAGCGGAATCATACATGGGAGCTGGTCCCACGGCCTCCACATCGACAAGTCATTGGACTGAAATGGATTTTCAAGACCAAATACCATGCTGATGGTACTTTGGATAAGCACAAGGCACGTTTAGTGGCAAAAGGCTACTCACAAGTCGAAGGAGTGGATTACGAGGAAACTTTTGCTCCAACAGCAAGGTACACCTCTATCCGATGTGCGCTTGCACTTGCTGCTCACAACAAATGGCCCATTTTTCAAATGGATGTCAAGTCAGCCTTCCTTAATGGTGACTTGAAAGAGGAGGTCTATGTTGAACAGCCTCCAAGTTTCGAGATTTTAGAGCAAAAAAACATGGTCTACAGGTTACACAAAGCCTTGTATGGCTTAAAGCAAGCTCCCAAAGCTTGGCATGACAAAATTGATAGCTTCTCTCTCTCTTGGGTTTCAAAACTGTAATGCTGACAGCAATCTCTATGTTTTTTCCCAAGATAATTTGCTTTGCTTGATCATATTATATGTTGACGACCTTCTAATTACAGGGTCCCTTGCATCTAAAATCGAGGAGGTCCGTGCTAACCTCAAAACAACCTTTGAAATGACTGATCTAGGACTTCTCCATTATTTCATAGATATGGAGGTCTATCAATCACATGGTGGTATCTTTCTTAGCCAACATAGGTATCTCAAGCAGCTCCTTGAGACCTATAGCATGACAAATCTCCTGTCCAATGGATTCAAACTCAAAGCTATCTCGTGAAGACGATTCTCCCATATTTGAGGATATCACAAAATATAGGAGGTTAATTGGGTCCCTTCTTCACTTAACTTATACCAGGCCTGATTTGTCCTATAGCGTGAGTATTCTCAGCCAATTCTCAACTGCTCCAAGACAAAGTCATTGGCAAGCAGCTATTCGAGTTCTTCGGTATTTGGCCAACACACTCGACTATGGTTTGTCTTTTAGAGGCGGCATTGAGCTTGTTGGCTACTCAGATGCTGATTGGGCAGGTGATATTGATTCTAGACGGTCCACATCTGGCTATTGTTTTATGTTAGGTTCAGGCTTGATTTCTTGGAAATCGAAGAAGCAAAACTCAATTTCTACTTCATCGACGGAAGCTGAATATCGCGCCTACTTGGATACTTGTTGTGAGTTGCTATGGTTGATGCAATTGTTTTCTCACATTGGTGTTTTGCAAGACTCTCCTATTGCAGTTTTCACCGACAGCCAAAGTGCACGTGCCTTGGCACATAGCTCAGCATTTCATGGTAGAACAAAACACATCGAAGTGCACTACCATTTTGTTCGTGACTTATGAAATCACAAGTCATCAACTTGGCATATTGCCCTACTCAAGAAAATGTGGCTGATTTATTTACTAAGCCACTTCCAAGGCAAGCCATTGATCAACTCCTTGATCGACTCAATGTTGGACCGCCGTTCTGGAGCTGAGAGGAGGTGTTGGAGGAAGGCAGCTCCAGCCCTGCACTCTCTTTCATCTTTATTATCTTTGTACTATATTCTCTCCCTTCCCAGATTCTTCCCTCTCTAGAATCTGCAACTCCTTTAATGCTTTCTCTCTCTAGAATTTGTAATGCTTTAAATGCCTTTTTCTCTCTTCTACTTTTTCCAAGATATTCCCTTTTATTCCTAGTTTTTTGTACCTGTTTGGTAGTACAAGAGCCACTTTACTACCAAACAACCATTTCACCCACTTTCCCCAATTTTGTATAAATAGGCTATACCAGCCTCTTTTGTAAAGACTTTTTTTTTTGGTTGCTACTTAAAAACAAGCTCTATTATTTGGCTATGTCTCTACTCTTTACAACCATTTTTCTACTGCTATCTAACAGCCTTCTCACAGCTTGGCTGTGTCTATTTTGTTCTAACTCTTCCGCTGCTACTATTAACAGCTTTTCTCACACCAGCTTCCACCACTTCCCAAGTGGCTTCAAGCCACCATTCGTGATTCTCATCTCTCCGATGTTGAACTTCATGAATATACATCTGGTTCTCCAACCAACATGAAAAGAACACGTAAGTCACAACGGCCTCCTTACTCATGCAACTTTGCACTGTGCACTGTTGTGCAATCACAAGAACCCACAACAGCAAAAGAGCCCCTTGTTCTTCCAAAGTGGAAAGCAGCAATGGAAGTTGAACTTGATTCCATTGAGTGGAATCATACATGGGAGCTGGTCCCACAGCCTACTCACAAGTCATCAAGTTGGCATATTGCCCTACTCAAGAAAATGTGGCTGATTTATTTTAAGCCACTTCCAAGGCAAGCCATTGATCAGCTCCTTGGCGACTCAATGTTGGACCGCCGTTCTGGAGTTGAGAGGTGTTGGAGGGTGGCAGCTCCAGACTTGCACTCTCTTTCATCTTTATTATCTCTGTACTACATTCTCTCTCTTCCCAAATTCTTCTCTCTCTAGAATTTGCAACGCTTTAAATGCCTTTTCTCTCTTCCACTTTTTCCAAGATATTCCTTTTTTTATTCCTAGTTTATTGTACCTGTTTGGTAGTACAAGAGTCTCTTAACTACCAAACAACCATTCCCAATTTTGTATAAATAGGCTTATACCAGCCTCTTTTGTAATGAGATTATTTTCTGCTGCTACTTACAAACAAGCACAACTCTTTGGTTGTGTCTCTACTCTTTGCAACCATTTTTTCTACTGCTTTCTAACATCCTTCTCACAGCTTGGCTGTGTCTATTTTGTTCTAACTCTTCCGCTGCTGCTATTAACAGCTTTTCTCACAAACAAGTAAAATCTCTAACACTTCTTTTGAACACGTGCCAAAATTGCCATGTCCTCTAATGCTACAGGTGGTACAAAACCACGTTATATGTGAACCAGAAGAGTCAGGGGTATGTAAAACCATACAATGTGGTCACAAGAACAATGACATAAAAGGCAACAATGTACACAAAATTTTGTAAAGCTTTTTGTCTCCCCTCTGTTTCCCATTGATTGCGCAGTGCAAGTAGAAATGGAAACTCCCCACTGATCCTGTGCAGTTTATAACTCAACTCCAACACTCTGAATTGTGACTCACCATCAAGGACGTAACAGCGTAGCCTCTTTTCGCTAGGCCAACTGTGGCTAAACTAGCAGATACCCAACTTAAAGAAAGGAAGCAGGAAGCCAACCCACTGAACCAGTGGAATTTAACAGTGTCAACATGAAGTCTGTCCGTTTTTGGTTTCTGAGAATGTTTAAAATGGCTCCCATCAATTTAGATCACATCTTGATTAGCACATATTATTTTTTATTATAGGAAATGTGCTGTATTTGGTTGCAATTTCACAAGAAGCTCTAGAAATATTATGTTCGAATGAAAGCTTTCAAGCCTAACAAAATTTCCATCATTATCACTCCCTCTCTTTGGGTTCACACACTCCCCACATTTCCTAAGCCATGTCTCATATGCACATCCTACTCACATTTCCTATTTGTTAACATCTATTGGGACTATTTAGAGTTCAGAATTATTTCAACTCTGCAAAACGCTGCAGTTCACTTTCACTAAGAAACAAAAATGAGAAATTATACTGATGCCATGTGCAAGAAATGTTACGACTTGAATCCTACAATCTACCCGAACAAACAAATTGTCTTGAATTCTAAATCATTCATATACTGTTCTATCCCAATTTACTCTGGACCACTGTTCTGAGTGACAAACATATGGCAGCCATTTTCCCTAAATTTCAATGCATAATGCAGTATACAATGAATATATATGTAATGCTGTTAAAACAATTTGGAATCATCATACAGTAGACAGTGTGATCTTAAACTTCCAGCAATCATACCCTCAACATATGAATAATAATATCTATGCTTGCATCCAGTTTCAAACCAGCAAGACAGAATAAGTGATCATAGTTCAACTGAATTTCTAAGAAGATAGAGCACACCTGATGTCGCTCTTTCCATTTAGGGAAAAAATCATTTCCTAGAAGTTCAAATATATGATCCCGCATCTCATCATTTGTCACAAGAAGAGATTTATAACGAACTGCAGCATACAGCCAATACCTGAATATACAGATATTGTCAAACATTATTAGTAGAGAACAGATTCTTAATGTAGACATATTAGTCACCAAGCTCCATGCCTATATACAAGAAGAGCATGGAAAATACCAATCATCATTAGAACCATATGGGGTAGAGTATAATGAGTTGCTCTCAACCCAATTATCAACAATATGCTGGGATTGTGGCGATAATTGTGCTTTATCTGATGTACGTCGACAATGTAGGACAATTAATGGTGACTTGCCAGTCACGCCCTTTGCTTTGACAGCATTTGCCACTGTTGAAACCTGTGAAATAGATCATATTATCATTGAAATATAAATTCTTATAAGCAACCAAAATAATCACAATTCCCTTCCAATATATTGAGCTCACGCCTAAGGTAAAAGTGAAATGTTCATCAAACCTAGAAATGCAATGTCAAGGGCAAAAGATAATACTTGTTTTACTGTAATTAGTTGATTAAAACAAGGAAAACAGAATGGAAAACAGCCAAAGAGCCCAAAGAAACTTACAAGGCATACTGAGGGACTAATAACCCCTACTCATGGAAAGATTATTAGCATTAGGGGATAGTGGGGGCATGCCTATAAATTAAGGTGGAATATAATATAACTGAGCTGTGTAGAAGGTCAGGGAAGTCGGAAATTTGTCATTTTTGTAACCTTTTAGATCCCCTCTTTTTCCAGAGGATTTTGCTATCATTTTCTTTAATGCCACAGCAGCAGCATACAATAACTGTGTCAGCACAGATGAAAGATTCAGGACCAACGGCAAGTGTTTAGAGAAGGAAAATTCACCTTATTCATCCATGTGATCTCCTATAGATGGCAAAACAAAGCTAATTTCTACCCCCTGGTTACATTCATTTATCGTATTAGCCTAAGCCCTGGATATGAATGTATCCTAAAACGATGCCTTAGTTTCATGTATAGATCAGAGCATCAAACTTCTAAACTAATGATGCTTCTTATTTTATCTATTCCTGGATTAAATGTTTGTAGGTTGCCAAGGATCCTTATTTACCTGATTGAAGTTAAATCCACGAAGCATGCAGCCATATAACCCAATATTGGCACCATCTATAATTGCTTCAAAAGGTTCATTTGCATCTAGCCATTTCTGTCAACGCAGTATTTATAAATATAAAAAATCATCCTACATAAGTTTTGAGAAAAATGAGGTTCATATATAGCTCTAACACAAACATGTTTCCAACCTGAAAATCTTTAAAACCGTTGGTATTCTTCTCTCTTTGGAAGGCAAGGTCAGCAACAGAGTTTGCAAATTTTTCAGTCAAAATTGGATCTAAATCTATGGTACATAGTTTTTCTCCACAAGATAAACAAAACCCTGTCTTGCTTATAGTTGTTCTCTTTGTTTTCCACTTGCCTTTGCCTAACCAGCCCAGACCATGCCAACCTCCACCGCATGACTTGGTTGCTTCTTGAATTTCCTCTTTAGAAGGTTGATTATCTTTTCCAACACAGGCCGAAACCGCACTATTGAACCACTTTTCAATGGACTCTACTGTTTCTGGCAAGAGATCTCTCACTGTTGTTCGGAGTCTATGCAATAGAGAATAAACTTTTTCCTCCAACCCAGCTGCCACACTCAGCCCTAGTAAGCTTTGGAGTAAATTTTCATCTGGGAGAACTCCTGATGCAATCATATGATCATCCACTTCAAAAGCTTTTTCTACCTGGTTATTCTTACAAAAACATAGCAGTGGTGGCCCATAGGACCTAAGCTTTGGAGCTATGTTCAGGGCAGCCATCTTCTTCACAGTCTCAAAAGCCATGTCACCATCACCATTTGCAACTGCTAACCTGGCAACAGATGTAAAAGTAGCTTCGTTAAAGGGTACATTTTCTCGTAGCATGCATTCATAGATCTCTGCACCTCTCTTTGCAGCTAGATCCATGTCATCTGGGCTGAATTTTATGACTTCAACATCTGTTGATTGCTCAATTCCCTCTTTTTTGTTTCTTTCTTTTTCCTTCTTCTCAATAATAGATGCACCTTTACGCCTTGTCAGGCCACCAGAAGCTGCTGCAGAACACATATACAGCAAGACATTGTATTGCTGTTGTTTCAGTGTAAAAACCCCTTTCTTGGCTATGTCATAAACTGCTAGTGCACCATGAAGATCTCCATGTTTTGAACACATATTAAGCTTCAAAACATGCAGGACTTCCTCTGAGCACTTCTTTGCTCTTTTAGATGGTCTTAGACCATTTGATTCTGCAGCCATATTTCCTGTTTGCCTTTTTTCTTTATTACTTTCAAGCATAATTTGCTGTGAACAGTGTGATTTATAAGTTTTCTGAAGCTGAATAGAGGAAATTTGTGGAATTAATGTGTTAAACTTCTTTGATGATATAATCTTTGCCAAAGTGGAATTACAACTTCCCCTTTTCCATGAAGGAGGAGTTATGCTATTTCCTTTGATAGAACGAAGACTTTTGTTACTCTTCTCTTTAGGCTCATGTCTCCTTTGATTACCACCCTTAGGTTTCTTCCTGTTTACTGTTAATCAAACATGAAATTCAATCACTTACTCTTACATTTGTCTGATCTTTATGTTTCCTAGACAAAATGTGTGAATCTGCTGCTAAAATGTGAGATTTTTCTGTGATCTTTACATTTACGATTAATATCTTTCTTTTTTCAATGGAAATTTTGTACGACAAACTCTTTGCTTTTATTACGATCTTTATGCTTTCTATGAATCTAATTCCTTTTTCTAGCAAAATTCATATAGCAAATAACTTGCTTAGACTTAGAATTTTACTTTTTTATTGCCTTTAAACTTTTGTATGAAGCTCCACCCCTTTTTATCTAGCTTTCTTATGCCAATCCCTTGCAAACTATCACATTTTCTATGAATTTTACCCTTTCTATGAATTTTTCCTCTTCTATGAAAGTTTATATCTCTTTTCAGTGCTATTTTCTTAATGTCTCCTCTACTTTCTCTGTGAATTTTTAGCACTTTTTAAGGTCCTTTTTCTTTGGGAAGTAATCTCCAAAACTCCCCACGAGTCTTTCTTTATTTCTCTAGATGCTGTTTCACTTTTTCAACCCTGGAAGACCAATTATATGTGCTACCTGAGCAATACATAGTCCGCTCATCCCTTACATTTAAATAAAATATGGTATTTGAGCATTTATATGATGATTTTGTCCCATGTCTGACTCTTTCTCTGCTTATCCACGAGGCGAATAACAAAAATTCAGGGGCATTGGGGAAATAAGGAAAAAACTGGATTTTTCCATTCACTTTTCCTTTGGAGATTTCTTAAGCAAATGCCTTGCTAACTCGTAGGTTTTTCCCGTGAGGTTTTTACACTCACTATGAACCTGTACATCTCATCTTCATTGAAACATCCCTTACGTAAAACCTTAGTTTTCTCTGTCATCATCTACACTTTGTGCCAAAGCTCCTTTTTTGTCTTTTTCTTGTGGCTAGCTCTCTTGTGAAGTCCGTTGTTATTTCGTCGATATCTTTCTCCATGACCTTCAAAACTTTCAATGAAGCTTTCTTTCTCTTTCCATATGCAAACTTACAGATTTTCTGTGCGACTTTCTCTCTTCTTCATATAAGTTTCCTCTGAAAGTTTTCCGGAGAATGATTTTCCACCATGCAAAAGACATGGACAAAAGAGAAAGAAAAATGGAGAAGAATGCGCCTTACCAGTAGCAATATAGCGTAGGGAATTCCGAGGCGAGGAATGAGATTCAGCAAAAGAAGAAGAAGAAGAAGAAGAGTGAGGTTGAAAGTTGAATAGCAAGCGTCTAGGAGAAGCTATGGCGACGAAGCAGCAGCAGCAGCAGCCGAAGTAGAAGAAGAATTAGATACATACATAGTATCCGTCCATAGTCATATGCATATATGCATATGTAATATATATATATTATTATTATATATATATATGTATGTATGTATGTATGTATGTATGTATAATATGCTCGTGACTAACTGCTACCAAATATTAAAGAGGGCAAGTGAGGGAATCGCGGAGAGGGACGGTGCAGGTCGCACCGCTGATGGCGCGTTCAATCTCCACCGTCCAAGATGGATAAAAAGCTGACAACGTCTGTCACAAGGAGCCCGACTCTGTGAAAAGGAGCCCCGTTGTCAGACAGCCTCTACAAGAGGGAGCCCGACTCTGTCAGAAGGAGCCCCGTTGTCAAACCACATCAATAAGAAGGAGCCTGACTCTGTAGCAACAAACATCAAAAACTCCACAAAATTGTAAGTGTACAACAAATATTTGCCATGAAGCTGATCACAAAATTTCTCACAAAAACATAAAGATTCAAATAACAAGTCTTACATAAAATATTAAAATGTCAAATGTTGACAACCCTAAAATGAAATATGAATATACACGTTACATATTAAGATTATGGCTCATGTCGGGATGATTGCAAGATGCAACCACAATTTTTACAACATGTAACATTTGAGTCCCTTGAAGTCAAGGTCAAGCCATCGCAACGCAAACACCGAACCTTCTCATGGTCAACCAATGGCAATCTCCTCCTAGCCCGACTAGCACCTCTTTGTAGTTTTCCGGAGTGGGATTCGGAAGTGTTTGGGGAGCTGCCAATAAGTTCTTGCAAGATGTCTAGTGTTGCACTTCTTTTGGCACCAATTTGTTGGTTGCGACTTATTGATCTACCATCTTCTTCATTGGTTGATTTTGGTGCACCAACGCGATACACCTTCTCAAGTCCAAAATACAAACCGGAACCGGAACTAGAAACCGGCCGGTATGCAAACCGGAAACTGGCTGGTAAGAAAAACCGGAACCGGAACCGACTGGCAAGCAAAACTGGAACCGGAACCGGCAAGCAAATTGGAACCGGAACCGGCCGGCGAGGGATTCGGCGATCAGGCGGAACTGGCTACTGGACGAGGTTGGACGCGGACGGACGGAAGATTGGATCATGCAACAAACTAAAGTAAAGTGAAGAGAACTAAAGTAAAGGCCATGTGGACGCAAGCAACTAAAGTTGGAGTGCATGCAAAAAGTAAAGGTCATGTGGACGGTCACATGCAACTAAACGAAAAAGCCATGCCACTAAAAATAGATGCAACTAAAAGAAAAAGCTAAGCAACTAAAAGTAGAGGCCATGCAACAAAAAGTGGACATGTAGATGATCAAGGGAGAACTCCATATAAAATTCCATTTTTTTTCCTACACTCAGGCTCTCTCCATATATTATATTGTTTTTCTTTTCCTTCGGGGTTTCCCTATCTTATCGAAGCCATATTTCTAAAGTAAACCCTAATTATCTTATCAAAGCCATTTCTCTAAAGTAAACCCTAATTATCTTATCAAAGCCATATTTCTAAAGTAAACCCTAATTATCTTATCGAAGCCATATCTCTAAAGTAAACCCTAATTATCTTATCGAAGCCATATCTCTCAAGTAAACCCTAATTTCCTTATGGAAGCCATATCTTACTCATAACCCTAAATTTCCATACGGAAGCTATTCAACTCATAAAACCATAATCTCTTATCAATGCCAAAAGCCCTAATTTTCTATAGAATTCATATCTTAATTTCCTCTAATCTATTACTCTACCCATCTCCATTAGCAAACTTTTTGTAATCCCAATCTTGGGATTAATTGTAATCTTTCTTTCTACTTATTAATGAAATTTGTTAATCTTTCTCATTTCAGTTAATTCTTAGTATATAAATACACGAATTTGATATCCTCTAGTCAAAGGCCCCGGGGTCTCACCTCAACGTTCACGTATCCTCGTCGTATTTTCGTGACATCTTTGGTGAACCCGACGTGAAGCGAGGCAGTAGGAGGATATCAAGTACGAAGATGGCTTCGACAAGTGGAACTCAAGGAGAAGAATTGACGAAAGGCATGGTGTCCGTCATCGAATTCATGCTGAAAGAGAGATCGGGAGGCTTTAGTCAACAAAGCTGTTGACCGAATTGTGGAGACAATTGGAAGATTTGGTGGCAAGAACATCACAAATTTCCTTGCTACCTACCGGAACGAGATGCAACAAAGAGATGTCCATGATCTAAAACAAACTTCAATCTTTAAGCGTGTGGTAGAACCCGGGATCCGTGAGCGCGTGATGGACATCCAAAATGAGCATGCAACTTGGGCGGAGTTCGAAAGGGCTCTTCTCACTGAATACATGCTTGAAGATGCATCACGGATGACTCGGCATACGTTAATGAATTGGATCGAGAAGAAAGGGAAGAATCTGTGTGCATCAGGAGTTTATGCCGAATTCGACCAGAAGTACAACCGACTTCCGAGTGTCGAGCAACGAGTTCTCGACGGAGATAGAGTCTTACTATTCCTAAAGGCAGTGGATGCGAAAGATCGGCGAGAATTGAGCAGTTTCTTGGAGGAAAAAATGCAACCAAATGGCTTGGTAGCGGACTAGGCAGCGGTGAAGAAGGCTTGCAGCCGTTTTGATAAGCGGCGACAATGGCAAGAGGAAGCTGAGGTCCAGAATCCACAATTGTGGAAGAAGGCACCTACGACGATTGAGCCTAGTAAGCCGATCAACAATTTCGACAAGAAAGCAATGGAGGAGTCTATAATCGAAGAGCTCTCCAAGAAGTTTGAAGTGGTATCGCTAGCCAACTTAGGTTGACGCAGGCCCAAGGGAAAAGAAGCGTATAGATGTGTGTGGTGCGATAGCTTCGAACACTCATGGAGAGAATGTGCTGACTTGCAAGATGCGATCAGCAAGAATGTCGTCTATTTGGACGACAACATGATAAACTCGAGCGAGACCCGGAAGCCACTAGGAGTGAACTTCAAAAGAGGTGGGCTGAAAAAGATTGTAGAAGAAGAAGATGCAAGGCATGTGGAGGCTATGCACTATGCCGCTTCGGCTGGGATACGAGTTGGAAAAGAGAATCTTAAAATGATCAAGCCAGGAGCTGGGTTTTGGCCAACGGTCTTCGAGTGTGAAGAAAAAGGCAAAATCAATTCGGAGGATCTAAAACTTGCTGACTGAAACATGCGACGAGCTACCGGATGGTTAGATCCAATCGACGAAAACACAAGCTTTGCAGAGGTTAGATCCAACCTATCCCAAGAAAAGAGATTGGGGAAACAAACATGAAGCCCGGTGGATCGAGCCAACCTGCTCGGATGGAAGTCGAAGAATCAACAAAGAAAGGAAAAGAACGAGCGGCACCAACTTACAAGCTAAGGTCGGACATAGAATAAACAACTAACTTGCGGAAGGTCCTTGAGGAGAAGGTTTTAGATAGTCATGTCTACCTTAGCTGGAGAGAGCTACTTGGGATCGCGAAGAAGGAGTTCCATGATACTATCATGGACCTTATTAAAAGGAAGCGGCAACAATCTGATGAAGAGGAGGTGAAAACAAGTGCCATAACCATGGCAAGATCGGAAGAGGAGGAAGAAGAAGAAGTGGTGGTGTATAGCCATTACTCGCGGCCTCATTGGGCAAGAGCGACAACGGAGACGCCGGTGAAGATCGGGGAGAAGAAAGAGACCGTGGTCTCTTTAATTGACCATGGCTCAGAGATCAACCTCATGTCGATCGAGTTCTACAAGAAAGGAAGATGGCCGATTAATACAAACCACGGATGGAAGATTCGAGTGGCGACGAAGGCTACGGAGGACTTGTACGGAGCTTGCCCCAACGTTAAAGTCACGATCGGGGATGTGGAGATTGATCAACACTTCTTCGTGCAAGACTCAGCTTCACATCCCGTCATCCTAGGACAACCATATATAAGATCGTCCCGGATGGAGACCAAGGTGTTCGATAATGGAGCAGGCTTCGCTCCGTCAAGAGTCTTGATAGTAAAAGATCTGTTCAATTACTGACGGTGCGAGGTAATCATGAAAGGAACCGAGATAGCCTTGGAGGCGAATCCTCGGATTTTTAAAGCAGACTATTGAAGCATGGGGCACAAATAGTCTGAGCAATCATAAGTCCCCACAAGGAAGCAAAGTGTGTGGATTGCAAGGAAAAGCAACATGCGTCACACCTAGCGGCGCATGCAAACTAAGACTACTCAACAAGAAGGAAAAGTGTCAGATACAAGACTTCGAGGAGGTGCTAAAAGAAGAAAGCATAATCGAAGAAGAATAATTCGTGTCATATATTCTGGAGGAAGCCTCATTTAATGACACCATCGGCGAAATCGAGGAAGTCGTGGACTTGAGCTATCCTCACCATCAACATGTGATTTCGGTTAACTCCGTCAACATGTATACTATCATCGATGAATATCATCGAGGCATCTTGATAGAGGAAGCCGAAGTCAACACAAAATATAAAACCGTGGATAGGAAGATCAAGCCAGTTGCGGTTCCGCTACCGGAAGATAGCTGGCAAAAGATGAAGGAAGTTGCAAAAGATCCAAGCTTAAGGAACCCAAATACAATTGGTCACGTCTTCACTGAAGAGACGAAGGGAAAGCTACGAGTTGGAAGGGAGGATTTCCTCCTCCCTGAAGAGGAGCGGATGTTTCGTGGAATGCTTGAAAGACATGGGAAGGCTTTCGCGTTTTACCCACAAGAAATCGAGTGTGCTAATCCAAGGACGGTAGAACCGATGGTGATCTTCACGGTGCCGCATGTGCCTTGGAATTTGAAACTGTAAAGAATCAAGAGATGGATTCTTGTGAAGCGGAATAGGTGTGAACTGTGTGTGTGTGTGAGAGAGAGAGAGAGTGAGAGAGACAAGGAATACGCAAGGTAAAAGTATATTGACAAAGGAGATAGACTCAACATTATACAAGGTGGGAGGAGGGTGCTTTATGTAGTCACCCTCTCTCTTCATTAACTACAAGGCTCAGGAGCATGGGGAATGTGAAACCTCATAAGTTATGTGTCATAGAATATGATTCTATGACTCATACTAAATGCTAGAATACAAAGTGGTGACATAATGGTGACTCTTGACCGTTGAGGTGTCTCTTCACTCTCAAGGTGAGTTCACACACTAGACCAAGTTGAGCTTGATTCTCAACACGCCCCCTCAAGCTCAAGTCGGGTCGGTTTTAGACGGTATCCGAAATCCGCTTCAATTCATGTTCGGGAGTCTGCGTCGACTCGCGTCGACTCGCTTTATGTGGAGTTGCGGAATCCGTGCTCCAGCTTGCGTTGTGCATAGTTACGAATTCTGTGCTTCGGTTTGCGTCTTTCTTCGCGGCTTTGCGCGGTAGATCGACTCTTTGCTGCTACGGTGTGTGGTTGCGGAATCTACGCATTATTGCGTAGTGTCTTCAGTACTCCCTCTCAAGCTTGGCAGATCAGGGATCGTCAATCCGAGATCGGTCATGAATTGCCATAGCTTGTCGACTCCTAAGGCTTTAGTGAAGATGTCGGCCGTTTGAAGATTGGTGCTTATGTGTTGTAGGTCGACATCGCCAGCCAGAACGCGCTCTCGAATGAAGTGATAGTGCACTTCGATGTGCTTTGTCCTCGTGTGGAACACCGGGTTCTGAGCCAGATAGATACTGCTCATGTTTTCGCAGTAAATGGAAGTCGGATCCTTGATGGGTACGCCCAGATCCTTCAAAATCCTCTTGAGCCATATGGCTTCACACGCAGCTACGGCTGCGCTCCTGTATTTTGCCTCTCTACTCGAAAGAGAGACGGTGGGCTGCTTCTTGCTACTCCAAGATATTGCTCCGCTGCCAAGGGAGAAAACAAATCCGGAGGTTGATCTTCTATCGGCTTCGTAGCCGGCCCAATCGGCGTCTGTGTACCCCTCGAATCGTATTGGCATCGCGGTCTTGTAGAGGATGTCGCAATCCATTGTGCCGCTCACGTACCGTAGAACTCGCTTAGCGCAATCCAAGTGAGTATCATGCGGTGTTTGCATGAATTGGCTAAGGAGACCGACCGGATAACTCAGATCGGGTCGAGTGATCGTGAGGTAGATGAGACTCCCGATGAGTTGCCGATACTGAGTCGGCTCACACGCTTTGGTGCCGGAGTTCGCATCCAGTTTGAGATTACGATCGAGCGGGGTTGCCATGGATTTGCACTCAGCCATCCCGAACTTGTATAACAAGTTGAGGATGTAGTGCCGTTGAGAGATCATGATTCCGGCCGGAGTCCGAATTACCTCGATGCCAAGGAAGTAGTGGAGCTCCTTCATGTTCGTCATCTCGAACTTGTCGGAAAGGAGGGATTTGAACTTATTGATTTCGACGAGATGCTCACCTCCAATGACTAGGTCATCCACATATAAAATGATGACGATCGGACTTGCGGAATCGCTTCGTATGTAGAGGGAGTTGTCCGATTTTGACATACGGAACCCGATTTGATGAAGATATTGCGTTATCTTCGAATGCCAAGCACGTGGTGTTTGCTTGAGGCCATAGAGTGGCTTCTTGAGTCGGCATACAACTTTCGGATGGGTGCTCGAGTTGAAGCCGGGTGGTTGTAGCATGTACACCTCCTCTTCTAATTCGCCTTGTAGAAAGGCGTTCTTGACGTCCATTTGATGGAGGTGCCACCCTTTCGCCGCGGCAATCGCAATTACGGTCCGCACCGGGGCAAAGGTTTCTTCGTAGTCGACGCCATGTGTCTGAGTGTATCCTTTCGCTACGAGTCGAGCTTTGTAGCGGTTGACGGAACCATCGGAGTTATACTTCACCTTGTAGATCCATCTGCATCCGATCGCCTTTTTGTGTGGTGAGGTGGGAACGAGATCCCACGTCTCGTTCTTCCGTAGTGCCTGCATCTCCTCGTTCATTGCTTTGATCCATCGCAGGTCCTTCACGGCTTCCGAAAAGGTTTCCGGCTCTCGTACTGTCGCCACCTTCATCATAAAGGCGTAATGGTACGCCATGTAATCGTTGTACCCGAATTGACTTACGGGGTTCTTTTCACGAGTGGATCGGCGGAGCTTTTCATTTGCAGAGATGAGGGCTTTCTTTGCTCCGATTGGTACCTCGAAACTGCCGAACTCACTGTCGAGTGAGTGAGTTGACTCATCATCGGTGAAGCGATCGTCTTCGTATTCCGCCATTTTCGCCTTGCCTTTGTCCATCTTCAGGCTAGGCCGTGATGTGCTTTGATCGCTCAAAGGCTCTTGTGGTCCGCTCAGTCGGGTCGTGATCGGACTTTCTTCGAACATGCGCGTAAGGTGATCTTCATCCTCTATCTCTTGTTTGGTGGATTTCGGGTCGAGCGGGGTCGGAGTCGAAGTTGTCTCTGGTGCATACCAGGATGTAGACTCGTCAAAGACGACGTCTCGACTTACTTGAGATTGTCGAGTTGAGGGGTTGTAGCACTTGTACCCCTTTTTCTCCAGTGAGTATCCTACGAGGATACATTTCTCCGACTTCGGGTCGAGCTTTTGACACTTCTCGTCGGGGATGTGCACGTACGCAATGGAGCCGAATATCCGAACATGTGATAGGTTCGGCTTCTTTCCGAAGAATCTTTCGTGCGGAGTGACCTCGTGCACGCCGGATGTTGTGCACCGGTTCATTAGGTAGACGGCCGTATTTGCCGCTTCGGCCCTATATAACTTGGGCATATGCTTCTCGTTCATCATGGCCCGCGCTACTTCGAGGATGTGCCGATTTTTGTGCTCGGCTACTCCGTTTTGTTGCGGAGTGTGTCGGCAAGTGAATTCTCGTCGAATTCCTTCCTTTCGGAGATACGCCGTGAAATCATCCGAGAAGTACTCCTTGCCGCCATCCGATCGAAGGCATCATACATGTCGGCTCGTGGCTTTCTCGACTTCATTCTGGAACTTTTGGAAGTGTCCGAACACTTCGCTCTTTTGCCGCATCGGATAGATCCAAGTGTGCCTAGAAAAGTCGTCGATGAAGAGCACGTAATATCGGCATCCGCCGAATGTCGCCGTTTGGGCCGGACCCCATACATCGGAATGAATTACGTCGAGTACGCCTTTGCTCACATTCCGCTCCTTCGGGAATGGGTGTCGGTGTTGCTTGCCGAATTGGCACGCTTCGCATACACCTTCAATTTCCTTCTCTTTGAATGTCGGGAGTCCGATAACGACTCCTTTCGATCTCATTGCTTTGAGTTTGTTGAGATTGATGTGACCGATTCGCTTATGCAATAGCTGTATGTCGGAGTCGGCTTTCGTGCTTTTCGCGAACATGGCAGATTTCATCTCGTGCGAATCGAGAATGAACATCCAGCCCTCTCTTCTTCTGCATGCGATGATTCAGCCTTCTTTTTCGATGAGTGACCCTTCTTGATCGAATCGTACTTGCATCCCTTGCTCAACCATTTGGCCGACCAAGACCAAATTCTTCGTGATAGTGGGAACATGCAAGACATTTTTAATGTATGTTTGCTTACCTCTTTCGCCGAACGGGACATTGCCGATGTGCCGAATCGGGTGCGTAGTGTCATCTCCGGTTTCGACATAACCGGGTCGCTCCGGCTCTCGAAGTTCAAGAAACCATTCTTTATGTGATGTCATATGGTTTGAGGCTCCAGAGTCTACAAACCATACGTCCTCCGGATTGAGGGCACTAGTTAAGGTAGAGGCCGACATAGAGTTTGCTCTATGTTTCATCATGAACATTCCGCCACGGTCGGAGTTGTATGCGTACATTCCGCCACGATCCTCGTAGTCGGAGTTGTGCCCGTACATTCCGCTATACTCTTCGTAGTCGGAATTGTGCTCGTAATTTGTGAGTTGTCGACTTGTGGAAGCCGATTCACGCATCTTCTTTCGGCACTCTTCTTCGTGGTGGTCGAGCTTTCCGCAATATCCGCATTCGGTTGCGTTTTGACGGCTCGGGCCGGAGTGAAAGCTCCCCCTTCTTGCGAAGGTTCCTCGTTGGCCTCCGTTTTGCGGCCGAAATTGAGAGTTGTTGTCGTAGGTCGGACCTCGTCCGCCTTGTCCTTGGCCGAATCGGCCTCCCGCTCGTTTGCGTCCTCTTCCTCCATTAGAGTGCGTGTAGAGCATGTGGCCTTCCGACTCATTGCTCCTTGTACGCACGTGGTTTTCTTCGACCAATAGCATTGATTGGAGCTCGAAGAAGGAGGGAGATTTCTCCCGTGCTAGAACGGCGGTTCGCATCGCACCGAACCGTGGTGCGAGGCCGCCAAGGCATATTTGCACCATCTCATCATCATCTATACTTACGCTTATTGAACCGAGCGAGTCGCAAAGCTCCTTGATCTTCAAGGTGTATGTCGTGATGGACATGTCCCTTTGTTGAATGTTGTTCAACTCTTGGCGGAGTTGAAGCTTCCTCGCGGTCGTGTTGGCGGCTAAAATCTTTCGTAGGTTTTCCCACGCTTCCTTCGGCGTCTTGGCTTCTCGAATGTAACCGAGCATGTGGTCGTGAACACATGTCGCCAAACAATACATCACGCGGCTTGTGGCTTGCTCCCATGTTGCGTATCCGGGAGCCGCTTCGGTGGGTCGGTCTTCATGCGATCCTTTGATGTAGCTCCAATAGCCTTGTCCGACAAGGTATTGGTGCATCTTGTACTCCCAAGATGCGAAGTTGTTTCGATCCAACTTCTCGGTAGGGAGAGCACTCCCCATTTGAGTATTCATTATGTCGATTCTTCTTCTTCTTCTTCTTCTCTCTTCGAGTGCGAGCTATGTAGCGAAGCTACAATAGTGATGAGCCGGTTCTTGGTCGTCGGCGTGGAGCACAACACACGATCACGATGAGGCGAATGGGCTAGATTGAGCTACCAAATCGCTCTGATACCATGTAAAGAATCAAGAGATGGATTCTTGTGAAGCGGAATAGGTGTGAACTGTGTGTGAGAGAGAGAGAGAGTGAGAGAGTGAGAGAGACAAGGAATACGCAAGGTAAAAGTATATTGACAAAGGAGATAGACTCAACATTATACAAGGTGGGAGGAGGGTGCTTTATGTAGTCACCCTCTCTCTTCATTAACTACAAGGCTCATGGAGCATGGGGAATGTGAAACCTCATAAGTTATGTGTCATAGAATATGATTCTATGACTCATACTAAATCCTAGAATACAAAGTGGTGACATAATGGTGACTCTTGACCGTTGAGGTGTCTCTTCACTCTCAAGGTGAGTTCACACACTAGACCAAGTTGAGCTTGATTCTCAACAGAAACCGATACCGATTCCGAGAGCACACCTACTGAAGCTGATCAAGCTCTTAAAGGAGAAGGTGAGGATGGGAATTCTAGAACCGTCGAACGCTCCTTATTCTAATAGGTGGTTCACGGTGCCAAAGAAGAATGGATCTTCGTGATTCATTCAAGATCTTCAACCCGTCACCAAGGTGACAATTCGGAATGTTGGAATCGGTCCGACTGTGGATGAATTTGTTGAGGCGTTTGCGGGGCGGTCCATATACTCCATCGACGATATCTACTCTGGCTACGATCAATTCCAGTTGGCGATTGACAATCGTGACATTACAACCATGAGAACTCCAATCGCGTTGGTGCGGATGTGTAACTTACCTCAAGGCGCAACGAACTCGGTGGCTCAAATGGTGAATGCCATGAACAAGGTCTTGAAGGATTGCATCCCGGATATCACGATGCCATTCTTAGATGATATTCCGATAAAAGGATGTTCAGATGAAGAGAAGGATGAATCAAAAGATAAGGATGAATGTAGAAAGTTCGTTGTGGATCATATGAAAGATTGCAAGAAGGTGCTCCAAAGGCTCGAAGATGCGAATTTGACATTTTCGGGAGAAAAATCTGCATTCGGGCAACCGGAGATCCTGGTGGTAGGTCACTTGTGTGGAGCATATGGTCGGAAGCCTTCGCCATCCAAGGTGAATGCAATCCAAGACATGAAAGAAGAATGTGTAACCCAAACGGAGGTTCGAAGGTTCCTTGGAGCATGCACGTTTTATCATATTTGGATTCCACACTACGCCCACATTGCTGAGCCATTATATGGTCTACTAAAGAAGAAGCGGATGTTCGAATGGACAAGCGAGCATACAATCGCCATCCGAAGGCTGAAGAAATTATTGATGGAGGCACCTGCATTACGGAAAGCGGACTATTCATACGGCAAGCCGATTTTCATGACTGTGGATACTAGTCCAATCGGAATTGGATGTGTTATCAACCAAGAAGATGAAGATTGCAACCGATATGCAATTCGGTTTGGCGCAAAAGTGTTAAGTGACAGGCAAAGAAGGTATGCCCAAGTGAAGAGGGAGCTATGGGGAATCATCTCGGCAATCAAATATCGTGATTACCTTATTGGAGTAGAAGTCATACTTGAGACAGATTGCCTACCAATTTTGGGTATGATATCTAGTTGTAATACACCGGATATTGCCATGTTGCGTTGGATTGCATATATCAAATCACTCAACTCGGAGATCCATCATGTAGCTGGGAAGCGTAATGTCGTTGCAGACATGCTATCACGAGCGAGATACGACAGAGAAGAAGATCGACATTCTGATGAAGATGATGTTGGCTTGGATTTCTTTGCAAGTTCCTACGCTCGGGTGTTGACTACTTTCATAGAAGAGGACTACGAAGGCGAATTCGTGGAGATCGGGAAATACTTGAGTTCTCTCCAAAAAGATGAATCATGGTCGACGGAAGACTTCCATCGAATTCGGAAGAAGGCATACAAGTATTTCCTTAAGGATGGAGCTCTTTGGAGGCATGCAAAAAAGAAGAATGGGACTCCGATGAGAGTTGTCTGCAAGCTAGAAGACCAACAAAAACTAATGTCTGAATTTCATGATAGTGTTTTTGCATGCCATCGAGGAATATGGGCTACGTTTGCCTAGCTTAAGGAGAAATATTGGTGGCCGAACATCTACAAAGATGTAGCAGCTTATGTGGAAACATGTAAGGAATGTCAGATGTTTTCGAATATTCGCCATCGAGATGGACTTCATCCGACTTACCCATTGGCTATGCATTACAAGTGGATGGTGGACATCGTGATGATGCCAATGGGGCGATGGCAGATGAAGTATCTTGTGCTCGCGAGAGAGGATCTTACCAATCAAGTTGAAGGGCGAGCATTAAGAACTAAGGAGACATCATCGGTATGCCGATTCCTTCTTGAAGATGTTATTTGCAAATATGGATGCGTCGGCAAGATAGTGGTTGATTGAGGCGAGTTGGACGCCAATGAAGCTAGAGAATTCTTCTCGAGGATGGGAATAAAATTATCTCTTACCATGGCGTATAATCTGGAAGCAAATGGGAAGGTGGAACGTGGACATGGACCGATTGTGAAGGCTCTAGTAAAAGCTTGCCACGGGAAAATAGGAGAATGGTCGCGTCTATTGCCATTTGCACTATGGGCTGACAGGACTACTCATAGCACAGTGACGGGATACATGCCGACAGAGCTCATATTCAGACAAAAGCCAACAATGCCTGTAGAACAAAGTATTATGTCATGGTTTCCATTGCCATGGCAAGATGAGATAAGTAGAGAAGATCTTCTAGCATTGAGGATTCAACAATTAGAGCGAATTTTGGAATATATAGAGGAGGCTAAAGCGCGGCTAAAGAATGCAAGGCTAAAGAACAAGAACAACTTCGATAAACGACATCGACATCGGCCGAGGAAAATCGTTGAAGGAGATTGGGTGCTAGTCTATGACAGTAGCCTAGATAACCAACATAGTACGACTCAAAAATTCTCACAATGATGGTTTGGGCCATATGTGGTGAAGAAAGTGGAAGATAATGCAACATATCATTTAGTAGAACTAGATGGTACACCACTTGCATTGCCAATTGCCGGTAAAAGAATCAAGATCATCAAGAGAAGAGATAGAATAGAAATTGGATTCGAAGCTTTTGACAATTCAGTCTTAAGCATCGATGAAAAAGTATAGTAAACAAAATTGAATCCTCACCAAAATTGGCACATACCGGTGGATGTGCAGGTTTGGTGGGGGTGAATGTCGTGTGAATCTTCACACACTATGTAAAAAATAATGAAATAATTATTATAGATTAGATTAGTAGCTTACTATAGAAAGACGGATATACTCAAGAGCTTCAAAATGTATTTTACTATATACAAAATGGAGAAATACATATCAAGTTATATGAAAATAAAGTTTAAGAAGATAGGGAAATTAGAACTATCCCACATAGATAGGAAAGTTATGGCCCTGGCTATATAAGCACCTTGAGCTCCCTCATTTTTCATTTGTGCTAAGAGCACTTTGGCCACTTTGTCTTGATGGATGATGGTGGCCAAATTCCCTAAAACCGGAAACCAGCCGGTAAGCAAATTCGGAAACCGGTTCGGTAAGCAAATTTAGAAACCGGCCGGTATGCAAATCGGAAACAGGCCGGTAAGCAAAACCAGAACCGGAATCGGCAAGCAAACCGGAACTAGAAACCGGCCAGTATGCAAACCGGAAACCGACCGGTAAGCAAAACCAGAACCAGAATCGACAAGCAAACTAGAACCGGAACTGGCCGGCAAGCAAAACTGGAACCAGCCGGTAAGCAAAACCGGAACCGGAACCGGTATGCAAATCGGAAACCGGCCGGTAAGCAAAACCAAAAACGGAACCGGCCGGCAAGCAAAATCGGAACCGGAACCGGCTAGCGAGGGATTCGGCGATCGGGCGGAACCGGCTACCGGACGAGGTTGGACGTGGACGGATGGAAGATTGGATCATGCAACAAACTAAAGTAAAGTAAATAGACCTAAAGTAAAGGCCATGTGGACGCAAGCAACTAAAGTTGGAGTGCATGCAAAAAGTAAAGGTCATGTGGACGGTCACATGCAACTAAACGAAAAAGCCATGCCACTAAAAATAGATGCAACTAAAAGAAAAAGCTAAGCAACTAAAAGTAGAGGCCATGCAACAAAAAGTGGACATGCAAATGAATGTCGACAAAAAGGGAATGTCGACATCCATATTACTACAAGTATTTTAGGATTTGAAATGTTCAAATGTCTTATATGCATTTTAGGATGTAGAACTATATTGTACATCAAAAAATTGTGTAAACATAGATGTTTTTTACAATATTATAGATATTTTTTAAAAAGGTAAATAATTTTCAAATTCTAGAAGTATTTAACGTACTATACGTTACGTATTTTACATATTTTATAAGTATTTAACATATTAAGAAAATGTATTTAACGTATTTTTAAATTGGGAGGTACTATACGGGTATTAATACGTTAACTACGTATGGTATCCGTACCGTACCTAACAACCTTGGTCCACAGTCTTGTACTTGGTGTCTACTCAGGCAACCCGATGCGCCCTGGTTTTTCTTTCGAAGTCCGCAATGACTTCATACATGTCGATCGAGTTGACCAGCATGACTCGGTCTTCGCTTAGGCCCTCTTCGACTACCTTCCCGATTTCTCCAAGGGTGTCATCGAATAAGACCACCTCCACGGCTTCCCTAATCCCTTCATCATGACTCAAGGCTCCGCACGCCTTTAAGCATATCTCGACCCATTTTCTTTCTCGGCCACTAATGCTGGCTATGGTACATCCTCCATTGTCGGAGAATAAAACTTTCTTTCGTATTTTACAGGTGTGGAGAATTTTCCGGCTATCCAGACTATCGCGGCCCCACGTCTTGATAGCCCTTTCTAAAAATCCGCCTTGTCGTTATTTCCGAGGGTGTCTCTGTTCCGCTTGTGATTCTTCCGAACGGTCAAAAATTGCACGGAATGACAACCATCCTGACTTTTTACCCTTGCATAGGCTGAACCATTGTCCAACACTTTCGTCTCCATTCTAACCGCCGTGATGTATGGTTCGCCGAGGATGACCGGGTAGGAGGATGTCTCTTGCACGAAAAAGTGTTGGTTTATATCGACGTCTCTGACGCTCACCTTGACGTTCGGGCAAGCCCCGTGTAGTTCTTCCGTGGCTCTTGTAGCCGTGCGTATCTTCCACCTGTGTTTGGTGTTGATCGGCCAATTCCCCTTCCTGTAGAAGTCCATGGACATCAGGTTAATTTCTGACCCGTGGTCGATCAATGCTACCATCGGTTCCTTCACGTCCCCAATACAAATGGGGGTTTCTGTAGTCACTCTTGCCTAGTGCGGCCTGGCGTAGTGTCTCTTCACAAGCTCGTCTTCCGCAGCCATCTCGTCAAGGAGTGCCGCCCTTACCTCAACCGGTTTCTCGGGCTCCGGTTCCGTCGCGAGACGCTTTCTCTTCATGAGGTCCACGATGCTATCATGGAATTCCCTTCTCGTTATGCCAAGCACTTCCCTAAGCGTGAGTTCTATGCTATTGTCGACAACTCGCTCCTCTAGAACCCTTTGTAGGTTCATTGTTTTCTCTATTTCCGAGCTTAAACGGAAGCTCGGAATCCTGCCCTTCTCCTTCTCCTGGGACTTGGTCGGAGTGGCATCGTGCCTTTTCGGCGCGCTTCAGGTGTCATACCTCCCTGAAGGGCCTGCTCCCCCAGTTTTCCCTGCTTGCCTTTCGTCGATTAGGGCCTCGTAGTTCCTGCACGCGGCCTCCACAAAGCCAGTGCTCTCCTCAACTGGGTCACTCCAGCCCGTAACCTCGCGCACACGCTCCCCCGCGCGCTCCACATGTCCCTTATGCAGCCTTCCTCCGGAGAAGGTCTCGAGAATAACCGGCTAGAACCCAGGGTTTGAATAAGGTTTGGTCGTCCTTTCGCCTACGCGGATGCCGGCCGAAGCTGAGTAGTGGACAACTTTGACGTGTCGTGCCGCAACCTCTTCCATTAGCCTCTTCATGCCTCCTCATCCGAAATTCGCATCCAACAATCTTCGTGTGTCGCTCGAATGTATCCTGCCATTAGAAAGATAAACTACATTACTTCTGAGCGCTTCGCCGAGGTCAGCGCAATCTCTCCGGACATGTCCGGTGGCGTCGCACCATATGCACCTCTGATTGGCCGGCGGTCGCCGGTTGCGCGGTTGACCCTCGTCCCTTCGTCGGGCCTGGGCGATCTGGAAATCGCGCACCATCCTTGTTAGTTCTTCGAGTCCTGTGCCGCCTGCAAGTCCCGTGACTACGTTTGCCGGGGGTGGGCCTAGCTCGAGCCACATCCTCGTTTCTTCCATTCGGCTCGGCATCGGCTCGGCTCTAGTTTTGACAGCCGGTCCGGTCTGCGAGAACCCCCTTCCTTTCCAATCTTGGCGTTCTGACCCTTGTCGGGGTTGTTGACCCAATCCATAAAGTTCATTCTCGATAGTCGGAGCAAGTCGTCGTAGTTGTACCTTTCGAGAACTTCCTCCGTGAATTCCGCCCAATCGCGGCAGCCCGCTTATATTTCGGCCATCTTTGTATGGATGTGTGGTGTCACGACCCGGGGAAACCCTGTCAGCCGCCTATCCTCGGGTATATTCCTCATCTGCATCTCAGATTTGTAGGCCTCTAAGTAACTCGTGGTGTCTTTTCCACTGAACTGGCCTATCTTGTCGACTATTGCTTATATGGCCTTGTTGAGGGCACTCGCGCCCTCACGAGCGCTAACCAGGCGGTCTATCGCCACCGCCATTGCTTCTGCAAGTTCACTCCCTGTCATTTTCAGATTCCTTTGCTGCCCTTTTCACGTCGGGTTCACCAAATATGTCGAGGAAATCCTCGCGGATGCGTAGAAGTTTGGCAGGACCACGGGGGTCTTCTACCAAGGAATCAAGAAGCGAGGAGGAAGGGTCTGTGGTTTATGCAAGCCCTGAGACCGCAGTTTAAATAGAGAAGGTTAGTGAAACGAGAGAGAGTGTAAGAGGATCGTGTGTAGACACATGTGCAGACAGAGATGCTAAGAACAACTTGCATCAGGTAGATAAGTTTCTATTAATCAATATATGCGCATAGCGCTATGGGTGATTACAACCAAATCAGTGTCAGTGATCGAGCGTAGGCTCTGCAATAGTCAGATACAAAGTTGAGTAGGCACACAGAAGGTCGATCCCCTAGCCAGGAGCACTTGGGTGTCTGACGCGAGCAGGGGAAGCGCCTTCCGATAGTCTGTCACCCGACTCTCTGTTTTCTTTTCTCTCCCTCTAAAAATATGACATCCCTCAAATAGTCAAAGTTTGTCCCTTTTATAGCACAAGGAGCGACCGTTACAAAGCATTCATGACTTGTTGCTTTCCCTTCCTACATTCTCCCCTTGATTCGCTCTCCTCGTAACTCTCCCTACTTACGTGATGTCTGAATCCGGATCGAGTGAATTCGGATGGATACGGTGCAAACCGGATCCAAGGACATATGTGTAAATATGTTTTATGGTGAGCCCATCGAGGCTATATTTGTAAATAGCCGTAAAGTCATATAAGTATAAATATGACTTAGGGCAATCACTTTAGTGTGATGATGTTGTACTGGTTGTATCATCGTTGTACGCAGAGAGTGTGAGAGAGAGATACAGAACTAGTTTCTATTGTAACCGTCGGCTAGCGAAGACATAGAGCTCGAGGTCGTTACCTCTAAGTCTCACATTGTATTCCTCCCCTCATAGTGATAGTTGGAGTATGTGGGCTCCCGTGGTTTTTCCCATTTAGGGTTTTCCACGTTAACATTCTGTGTCATCTCTGTTTTAGTTTGTTCTCTTCTATTCCTCGTTGAAGACTCGGTTGTGGACGAGCGTTATTTCCGCACAGCGTCTGACGCGGCGAAAGAGGCCTTATGGCTCCGTCGGTTAGCTTGCATGTTTCAACAAATCAACTTCGACTCGGCTCCAGTTGTCTATAGCGACACTCAAGGTGTTGTCGCTCTGTCGAAAAATCCAGTTCAACACAATGCCTCGAAGCATGTACACGTGAGATAGCACTTTATTCGGGACTGCGTCATTTCAATGGAAATCGGCCTCGAGAAAATATCCACAACCGATAATGTCGTAGATAGGATAACCAAGTGTCTTCCGGCGGATCGATTCCGATCCCTTCGGTACCAGATGGGCCTAACGAAGAATCATTTCAATTGAGTTGGACATTCAGGATGGTTTCGGACTATCAGCATCGATAGTTTGAGGCTCAACGTTAGCTCTTCCAACCCCAACCGACTCGAGTTTTTGTTCTCAGATTTTGCCAACTCAAACAAAGTCGACTTGTTCGACAACCTTGTATAAATCTGTATTTCTTGCTCATTTCTTTTATCACAGATTTTTTGTTGTATACGCCCATTATGGGGGAGTGTCAAATACGAGTCTCTAATGGACGTATTCGCATTGTCCCATTGGACACACTAGGTTTAGGTTATTTCTGTAAATAGTGGAAAGGGTAGTTGCCCTAAGTCAGTTAGTATTGAAACTGACTCTTGTAACCTAGTGTTGTGGTTGTTCATTTTGTACATTGTGCAGTTGTAACTCTCTGCGAATAATACAATTACATCTTGCTTGTGCCTACTCTGTTATCTCTCTTCCCTTGTTTCCATTGTTGATCTTGTCTTCTGTTCCAGTTGTTTATTATTATCAATCTATTTCTTTGTACTTGCTAAAGATCTTCCACTCAAAGAGTTTTGAGATTGTTCTACACCTGATGACCACTTACAACACCTTCATCCCAAAATGGGGTTGACTCATTAATCATTTGCCCTACTAATTTCAGACACCCTACTCATTAATCAAACACCATACTCATTAATTAGACGCCCTACTCGCATGAAGACACATGTGGAGTAGTCAGTCACCCCACTCACTAATTTCATACGCCCTACTCATTAATCAAACCCTCTTTTCACAAGAAACCATATGGTCAAGTTGCACACTAGCCGCTCCTCATTTGGGGCGCTATCACAAAATGTGTACTCTAAGAGCACATATGGGGATAGATTTACAATTTGGGGTTGATCTTTGATTATATCTAACACGCCCCCTCAATAGTCAACCCATTGAGTTCACTTGGAATTGGGCCAACTCCTAGTCGTCGAAGGTGTTGTTGTAGTTGTTCTGCTCCAAGCGCCTTTGTGAAGATATCCGCAACATTTTCTGATGTCGGACAATACTCAAGTTCCATCGTCTAATCGTTTATTAGCTCCCGCACATAGTGATACTGAATCTCTAAGTGTTTAGTACGTGAATGAAATACGGGGTTCTTGGCAATGGCCATGCACCTCTGATTGTCACACCTCAATATCGTTGCCATGCTTATTGGAACCGTTGTCGTGAAGATTTTCGGCAATGGTGTGAAAATCACATAAGACGTACGAAATCAAGTGTCAATCATATAAAACAATAATAGTGAATATACTAATTCTAAGTAAGTTTAATATCTTAGTGCTAAAAATGAAGATCTTGAAGAAATGCACTTTATTACAGGAGAAACAGACAACTAGATGTCAAGATATGAGGGTATAAAGTGTGTGAAAGGAAAAGAGAAAAATTGTGAGATATCCCACATAGGCACGACAAATACGGCTCTCATCATATATAAGGTAGAGCAAAAGTTATTATCTTTGTGTCTATGTGTGGAGTGTTGGGATTACGGTCCCTTCGGATGGGATGGTCGGATGTCGGAGATGAATGCCGACGAGCCCGGTTTTCGGTTTCGGAACCGGATGATGAAGACCCCGGCTTCGGAGCCGGATGACGAATGTACCCGGAGAGAGATCCGGATGCAGGGACATATCCGTGAATATGTTTGCTAAGGGCCCCTGAGGCTATAGTTGTAAATAGCCCCAAAGTCATATATGTATAAATATGACTTAGGGCAAACAGTTTTGTTGTTGCTCATTATTTTTCTGTTTTTCCACTTAAGAGGAGTGAAGAGAGAGAGCAGCCATGGAGAGATAGAGCGTGAGAGAGGAAGAGGTCGACGCCTCTGTGTATTTCCGCCGCCTGTGGCGAGGACAGCGAGCTCAAGGTCGTCGCCTTGCAGCTCGTCATTGTATACTTCTCTGTGTATAGTGTTGGTTTGGAGTCTTGTACTCCCGTGGTTTTTCCCGTACAGGGTTTTCCACGTTAATCCCTATGTATTCGTGTTTCTCTCTCTGTGGTTCCTATTTTCTGCTGCATCGATTCGCGCTTACTTGGTTGTGGCCGAGTGAAGAAGGTTAATCGAAGAGTTGATTCCTTACAAACTGGTATCAGAGCGAGCTGCTGCAGAAAATGGAAGGCGGCGGCAGCGGGCAGCCGGGGATGATGGTGCTGAATGCGCAGAATTACGCCGACTGGAAGATCAAGATGGAGGATCTTCTGATTGTTCGGGACCTGTACGAACCGATTGACAGGTCGGAAATACCGAAGGGAGTACTTGAGTCGGAGTGGAAGCTCCTGAACCGGAAAGCCGTAGCGACGATCCGACAATATGTCGATGTAAGCGTCCTACAACATGTGGCGAACGACACCAACGCATATGAGATGTGGAAGAAGCTGTCGGGCCTCTACGAGAGGAAGAATGCGTTGAACTGGACCTCCCTGATGAGGAAGATAGTGAATCTCAAGTACCGGGACGGCGAGAGTATGGTGGAACACGTAAGCACGTTCATGGGATTCGTGAATCAGCTTGCGGCGATCAAGTTCCCGCTGGAGGATGCAATGCAAGCCATCATTCTGATGTGTACATTGCCGGAAAGCTGGGAGAACTTGGTGGTGACTCTCAGCACCTCCTGCACCGAAGATAACTTGTCCCTACAAACGGTAAAGACAAGTATTTTGAACGAAGAAGCGCGTCGGAGAGATAAAGAACCGGCCTCCGACTCGAAGGCGCTGCTTACCGAATCGGAACGGGGAAGACAATGGAACCGGAGTCCGCAAAGAGGAAGGCCCACATGCTTCCACTGTGGGAAGCCGGGGCACTTCCGAAAGAATTGTCGGCATTACCGAAAAGACAACGGAGCCGACGACACCGATTCGAAGAAGTCACCGGAGAGAAACGGCGCATACCGGGGAGCCACGGACCGGAGAGGTTCGGATCGGCGAGGGCAGGACCGGAAAGGAACGACGGCACTCGCGGCAAGTGAGGAAGAAATCATGCTCATCACCGAAGAAGGTGAACTGAACATTGCCGGCGATGAGACTACCTGGGTGGTCGATTCCGGAGCGTCGTTCCACCTGACCCCGGAGAGAAGATACTTCTCATCCTACACAGTCGGTGAGCATGGCTGTGTTCGGATGGGAAATGAAGGTACGTGCCGGATTGCCGGCGTAGGAGACGTGTGGTTGACAACCCCGACCGGATGCAAAATGCTGTTGAAGGATGTCTGACACGTTCCGGAGGTTTGGTTGAACCTGATTTCGGCCGGGAGGCTAGACGATGAAGGCTACACAGGTAGCATCCGGAACGGCGTAATGAAGTTCAGCAAGGGGAGCCTGATAGTGGCTCGGGCCCGGAAAGTCAACACACTGTACCTGATGAATGCCCGGTTATGTCCGGAAGAGCTGAATGTGGCAGTCGACACTGCCGGTGAGCTGTGGCACAAAAGACTGTGCCACATGAGTGAGAAGGGGATGAAGAGGCTTGCAGAAGACAACCTCATTCCAGTGAAGCATGTGCACCTGGAGAAGTGCACCGATTGCCTGGCCGGTAAGCAGAACCGAACCTCCTTCCATTCAAGGCCACCGACGAGACGTAGCGCACCATTGGAGTTGGTGCACACTGATGTGTGTCAGGTAGAAACGAAGTCACATGGCGGAGCCCAGTACTTCGTAACATTCATTGATGATCACAACCGGAAGCTGTGGTCGGCACCATTGAAGACAAAGGACCAAGTGTTGTGCGTCTTCAAAGAACTCCACGCGAGAGTGGAAAGGGAATCCGGCAAGAAGCTGAAAGCGATACGAGCGGATAACGGAGGGGAATACCGGGGGCAGTTCGCGGAGTACTGTCGCTCGAAGGGAATCCGGCTCGAGTTTACTGTGCCGAAGACGCCGGAACTGAACGGGCTGGCCGAGAGGATGAACCGGACCATAATGGAGAGGGTCCGGAGTATGCTGGCGCATGCGAAATTACCCAAGGGGTTTTGGGCTGAGGCAATGTCGACGGCGACATACGTGATAAACAGATCACCCTCAGTACCTTTGGACGGAGACATGCCGCAGAAAGTGTGGACCGGTAAGGAAGTGTCCTACCGGCATCTGAAGGTGTTCGGGTGTCTCGCATACGTGCATGTGGCAAAGGACCGGAGAGGAAAGCTAGATCCAAAGACCCGGCCATGCATATTCCTCGGTTACGGCGACGATGAGTTCGGCTACCGAGTATGGGACCCGGTCGACAAGAAGATATTCAGGAGTCGAGACATCATCTTCATGGAGGACAAGACACTCGCCGACTGGGAGTCGGAGAAGAAGGTGAAGAGCTCCAAGTCGACCGGTGAGGATCAACTCTACGAGGAGCAGTCCCGACCGGCAAGGGACCGGTTAGCACTCGAGGATCCGGCCGAAGGCGGTGAAGAAACAGAACCGGCCGAAGAAGATGAAAATGATACCGGAACCGGCCCCGATCCCGAAATGGATTCGGATGAAGAAAAATCGGAAGAACCGGTTACCGAAGCTCCGGAACGGAGATATCCTCTAAGAGAGAGAAGGGCCCCCCGGATATTTCCGGAACCAGAGCACGTGCTGCTAACCGACGAGGGGGAGCCGGAGAGCTTTGAAGAAGCAAAGCATGACACCCAGAGCCGCAGGTGGTTGAGTGCCATGCAGGACGAGATGGATTCCCTGCATGAGAACCACACATATGAACTTGTGGAGTTGCCGAAAGGAAAGCGGGCACTTCGAAACAAGTGGGTGTTCAAGCTGAAACCGGGAGATGCCGGAAACCCCCCGAGATACAAAGCCAGGATCGTGGTGAAGGGGTTTCAGCAGAAGAAGGGCGTCGACTTCGACGAGATATTTGCCCCGGTAGTGAAGATGACCTCCATCCGAACGGTGCTGAGCATAGCGGCAAGCATGGACCTCGAGGTAGAACAGATGGACGTGAAGACGACATTCCTTCACGGTGACCTCGAAGAAGAGATCTACATGCAGCAACCGGAAGGATTCGAGAAGAAAGGGAAGGAGCACCTGGTATGCCGGTTGAAGAAGAGCCTTTACGGACTGAAGCAGGCTCCCCGGCAATGGTACCGGAAGTTCGACTCCTTCATGACCGACGAAGGGTACCTCAAAACGCAGTCCGACCACTGCGTGTTTGTGAAGAAGTTCGAAGGAGGAGACTTTCTAATACTCCTCCTGTACGTGGACGACATGTTGATCGTCGGACGGGACCAGGTCAAGATACGGATGCTGAAGAAGGCTCTTCACCGAACCTTCTCAATGAAGGACTTGGGTCCGGCGAGGCAAATACTAGGGATGCACATCATCCGGGACCGAAAGAAGAAGCAGTTGTGGCTGTCACAGGAGAAGTACGTGACAAAGGTGCTTCAACGGTTCAACATGTCGGAAGCAAGACCAGTCGGGTCGACTCTCCCGGCAAATTGCAAGCTGTCCAACAAGCAAAGTCCCAAGACAAAGGCTGAAAAGGAGGATATGATGAAAGTGCCGTATGCCTCAGCCGTCGGGAGCTTGATGTACGCGATGGTGTGTACCTGACCGGACATCGGATATGCAGTCGGAGTGGTGAGCCGGTACATGAGCAATCCCGGCAAAGAGCATTGGAACGCGGCCAAGTGGATACTCCGATACCTGAAGGGCACGGCAAACGTGTGCCTCCGATTCGGCTCCGGTAAGCCCGAACTCGACGGCTTCACCGATTCGGATATGTCGGCTGATGCAGATACCAGCCGGTCCACATCAGGGTATGTGATGACGTATGCAGGGGGAGCCGTTTCGTGGCAGTCGAGGCTGCAGAAGACGGTTGCGTTGTCAACCACGGAGGCGGAGTACATGGCAGCTGTTGAAGCCGGCAAGGAAATAATATGGATGAAGGACTTCATTAGAGAGCTCGGGATCCGGCAGGAGGAGTACCGACTCTACTGCGATAGTCAGAGCGCCATCCACCTTGCAAAGAACGCGGCCTACCATTCCCGGACGAAACACATCCAGCGTAGATACCACTGGATCCGGGAAAGGATAGAAGACAAGGAGTTCGTGCTGACGAAGATCCACACGGACGAGAACGGGTCGGATATGCTGACCAAGGTGCTCACACCCGACAAGCTGGAAGCATGCCGGAAGAGGATCGGATTGGAAAGACATCCCATGCCGAAGTGAAGGGGGAGTTTGTTGGGATTACGGTCCCTTCGGATGGGATGGTCGGATGTCGGAGATGAATGCCGACGAGCCCGGTTTTCGGTTTCGGAACCGGATGATGAAGACCCCGGCTTCGGAGCCGGATGACGAATGTACCCGGAGAGAGATCCGGATGCAGGGACATATCCGTGAATATGTTTGCTAAGGGCCCCTGAGGCTATAGTTGTAAATAGCCCCAAAGTCATATATGTATAAATATGACTTAGGGCAAACAGTTTTGTTGTTGCTCATTATTTTTCTGTTTTTCCACTTAAGAGGAGTGAAGAGAGAGAGCAGCCATGGAGAGATAGAGCGTGAGAGAGGAAGAGGTCGACGCCTCTGTGTATTTCCGCCGCCTGTGGCGAGGACAGCGAGCTCAAGGTCGTCGCCTTGCAGCTCGTCATTGTATACTTCTCTGTGTATAGTGTTGGTTTGGAGTCTTGTACTCCCGTGGTTTTTCCCGTACAGGGTTTTCCACGTTAATCCCTATGTATTCGTGTTTCTCTCTCTGTGGTTCCTATTTTCTGCTGCATCGATTCGCGCTTACTTGGTTGTGGCCGAGTGAAGAAGGTTAATCGAAGAGTTGATTCCTTACAAACTGCATAGAGAGTTCAAGGTAACTTGAACTAAGAGTGGAGGTGGCCTAACTACTCATAAAGGTTTTGGCCAACCAAAACCAGACCGAAGATGGAGCCGGTGATCCGGCAGCCAGCAAAGCGACGGTGGCACACCGGCAACCGGTGATCCACTGGAACCGACATCCGACGGAGCCGGCGAGCCGGTGGCATCCAGCGCCGGCGACTAGATAAATAAATATATAAATATATATACATATACAAGGAGGGCAAGTAAGGATTTGAACCTTGTACCTCCAAGTTAGGAGTCAATTGGCTTACCACTAAGCCAAGATACTTATTTAAAATTATGTTTCTATCATCGCAATTTTACATGTAAATTCTTATGCATGAGAGCTAAAATGAGTGACATGGTTATCATGCACCACATGTAATACACGAGCACCAAATGGCAAACATGCATCATATGCATGGGGGCCTCTATAAAAGGATGGATGAAAATGTATTATGGATCCATGTATGAACTAAGAAATTAATGAGAAGAAAATTCATTGATGATATATCTTGTTTCTTAAATCAAGAGTAAAAATCTTAATCTCAATATCTCTCTTGGCCATATCAATCTTTCTCAATCTAAGTCAAGCGTTTAATCTTAATCTCTTTCTCTCTTTCTCAATCTATCCTAAATACTTTCTCACTAAGCTTGGTGCGAACTTCGATACTTCCGGTCCAGAACCCCGGCGGTTCCACCTCGCGATCCGCGCCTAGTGACGGATCTTCACGACACCGTCACATCCATAAGGATTCTTCTTAGCCAAACTACCTCGCATGCCACTATGCATGTTGCTTTGTATTCTGCCTCCGTTGAAGATAGTGCCACTATTGGATGTTTTTTACTACTCCATGTAACAACTCCAGATCGTTGCCGTCCTTATTGGAACCGTCACATCCATAAGGATTCTTCTTAGCCAAACTACCTCACATGCTGCTATGCATGTTGCTTGGTATTCTGCCTCCATTGAATATAGTGCCACTATTGGTTGTTTTTCACTACTCCATGAAACAACTCCAGAGCCTATTGAAAAACGATATCCAAAAACTGATTTTTTGGAATCACTATCTCCAGCCCAGTCGGAGTCGCAATATCCACTAAGTTCATTAATTGTTGTCTTGTAGAAGATTCTGTAATTTAAAGTACCCACAGTGTACTTTAATACACGTACTGCAACTTTCCAATGAGACTTCTTCGGCTTGTTGCTGAATCGACTCACCAAACCAACTACAAAATAAATAGTCGGCCTAGTGTTGCATAAGAAAATTAGACTTCCTACTAGTTGTCTATACTTCCGTATGTCAACCATTGGTGACGGGTCTTCTTGGGATAGCTTGCAGTTTGACTCCATTGGAGTCGACTTCGACTTGTTGTCCATCATCCCAAAGGTCTTCAAGGTCTCTGTTGCGTATTTCCTTTGTGACATGAAGATGCCAACCGAGGTTTGCCAAACCTCAATTCCAAGGACGTAGTGTAAAATCCCCAAGTCTGCATTTCAAACTCAATTTTCAAACACTCTTGTGTTTGGCCAATACACTCTTCATGGTCACCAGTAAGTACTAGATCATCCACGTAAATGATGATGATGACTTGTTTCCCATCCTTCATTTGGACATACATACTTGCATCCGAAGAATATTGCTTAACGTCGATTGATTGTAAGAAGCTGTCTATCCTCTTGTTCCAAGCGCTCGGTGCTTGCTTTAGACCATACAACGCCTTCTTCAGCTTGTAGGCTTTGTTTTCTAAATTCAACATCTCAAACCCTGGTGGTTGTGTCACATACACCTCCTCCTTGAGATGCCCATTCAGAAATGTCGATTTGACATCCATTTGATAAATCGGCCATCCTCTTGAAGCAACCAACGCTATGACCATTCGAATTTTTGTCATGCGAGCTATCGGGGCAAATGTTTCTTGTACATCGAACCCTTCAATTTGGGAGTATCCTTGCACTACTAGCCTAGCGTTAAATTTCTCCAAAGAACCATCAACTTTATACTTTACTTTCCACACACACTTGGTGCCTATCACCTTCCTTTTGTTGGCCTCTCTACCAACTCCCACGTGTCATTTTTCATTATGTTATCGTATTCTGATATCATCGCTTCTTTCCACTTCGGGTCAGCCATGGCTTCCTCCACCGAGGTCAGCTCACTCATTGAGCCTATGATGTCCACCATTAGAGCCATGGTGACAATGTGGTAAGAGGTTCTCCCTTGCTCCTGTATTCTTCTTGATCTTCATAATCCATCAGTTGATGTTTCAGGAAACTCAACTTTAGGAGTACGGTCATTGAAGAGTTGTTGAGCCCACTTAGGTATTTTCTTTACATGTGGCATTGGCATAGGCTGAACTAGCGAGCCATTACCATAAGATGGTTCAACTTCCTTTTCTGGACAGTGGGTCATGATTCAGGGAATACTTCATCGGTTGATGAGATAACTTGAGAATCGTTGTTCTCAGCTAGTTGTGGTTGTTCCTCATAGAACACCACATCACGGCTTGTCAATATCTTTCTTGCCTCTAGATCATAGAGTCGATAGGCCTTTGACTCTTCACTATATCCGAGAAAGATACACTTCTTGCTTTTAGCATCCAACTTCTTTCTGCTCACATTTGGAACATATGCGTAGCACGTACACCCAAAGGTTTCTGAAGTGCAGCACTGAAGGTTTCTTGCCTGAATAAGCTTATTGGGGTGTTTTCCCTTGAAGTGCCTTCGTGTAGCTCCGATTGAGGATGTAAACTGTTGTATTCACTACTTCAGCCCAGAATGGGTCGGGTAGCGCTTGTGCCTTCAACATACACCTAGCCATCTCGACAACTATTTGGTTTCGACGTTCGACACCGCCATTTTTTTGTGGGGTGTAGGCAGTTGTAAGTTGGCACTTAATTCCATGCTCTTTGCAATACTCAAACAATTCTATTGATAAAAAATTTCCACCTCGATAAGAGCATAACTCCTTCACTAACTTTCCGGACTCCCGCTCGACAAACTTATGTCATCTTTTGAAGATTTTAAAAGCTTTAGCCTTCTCCCGAAGGAAGTAAACCCACATCTTTCTACTAAAGTCATTGACTACTAGCATATAGTAGAGAGATCCACCCATTGCAGGAGTCACCATTTTTCTAGAGAGGTCGATGTGTATTAGCTATAGAGGAGTCTTTGTCCGATTTTCACTCTCTTTTGGAATGGTTGATCTTTGATGCTGGCCCATCATACAAGCATCACAAACATGACTTAAGTCAGATAGGGTTGGTAGCCCAACTACCATATTTGACTTCTTCATCTCCTTCAACACAACAACATTGAGATGCCCAAATCTCTCATGCCATTGCTTTGTGTTAGTACTTCTGTTGTGGTCAGTAGAAATTGTAAACGCGCTCATCTCATAGAGATTGTTGTGCCTTACCCCTATTCCTACAACCTTTTGGGAAATTAGTTTCTTCGGATGGGACCTGGTGAGAACTGGAAGAGATCCGGAAACCGGAGGAGACCCGGCGAGAACCGAAAGAAATCTTACGGCGGCATGGTCAAGCTTACCGACTCCAACTACTTAGTGTGGAAGTCGATGATGAGGGATATGCTAGTGGTCAAAGATCTTTGGTTGTCAGTTCAGTTCGGGGACAAGAGATCGAACAATATCGATGCCACAACGTGGGAGGTGATGCACATGAAGACAACGGCATACATCCGGTGCTTCATCGACATGAGCCTGTACAACAACTTCAATGAAGAGAGCAAGGCTCATGAACTTTGGGAGAAGATCGGCATCATGTTCCAGAACAAGAATGCTGTTAATCGGGTTTTGGTATTTCGGAAGTTGGTGAGGTTTCGGTACCAAGACGGCTCCAATATGGCGGAGCACATGAATGCCTTCCAGGGGCTGATACACCAAGCAACCTCATTGGAAGTACCTCTCGCCGATGAGGTACTTGCTCTACTTCTGCTCGGTTCCCTCCCGGATAGCTTGGAGATGTTAGTTGTCACGTGAGCAACGCCAGGCCGAAAGGAAAACAACTATCCCTAGCAAGAGTCAAGTCGAGCTTGCTAGATGAGGAAGCGTGTCGGTATACAATGCATCAACATTCCTTCTCTTCTAGGCTCGAAGTAGATCAACATTTGGAGGGATTGATATGGTAGGGTGTGAAGGGTCAAAGGTCACCATGGGCTTAGGGTCTCCTCCTGTGGTTCCCATGATTGTCTCCAACAACTCGTAGGAGTCCAAAATGGAAGACATTTTGAACTTCCATAGAGTCTAGTTGGTTCCATCTAGGTTTCCATGAGACAATGGAGGTGGACGAATGCATAGTGGAGCAGCTACAACATTCGTGGACAAGGCCATTGATACTCTCTCTATTTCTCTGTGCTGTTAGACAAATACTACCCATATATACCTAATTTAGATCAACCTCTCAACTCTGATACCATGTTAGAAATATTGAGAATCAATTAGATAGGTATATGGAGTTACAACCACATAGATGGATATATGAAAACAAAACTTCTATTACATATGAGAGTAGCTCACAATGGTAGTTCACCCATGCGCTCACACCTTAGAGCTTAGATGGGATCTGGTCTAGCTCACTACAAAATTAGTAGGGACTAATGATCAATACACCACTGTGTAAGAGAGTGGATTATATTCTTTGTTTGGTCTGAGTGTAACATTAAATGTGCATGTCAGTTGATAGTAGTGGAGATATTCCTTTTCTGTCAACTGACCTGTCATTTAATATGACCCAACTCCCTAGATACAGGCTAGTGCTAGATAGTACTTACTTATCTTGAAGTCAATGGCACATACTTCAAGACTAAGTACATTATAACTTTCCCACAAAAATATTCTAGTTGACTTGATTAGCCAATCCTATTACCTATTTCGCTCTTTCCTAAATCCATTATGTCATACGCATCTACAGTTTCCTATATTAACACCTTATCGACCCATATGGTCGAGTTGCACACTAGCCGCTCCTCATTTGGGGCACTATCACAAAATGTGCACTCTAAGAGCACATATGGGGATAGATTTACAACTTGGGGCTGATCATTGATTATAAGTAGACAAAAACAATTTCTATTCAATACAATAATGCTTAATACAAACAATGTGCTCACAGAGCGCTTTATATACAAGCCTCTAATAGTAAGCTGACTGAAGTACTGACACAAGTACTAAATGTTAGGAATCGACCGGCCACAACTAATTATACGTTCGTATTCATGTGCAGAAACCAAGAACTAGTACACAGACGAAAACGTGAAGACATAGAGACACTGATATTTTACGTGGAAAACCCGAAATGGGAAAAACCACGGGGTTCCACAAACCCGGAGAAAAACATATCACTATAGTAGAGAGGAAGTACAAATACGGAAGTCGGAGGCAAGAACCTCGAGTTCTCCTTCATCTGACATACAACTACAGAGTACACTCTCACTCATGGTTACAGAGGCAACTACCTCATTCTAACTTTACAATAATGATCAACTACACTTACTAAAGTTTGCCCTAGTGGCTTATAAACAAAAGCAACTTTCTGGTTATTTACAAGTATAACCCACAAGGGCCTTTTAGACTATTTACAATTATAGTCCTTCAAAACGTTTTCAGTTTTCAATTTCAATTTCGGCCTCGGCCGAGATACTCACCAACACGGTACTTCTCTTCCCATCTGGGGGGACATGTTTCCCAACACTAAATGCTCACTTATGGGCTTTGACAATTATCCAACCTATAATATTCCTATTACTAACTTAGGAATATAGGTCCAAACGACCATACATCCATTTCAGACTATGGCCTAACGGCCCACAACCGAATCGTCTTCGGGCTTCTAGCTCTTGCCGAGTCGGCTTCGGGCTCCTGTTGAGCTTGTTCTTTCAACAATCTTTGCAATGTCAAAGGATGATTCTTATCATTCTTCATCATAATCCACAACATCTAAGGAAAACAATGAGTCATCTACATTTGAAAGGGAGGACGAGGCGGTGGGTCCCTTCATGTTTTGTTCCCCAGGGTATTTTGTGTTTACAAGAGGTACATATGATTTGATGTTTAATGATTTATCAGGAAAAGTTAAGGTAATGTTGGAATCATTACGTGATGTTGCAAGGGTGCACCTATCAATCTCCATGCATGGAGGTGCATGAAGAGTTGACACATGCTAGGAAATGAGAGTGGGATCTACCTTAAGGCATCAACTAACCTTCAAGTCATATATATAGAGGAATGGAGGGAGGTAGTATTCGCATCAGATGGTGGTACATCGCATCTCCCATTGTCAAAGACTCTTAAAGAGTGAAAGAGACATTGGGCTTGTGATCTTTGTGATCATGGCATCACTAGTGCATACGTAAAAGCACTAGTTGACCATTGTGGTTGCCAATCAGTGTCAAAGGCAACACCAAAAGACATGGGGGATTGAGGTAGAATATAACAAATGTAACAAGACTAGTTCCATCAGGTTGATTGAGGTAGAATCCCTTAAGTTAGATGATGCGCTCAACAATGTTCAAACCAAGTATCACACATGCTTTCAAAAAGGGGACCAAAAGGGTATGCATGTGACTAGGTATACTTGTCATTGTGCTGGGAAATCTCGACGTGTGAATCCTTGCACCAAGTGCAAGGGTTCATCATTATGTGAGTGTTGCTTCCATGTCGACGTGCGAAGGAATGATGGGGTTGACCAAGGGACCATGAACATTTCAATATATGGACCTCATAGTGGTCATGTACCAGGAAGTAGACCAAATGTATACCATTTGCCAGCACACCCAAATGTCATAAGTTGTTGCAAAGATGACCTATTTCATGTTGGGTGTGCACAACATGTTGCACAGATGAGCATGTGCAAAGAAGCATATCACAAGTCCAAGGCTAGTTCATTAGAACTTGTTAGTTACCAATTCTTTATGATACCAACGAAGGCCCATAGCATGGCAAATGCCTTAAAAATCGGCAGTGCCATGTCGATTGATTGGTCTTTGATGATGCAAGATGCCCATGCAATTCAAGATCTTGGGAAAGTGGCTCATGTCCAACCCTACTTCCTTGGTGAACTAGGATCTCCCGCCACGCAACCATCTATCTTGATACTTCAAGATCAATGGACGTTGGAAATGTGTGAGAGGTTGTCGCAAAATAATTCTTGGGAAATGGACTCCCCATTTAAAGCAAACCAATTTGAGCTACCATTATATGTTGTGGTTGCCCCAAACACCATGGGATTTGGGATCCCATTATGGTACATGATATGTAGTTCTAATAAGGGGTCAAATCGTGAGCAAATTGTTTTAGAAACTTGCTTAACAATAATATTCGCAAGGATGCCCAAGGTGAGGCCAAATGCAATACCGATCGGTAAATGTTGGATAAGACCGATCGATAAATGGGCAACGGTCGCAAACACATTGTCGCCTTTTATTGTCCAAGCAAAAAAATCATGAGTGTACAACTTGTTGCCCAAAGTAAGTGTTGCCAAGAGAAACCGTCTCTATCAACGGATGTGCCAACTTATACATTGCATTACGGAATGAGCGTTCAATGCAATCTGTGGGGTTAAAGGTAGAATATGTGGACAAACCCGGTGTTTGGCAATATATTGAAGAAGGATGGTGTGGCTTGACATGTGTGTGGAAGAAACTATGGCCAAAGTTTGGTAGATTATTCAACTATGGATATGTTGACAAGTTCTACCGATATTGCAGAGAGAGATTGGCAATTTATCAAGTATACTACTTTGAGAGAAAGAATAGGCCGATATAGAGCATGTCTTAATCGAGGACAATGAAATCGACACTTGCATCAGAGGGACAATCATAGAATGGTACATGCAACTACAAGAAATACGTGAGAGTGGTAGATTTGCACCCCATGCAAATTGTAAGGATGGAAGGTCAAGACTTGTAGAGGCTGAGAGGATACTTGAAAGGTATGTGTCATATACCAACACAATGCATATTGTGTACAAGGCCCAATATTGGTTTCGAATATTGAGCATGAAGACTCCCATTATATGGTATAATGTTTCATGCCAATGCTCATATTGTGATTGCCAAGACCTAGCAAGTAAATGTAAGCATTTACTTGGAATTTGGATGATCGTTGAGAGGCATATGTCATCCCTATGTGGGTCATCACCATATATAGATCATATGAATGTGAGATATCACGGAAACAGAAGTGGAGATAGAGACAAAACCAGTCGTGGAAACAAAGGTCGAACCAGTAGACATGGAATCATGGAAGTCTCAAATACAAAGTTAACAACCACGGAAGTTATTCAATGGCTTGAGCAAGGGTTAGGATCCCTTGAACATGTTGATTTTGAGGATTGTTTGCAACAAATGGCAAATCTACGGCAAAAGATATATGGTTTTGGGGCATCAAAATCAACCAACGAAGAAGGCGTAGATCCATTTAAAGTTAGAAACAACAAATTGGTGCAAAAAGAGGAGCAACGATCAACATCTTGCAAAAACTTATTAGCAGCTCCCCAAAACCCTTCGAAATCCCACACCGGAAAACTACAGAGAGGTGCAAGTGGGGCGAGGAGGTAATTGCCAATATATGAGATTGAGAAGGTTCTTCGATGTTTGCATTGCAATAGCTTGACCTTCACCTCAAATGACTCGAATGCTAATTGTTGCAGAAATTGTGGTGTCATTTTGCCATCATCCCCACATGAGCCATAATCTTTGCATATGTTGGATTCAGTTTTCATCCTTAGGGTTTTGGACTTGGATTGTGGACGACTTGTGATATTAGATTTTGGACATTTTGTAATGATAGATTTTGTAATTTGAAGTTTTAAGTTGTGCGTAATTGGAAGATTGATGTTTTTTCAGTGGAATTTTGGAATTTAACTTTTTAGTGAAGTTTTTCATGTCTGAATTTGAGTCGGGTATGAAAAGAATGGCGTGCAGAAGAAATATAGGAAAACCAAACAACAGAAAACGCAGGTTTAATGGAAAGCTTAGGTCTGCACGGTACACACGGGAGAGACAGAGAGAGAGTAAAACACAAGAACTTAATTCAAAAATAATACTCAAACTATCTTTACATCGTGCTCAGTGAGCACCTTTTATACAAGCCCTAACAATGGGCTGATGCAAGTACTGATAGTACTTGACTGCTCATAAATGAGCCTCAACACTAACTCCCAAATATATTCCTTGCGGAATATCTTTCCGATGGCCTCCCGATTTCTGCACCGATCCGGCCTTCCTACGCACCGGTCTACGTACCGGTTTCCAACCGATCCGGCCTAACCGATCGATCCCAACCGATCCGGTCCTCGGCTTGCTCAGCCGATCCGGCCGATGTTGAGCTTGTCTCTCAACACTCCCCCTTAATCTCAACTTGAGGCTCTTCGGGATCTTCCGGATCACCGCTCCGGTTCCTCCTGGCTCCATGCCTCGCTCGCGCTCCTCGGCCTGTTCAACTCTGCGTGCTTCGACCCTTCCGGTCGGTACGGCCCTTCACAGCTCCCTTGCTGTCGCGGTGTTGGCGCTTCTCCTGCTGCCTTCTTTTCCGTTTGGCCCTCGGTTGATTCAGTGTATCTGAATCAAACATTCGAACCGACTCGGCTACCTCCGATCGGTTTTCACTCTCGTCCGAGTTGGTTGTCTCCAACTCGTCTTCAGTCTTCTCGTCCTTCACGGCATCATCTCCCCCATGCTTGGTTGGCTTTGGCTCTTTCTTCCAGTTGCTCCCCTTATGTACGCTTTCGGACTCTTCTGTGGATCTGCCCTCGGCTTCTTCATCCGATCCAAAGTCGAATTCGTCATCTGACTCGATGTCGCAACTTGACCAGTCCAAGAGGCTTGGTGAAGATGTCGGCGGTCTGCCGATCCGTCGGAACATACTGAAGCTCGACGTCACCGGAGAGAACACGCTCACGAACGAAATGGTAGTGCACCTCAATGTGCTTAGTCCGGGCGTGGAAAACGGGGTTCTTCGCGAGCTGGATGTTGCTGACGTTGTCGCAATAGATCGTCGTTGGATCGGACACCTCCTCTTGTAGATCCTTAAGTAGCCGCTTCAACCATATGGCTTCGCATTTCGTGACAGCCGCTCCTCGGTACTCAGCTTCGGTGCTCGACAGTGCAACTGTCGACTACTTCTTACTGCTCCATGCTATTGCGGCACTCCCAAGAGAGAACGCGTATCCGGACGTGGATCGGCGATCGGCGACGTTGTCAGCCCAGTCGGCATTAGTGTAGCCGACCAATTGCGAGGCGATACTAGTCCGATATAGCAGTCCCCGGTCCTTAGTGCCGCTTACGTACCGTAGTACGCGTTGCGCACACTAAAGGTGCTCCTCGGTAGGTCGCGCCATGAACTGACTGATCACCCCGACCGAATAACCGAGATCGGGTCGAGTGATTGTCAAGTAGATAAGGCTTCTAACAATTTGTCAGAACCTCATCAGGTCGCATACCTTTCCGGAATTGGGGCGAAGCTTGACGGTTCTATCAAGAGGAGTCGAGACGGACTTACAGTCTACCATCCCGAATTTGAAGAGCATATTCAGCGCGTAATGACGTTGGCTGATTAGTATGCCTTCGGGGGTGCGGATCACTTCGATCCCGAGGAAGTAATGAAGGTCCTCCAAATCCTTCATGTCAAATGATGCCGCAAATTGGAGCTTTACGCGGTCGATTTCACCTAAGTCGGCGCTGGTGATGACCAAGTCATCAACATATAGTAAAATACTAACCGGCCCGAGTCGACCTTTCCGGATGAACAGGGAAGAGTCCGATTTCGACCTTGTATCGTTTGACCGAGCCGTCGGTGTTGTACTTGACTTTGTACACCCACCTACATCCGATCGGCTTCACACCCTTCGATGCGTCAACCAAGTCCCAGGTCTCGTTTTCCGCCAATGCGTGCATCTCTTCCTCCATCCCGGCGCGCCAATTCGCGTCCTTAGCCGCTTCTGCGTAACTCTCTGGCTCACTCACTTCCGCGACACGGGTCATGTACGCATAATGATGCGCCATGTACTCGTTGTATCCGAACTGCACAACTGGGTTCCTTTGGCGGGTAGATCGGCGTAATCGGTCATTAGCCGATATCGAGGTCTTCTCGGCCGGCGCGGACTTCGCTCTTGAAGACCCGTCGCCGCTTCCTTCGGAGTCGGACTCGCGTTGGCCTAACTCGTTCCTATCTGTGCCGGAATCCGACACCTTCTTCTTCCCTTTCTCTTTGCGCGTAAGCCGTCTCCTCGGCTTCCTGCGCGGGGAATGCACGACCAAGTCTCCACTACTCGTCGGCTCTTCATCGGACTGGTCATACCGACTCAGTCGTTCATTCGTTCCATTTACCTGAAACGAAGTCGGACTCTCTTCATGGGTCCCGATTTCCGGCTCATCCGGAGACATCTCGGCCTTGCTGACCTCATCGTCAGAACTCGGATTGGAGGTGAGGTCCGGAGTCGGGGGCAAGTACCAGGACACGGACTCGTCAAACACAATGTCGCGGCTCACGCGCGCTTGTTTGATGCGTGGGTTATAGCACTTATAGCCCTTCTGTTCGTCTGAATAGCCGACCAAGATACACTTCTCGGCTTTCGCGTCCAACTTCCTCCTTTTCTCCTTCGGCACATGCACATACGCAATGCTACTGAAAACTCTCAAGTGTCGCAAGTTCGGCTTCGTTCCGAAGTATAGCTCGTGCGCCGACACTTTGTCTCCGATCCGGTTCTGGATGTATACCGCGGTCCTTACTACCTCGGCCCAGTAGAACTTGGGCCCCGTACCGCTTCCACAACCAACCGATTTTTCCTCTCAGCCACGCCGTTTTGCTCCGGCGTGTATCTACAACAGATTCAGTTGTAAACGGTTATCTACTCGTCGGCTTAAAAGATTAGTAAACGGCGTCGTCAATTGGGAGTAATTACGAAGAGACTTTCGCAAAAACCCGACAAAACCAAGGAATGATCGAACTTCTCGAATATTCCGAAGAGTGGGCCAAAGCTTGATTTTCTCAATGCGAGAAGGATCAATTTCAACTCCTCTTTCAATTATGAGATGTCCAAGATAAGTAATTGATTTCTTGAAGAACTCACATTTTGAGATCTTCACATAAAGTTGTTTGTCACACAATGTTTGTAAAACAAAGCGGACATGTTTAGCATGTTCTTGTAATGTACGGCTATAAACTAAAATATCATCCAAGAAAATAATGACAAATTTTCCAAGTTGTTCTCGGAAAATGTCATTCATTTCTTGTTGAAATGTAGTCGGAGCATTGGTCAAACCAAAAGGCATAACCAAAAACTCATAATGGCCTTAGCGCGTACGAAATGCCGTTTTTGGAATATCGTCCTCACTTATACGAATTTGATGGTAGCCAGTACGGAGATCAAGTTTCATAAAATACCGAGCTCCCTGGAGACGATCAATTAGATCATCAGCCCGGGGCAATGGATATGAATTCTTGATCGTCACTTTATTCAAGTGTCGGTAATTAATACACATACGCCATGTGCCCTCTTTCTTTTTAACCAAGAGAACTAGTGCACCCCATGGAGATTTACTATAACGTATATAACCCATTCATAAATAGTCCTTGAGTTGCTTAGATACCTCATCCTCTTCGGATCGACTTAAGCGATAAGGGGGTATACTTATTGGTGCAACGCTAGGTACAATATCTATACGATGGTCTATATTACGTTTAGGAGGTAACCCATCTGGTAGTTCACTCGGAAAAACATCACGAAAATCATTTAAGATTTCATCAAGTTGTTGTTGTATGAATCGCCCCATTGATGTATTGTACTCTTCCATCAGCCAAGTTCACCGTATAGGTGTGATCACTTACGGTGGGTTGGATTCCCCATATCTGAACCAAACGATCATTCACAAAGTTGTGTGAGCTTCTCGAATCAACCAAAAATTGTACGGGACATCCATTGATATACTCGTTTGCACGTAGTAAATCATTGGGACCCAAAACATAATGAGGCAAGAGAACATTGACAATTACTTAAATGATGTGTATAGACCTGAAGGACATTAGGAATCTAACCTTTATTGTCTGCAGCTTTAGCTTTGTTGTCATGCTCTTTCCGTTGGAGCTTTCGACATTGCTCTTTTGTATGACCCTTCCTTTTGCAGAATATGCAAAAAGGATGTTGTCGCTTACAATCGTGATCCATGAATTCGTTGTACAGAGGGAGGTTGCAAAAAACGGCCTCTTCGAAGTGTTGAGAAATGCGCGGAATATCGCTCGGCCACAACCGAGTAGTAAAACACTTCTATAAGAATCAAAACACAGAAATGGAAAGTGGAGAGTCCACAAGGAAAAATGACACAGGATGTGTTGGGAATATGTCCCTCCAGTGGGAGGATGATCCGAATGTTCGGAAAGCCAACAGTCGAAGAGTCGGGAAAACTGGAGTCGTGTTGATGAGGAACTCAGCCGAGGCCGAAACCTGAATTGGGTATATAGCCAACTTGGGTGACTATACTTGTAAATAGTCTAAATGTGCGCCCCATGAGGGCTACGTATGTAAATAGCTGGAAAGTTGTGTAAGTATATATACAACTAGGGCAAACTTTATGTGTGTGTAGAATGTGTTAGTGTAGAACAGAGTTAGAATGAGAGAGCATGTGTGTGTGTGAGAGAAGGTAGAGCCGTGTCATAGCTGTGTGCGTAACAACAGATGCGAAGAGCCCTGTGCGGCTGATACATTCAACAGAGTGTTGTAATCATCTCCGTGTTGTATATCCACTAGATATAGTGAAGAATCTGTTCTCGTGGTTTTCCCCGTTTTAGGGTTTCCACGTAAATCTCTGTTTATCTTGTCTTTCTGTATTTCTGCAATTCGTATTTCAGCGCGTAGTTCGTTCTTTGTGATTTATATTCCGCAACGATTTCTCATCAGGATGTTTATGTGGAAAACCCTAATAAGGAAAAACCACGGGAGCCCACAGACTCCGAACTATCACCATGAAGAGAAAGGGGTACAATCAGAGATTCGGAGGCAATGACCTCGAGCTCTGTTTCTTCGCACAGTGGCGGTTACGACAGAGTATCGCTCTGTATCTCTCTCTCTCCCTCTGTACAACAGTTACAACAATATGACAATAACACAATCACACTCTCTCTACATAAAGTGATTGCCCTAAGTCATATTTATAGTTATATGAACTTAAGGCTATTTACAAATATAGCCTCAATGGGCTTATTCAAGACATATTTACAAATCTATCTTCTCTTCCGGTTCTCACCGGGTCCTCTTTATTCATCACCAGATCCCATCCGGAGATGTCACGGATCATAAACTCAAGAGACAACCAAGAAGATAACTAAATGGACAAGAAAGAAGATAGTACTAAAGGAAAGACTCCATAACTGGTGTTGTTCACCTTGAATTCCTTCAAGGTGAACTCCTCTATTTATACTACATGGCATGCACACTTGTTGCACGCATGTGAATCTACAATAGAGCATGTAGGTATGCATGCATGTGCCAAGTGTAAATACTACAAGGGAGCAACTATGCACATGATGCTAGCAAAATAATAAGGACCAATTACATACATAACTAGTACTAGATATCTTGGTTAACTCATTATAGTAGATTATAACATGGTCGTGTCAAGAGTTCGAATCTTGACAGGAGAGACCAATTTTCCCAACAATCTCCCCCTTCACTCCGGTATGGGATGTCTTGTAAGTCTGATCCACTTCCGGCATGTGTCCAACTTGTCGGGTGTCAGTACCGTGGCCAGCATATCTGACCCGTTCTCCTCCATGTGGATCTTTGTCAACACGAACTCTTGATCTTCAACTCGCTCCCGGATCCAGTGGTACCTACGTTGGATGTGCTTCGTTCTACAATGGTATGCCGCGTTCTTTGCAAGGTGGATGGCACTTTGACTGTCGCAGTAGAGCCGGTATTCCTCTTGCCGGATCCCTAGCTCTCCAATGAAGTCCTTCATCCATAATATTTCCTTGTCGGCTTCCACAACTACCATGTACTCCGCCTCTGTGGTTGACAACGCAACCGTCTTCTGCAACCTCGACTACCACGAAACGGCTCCCCTTGCATAGTTCATGACATATCCGAAAGTTGACCGGCTGGTGTCCACATCAGCCGACATATCCAAATTGGTAAATCCTTCCATGAGGGGTTTACCAAACCCGAATCGGAGGTACATACTCGAAATGCCCTTCAAATACTGGAGTATCCATTTTACCGCATTCCAATGCTCTTTTCCGGGGTTGGTCATGAACCGACTCAACACACCAACTGCGTATCCAATATCCAGTCGAGTACACACCATTGCGTACATCAAGCTCCCGACCGCAGAGGCATATGGAATCTTCATCATATCCGCCTTCTCTGCCTTTGTCTTCGGGTTTTGCTTACCTGATAATCTGTAGTTTGCCAGGAGTGTCGATCGGACCGGTTTTGCTTCTGACATGTTAAACCGTTGAAGCACCTTTGTCACGTACTTTCCTATGACAGCCACAATTGCTTCTTCGACCGGTCCCGGATGATGTGTATCCCCAGTATCTGTCTTGCCAGACCCAAGTCTTTCATTGAGAAGGTCCAGTTCAGGGCCTTCTTCCGCATCCGAATATTGCCTTGGTCTCGTCCGACGATCAACATATCATCCACATATAGGACGAGTATCAAGAAGTCTCCTCTGTCAAATTTCTTCACAAACACGTAGTGATCAGCTTGCGTCTTGTGGTACCCTTGGTCGGTCATGAAGGAGTCAAACTTTCGGTACCATTGCCGGGGAGCTTGCTTCAGTCCGCATAAGCTCTTCTTCAGCCAGCACACTAGGTGCTCCTTCCCTTTCTTCTCAAATCCTTCCGGTTGATGCATGTAGATCTCCTCTTCGAGGTCACCATGAAGGAATGTCGTCTTCATGTCCAGTTACTCTACCTCGTGGTTCATGCTTGCCGCTATGCCCAATACTGTCCGGATGGATGTCATCTTTACTACCGGGGCAAAGATCTCATCGAAATCCACTCCTTTCTTCTGCAAGAAGCCCTTCACCACGATTTGAGCCTTATACCTTGGTGGATTTCCGGTGTCTCCCGATTTCAGCTTGTACACCCACTTGTTCCGGAGTGCCCTCTTTCCTTTCGGCAACTCCACCAATTCGTATGTGTGGTTCTCATGCAGGGAATCCATCTCATCCTGCATGGCACTCAACCACTTGCGACTGTGGGTGTCTCCCCTTGCTTCTTCAAAGCTTTCCGGCTCCCCCTCATCGGTTAGCAACACATGCTCTGCATCCGGAAATCTTCGGGGGGCTCTTCTCTCCCGGAGAGGATATCTCCATCCTTGGTTTCTGACTACCGGTCCCTCCGTTTGTTCCAAATCCGAATCCAATTCGTATGTGTGGTTCTCATGCAGGGAATCCATCTCATCCTGCATGGCACTCAACCACTTGCGACTGTGGGTGTCTCCCCTTGCTTCTTCAAAGCTTTCCGGCTCCCCCTCATCGGTTAGCAACACATGCTCTGCATCCGGAAATCTTCGGGGGCTCTTCTCTCCCGGAGAGGATATCTCCATCCTTGGTTTCTGACTACCGGTCCCTCCGTTTGTTCCAAATCCGAATCCGATTCGGGATCTTGTGCAATTCTGGTGACTTCATCATCATCATCATCTTCTTCTTCTTCTTCTTCTTCTTCTTCGGTCGGTTCGGTTTCTCATCCGTATCCGGCCGGTTCGTCGAGTATCATCCGGTTACCGGCTAACATCCGGTTTTCAACTAGGTATATCCTTTTTTCCTCAGGCCAGTTTTCAATGGATGATTCGGAGTTCTTTACCTTCTTCTCCGACTCCCAGTCGGCAATGGTCATGTCTTCCATGAAGACTATGTCCCGACTCTGGAACACCTTTCTGTCGACCAGATTCCACACCCGGTAACCGAACTCATCGTCGTCGTATCCAAGGAATATGCATGGCCGGGACTTCGGGTCTAGCTTTTCTCTCTTGTCCTTTGCCACATGCACATATTCAGACACTCGAACACCTTCAGATGCCGGTAAGATACATCTTTTTCGGTCCATACCTTCTGAGGTGAGTCTCCTCCCAAGGATACTGAGGGTGATCTGTTTATCACATAGGTCGTCGTCGTCAGCGCCTCAGCCCAAAATGTCTTGGGTAACTTGGCATGTGCGAGCATGCTCCGGACTCTCTCCATTATGGTCTGGTTCATCCTTTCAACCATCCCGTTTAGTTCCAGCGTCTTCGGCACAGTAAACTCGAGCCGGATTCCCTCCGATCGGCAGTACTCCTCAAACTACCCCTGGTATTCTCCTCCGTTATCTGCTTGAACCGCCTTCAGCTTTCGGCCGGTTTCTCTTTCCACTCTCGCATGGAGCTCCTTGAAGACGGATAGCACCTGATCATTCATCTTCAATGGTGAGACCCACAGCTTTCGGCTGTGGTCATCTATGAACGTCATGAAGTACTGTGATCCGGCATGTGACTTCGTGTCCACTTGACACACATCGGTATGCACCAGCTCTAGTAGTGCATTCCGTCTCATCGGTGGTCTTGACTGGAAGGAGGTTCGGTTTTGCTTGTCGGCCAAGCAATCGGTGCACTTCTCAAGTTGCATGTCCTTCACCGGAATGAGGTTGTCTTCGACAAGCCTCTTCATCCCCTTCTCACTCATGTGACACAGTCTTTTGTGCCACAACTCATCAGCAATGTCGGAAGCAATGTTCACTTCTTCTTCCCGGCATAGCCGGGCGTTCATCAGGTACAATGTGTTGACTTTCCGGGCCTGAACCACTATTAGGCTCTCCTTGCTAAACTTCATGACTCCGTTCCGGATGCTACCCATGTAGCCTTCATCATCTAGCCGACCAACTGATATTAGGTTCAGTTGAACCTCCGGAACGTGTCGGACATCCTTCAGCCTCCCCCTTGACTTTGACCATGTCCCCGACTTTTTCCGGTTCTGGGGACTCCGATTCCTTTGTCTTCCACGTTCCGATTCGGTAAGGAGGGCTTTGGCGTCAGAGATCACCTCCTTGTCTTTCTAACACGCCTCCTCATCTAGCAAGCTCGACTTGATTCCTGCTAGGGATAGTTGTTTTCCTTCCGGCCCGGCGTTGCCCAACGCGACAACTAACGTCTCCCAGCTATCCGAGAGGGAATCGAGCAGGAGCAATGCGAGTACCTCATTGGCGAGAGGTACTTCCAACGAGGTTGCTTGATGTATCAACCCCTAGAAGGCATTCATGTGCTCCGCCATACTGGAGCCGTCCTGGTACCGGAGCCTCACTAGCTTCCGGAATACCGAAACCCGATTAACGGCATTCTTGTTCTGGAACATGATGTCGATCTTCTCCCAAAGTTCATGAACATTGCTCTCTTCATTGAAGTTGTTGTACATGCTCATGTCGGTGAAACACCGGATGTATGTCGTCGTCTTCATATGCATCACCTCCCACACTGTGGCGTCGATCTTATCCGATCTCTTGTCCCCAAACTGAACGGGCAACCAAAGATCTTTAACCACCAGCATGTTCCTCATCTTCGACTTCCACACTGAGTAGTTGGAGCCGGTGAACTTGAACATGCCGCCGAACGATTCTTCCATTTTCTATGTTGTCCGCTCTGATACCAGATCGTTGGGAAATGCGCGGAATATCCCTCGGCCACAACCGAGTAATAAAACACTTCTATAAGAATCAAAACACAGAAATGACACAGGATGTTTACGTGGAAAATCTTAATAGGGAAAAACCACGGGAGCCCACAGACTCCGAACTATCACTATGAAGAGAAAGGGGTACAATCAGAGACTCGGAAGCAACGACCTCGAGCTCTGTTTCTTCGCACAGTGGCGGTTACGATAGAGTATCGCTTTGTATCTCTCTTTCTCCCTTTGTACAACAATTACAACAATATGACAATAACACAATCACACTCTCTCTACATAAAATGATTGCCCTAAGTCATATTTATAGTTATATGATCTTAGGTCTATTTACAAATATAGCCTCAATGGGCTTATTCAAGACATATTTACAAATCTGTCTTCTCTTCCGGTTCTCACTGGGTCCTCTTTATTCATCATCAGATCCCATCCGGAGAGACCGATTTTCCCAACATGAAGGATTTTGGATCCTTATCGTGCACTATCCAATGATAGTCCGAATTGGGGATGCCATTGACAAAACAAGCTATTAGCCAATTGTCCCCTTCTAGACCCGATTTTTGGATTTGGGTTCTAGCATGGTGAACATAGTCTTCTAGCGAAGTAACTTTCCTACTAGAGAGGTTCATTAAAGCTTGAGTTGCCTCGGTTCGAGAGGGAGGTTGCAAAAATTGGCCCTTAAAAACTGTGACAAAATTTGTCCAGGTATCGGGCAATTTCCCCAAAGTTCGGAGCCCATGCCACCAGGCGGCAGCCTTACCCCCTAGTTCTCGGCCGACATATGCAATCTTCGTACTATCTGGCATGGGATAGAGCTCAAAATGAGACTCCCATCGGCCCAACCACGTGTAGATTGCTTCTTCGGTTCTTTCCTTTTTTTCTCCCATAAATGGCTTAACGACAAATGATGGTTCACCTTGTCGCTCATCAAGTCTATTAGTCTCACATTGTAAACTAATGACACATGCCTCGAGAGCACTTTGAGATTGCTGAAGTTCAGTCATCTTTTGAGCGGTGAAACTAAGGTATTGGGTTATTTGTGAAAAATACATCTCAATGGACATTTGTCCAGGAGGATTTCCTTGAGTTCCTTCTGCTTGAGCGGATGACATCGGGTCGTTATTTTGAGCCATTGATTGATTATTTCTGGCAAAGAAATAGGATAAGGTCAGACCAATAGTCATAACATCATGTCGTGATGTAAACATATCATGGTCAAACATTAATCGATATCATGATGTCACGTCAATACCCCTCTAGACTTATGAGATGAGGTTCAAGATCAGGATGGTAACACAAAGGTGTTTTAAAAACCATGGGGGTGACAATTTAATGTATTTCCCTGATCTCTATATCGATTTTTGCATGGCGGCTCCCCGAGACTCAACCATGTATGTTCGCGTCACGAATAGTTTATACACGAAAAAAATGTTAACAATAAACTATGTTTCAGTGCCCACATATGTGGTTTCGGCTCTTTAAGTCCTATTACGAGGACCCCGAAATGCACTTAGACCTCAAGTCTAAACATGTGTTATAGTCATATGTATCAACAATGTTGTACGGTCTTGGTTATATTTGAACTCGAGACCTTGAGAACAAATGCATTAAACACTTGAGCTAACCAATTAGGTTGCTCTTTTTGAATGTTTCATGTTTAATGTGTATAAGAGATATGCAAGGCATTTGCCCATATATATTTCTTTAAAGGAAACATATATGTCAAGAGTCCTTATTTCCCCCTCGATTACCACAAACTTTGTTGGTACGTTACCTAACCTCCAGTCTCATCATTACGATGGCATATGCCAAAATGTAACCTAATGGTCAACCCAAATGAGCCCTCTTTTCGTAGTAGGCCCACTTGGCCCATCAAATGGTTACATCATTACGAATGCCTTTCGTAAGAATGAGCACATGGTGGCATCATATCCATGTAATGAGGGAGGGATGTTGGATATGTCTGTCATAGGGGCGACCTCACATCAAGTGGGTCAAGCCCTATGTTCTCAACACCATTGTGGCTAATATTGTTTCATTACATAACGAAATCAAAGTCACCAACGGGGATGTCAACAATAAAAATTTGTTGAAAAAGGAATGATGACCACGCCATTTTCACAAAAATGTGAGGACGACCACCAAGATCATTTTCCCGATAAGGACAACATTCGATAGAAATAACGTAATATCAAATATACATGTATGTTTACTTATCACATATATACGATCAAATACGTATACACGTGACCACATATGTGTACATTAAACAAATCGTTACATCAAATAGCCAAAAATGATTTAATCGAGATACGTAATCGAGGCATATACCCTCTATGCACACGAAACATCCTAAAATAAGGGTTCATCATGATACGCATTTGAGGTATTCACCTCTTACGCATACGAGACCAAATGCATATCATTTACAACAAAATCGAGGTATTGACCTCGCACGCATACGTAACATATGTATGTGAGCGTAATACGCAATTGAGGTATTAACCTCATGCGCACACGACATTAATCACATATTCAATATATGTTAAATGAGGTATTGACCTTGTGCACATATGTAAACGTTCTATATAACCAATAAATTACCACTACAACATCATTGAATTAATGGAAAAAAAATTACATATGACCATATACATGACTAGAAGAGAGAAGAAAAAATAGAAAAAAAAAACAAGAAAGATTACCGAAGTTCCTTTGTTGATTGTTGTTTGGAACAAGGTCGACCGCACGTTGATCGATCGCCATCCATCAAGAAGACAAAATCAACAAAAGAAACATTAGAACATGAGCTCTAATACCAACTATTAGAGATATGTACTAATGTAAGCAAAGGATAAGGATAAACGATAGATCTAGATAGAGAGGAGAGAGAGAGAGAGAGAGAGAGAGAGAGAGAGAAAGAAGGGTGTCGATCCACCTGACCACCCCCAAGCGAAGGGATCAAGACGGACTCAAGCCTCAATCGGCGTCCCATACCACCGTCGTGGCATCGAGTCGTGCCTGGTGCTAGCACGCTCGCTACAAGAGTTGACCCACCACAAGAACAGAGTCTCGACGTAGTCAATAGATGATGAAATGAGGGTAGCTAGGCCTCTTATTTATAGTGATACCCAAGGCCCCCAGGCAAGTTCACACTTGGCCTAATGGGTTGTCTCAATCCCGAGGATTAAAAGTAATCCGCCCCTTCTTTACACTCTCGTTTAACCCTCATACTTATCCACGTGTATAGAATACTACGGTAAATTCTCACCACGGGATATTATATGGTCATGCCCGTAACAGATTATATGTTCATCCTTCTTGGTGGGATTTGAGTATCATGCTTCTCTAGTATGGCATCATACTTATTGCATCCACAAGGTTTTCTATGCATACCTTGTATATATTTAGACTAGGATAGTATTGTATTGAATCTTGATACTGGTACTTTAGAGGGATGTATGTATGGGAATTTATTTTTACACGCTAATATGGAATCTTTCATGTGGAATCGAAATGTTATAGGTGCCACTATTTCTGGTACTCTTTAGTAGTTATTTGCTATGTCTATTAACCTTGGAAATTCCAAATGGTGTCCAATGCTTCCTACAAAATTGAAAATGTGTATGTGTTATTGTGTCATTTCTTCTTGTGTTGGTTGATGATCCATAGATAGTAGTATTCCATGGTAGAAAGTCAAAGAACCAAGAAAATGCCCAAATTATGAAAGCTAAATTTACATGGAACATGAGTGAATTACATACTATTGTGAATAGAGTGAATGAGTGAGTTTGAAAATGTGAATGTGTCATTGTGTCATTTCTTCTTGTGTTGGCTCATGATCCATAGGTAGAGTATTCCATGGTATAAATAAAGTCAAAGAATCAAGAAAAAGCCCAAATTACGAGAGTTAACTTTACTTGGAACATGAGTGAATTGCATATTAAAGTGACAATCAACATAGCCCAAATGGTAAGAACTAACTATACTTGAACAAAAATGTTAAGGGCAGGATGCGGATTAGAAGGATCATAGGGTAAAAGATCTACAATTGCAAAAGACGAGAATTCATCACGTTGTAACCTATAAAGACGAGAATTCAATACCACTATTATGACCTCCTTAAATGTAAATGAAGTGTAAAGTGAATAACCAAATGTCGAAAGCCTAACAAAGAAAGAAATCAAAGAAGAAAAAAACGAAAGAGAAAGAATTCAAAGAAGAAAAGGTTTTGAACTATAAACCTAACAAATCTTAGAAATAACTCTTACCACTATGCTTTTTAGTTTAGTATACTGGTCCCAAGAAAGTAACCGTTGGTGACATTTTGCTATCGCCTTCCGTCAAGATTATTGATGATTCACAATACATAGTTACTATCGTCCAACCAATATCTCTAAACATTGAATCGAAGATCGAGAATGTTTGTGGATATCGTACAGAAGATTTTAAAGGATACCAAGAAGGAGAAATCCCTGTTGGTGCTATAATTATTGTTTTTTCTTTATTACTTTTATTTTTTTGAGAGTCGGGTTCCTACCCAGTGTTGGTCGGGCTCCTGGTGACAAAGACTGTCAGACAGCGGAGGAGGGCTCCTTTTGACAGAGTTGGGCTCTTGGTGTTAAAGGCTGTCAAACAACGGGGCTCCTTATGACAGAGTCGAGCTCCTAGTGGTAGAGGTTGTCAGAGAGTCGGGCTCTTGGTGACGGACGTTGTTAGCTTTTTATCCAGATTGGACGGTGGAGATCGCACGCGCCATCAGTTGAGCGACCTGCACCGTCCGTGCCCACGATTCCCTCACTTGCCCTCTTTAATTTTTGGTAGTAGTTAGACACGAGCGTATGTATGTATGTACATATGTCATTCATGTTGTGTTTCCATTGTCCAACAGAAAGAAGACAGAAAGGCGAATCAAAAAATCAGATCAAAAGTGAAGTCAATGAATGAATGAATGAAGGAATATATGAGATCGTTGGTGGATGCCATTAGGGGTTTCACAGCCCTCCCTCCTCTCCCTCCCTCAGACAGACACAGACACAGGTAGATCAGATAGATAGATAGATAGATAGATAGATCAGAGAAAGGGTTTGCTTCCTTCTACTACTACACGCTCGCTCCTCTTTCTTCTTCCTCCTCCTCCTCCTCCTCCTCAATCCCAATTCCATCTCTCCGTTTCTTTTACCGCTGCATTCAATTTTAGATTCCAAAAAGGTCATTAAAGAAGCTGAGCTGAAGAAAAAGGGGATCAAGCTGGCTTTAGATTATTACCTTGCTTCTCTGTGCTCCATTCTCTGTGGAAACCTAATAGAAGAACGGAGGGTAGATGAAGATAGACCACAGAAGAAGAAGAAGAAGAAGAAGACGAAGACGGCACTAGGTGATAGAAGAAGGGATGAAGAAGAAGACAGTGAAGAAGAAGAAGAAGAAGAAGAAGAAGAAGAAAATGATTCGATGGATGGTGTCATTCGGAAGGGGGTTCCCACTCATGCCGGTCTTTTCTCACTGTATGACGTCTATGGGGACCCGTTTGAAATCACTACAAAATATCGCCCACCCATCGAGGCCCTTGGTAGAGGCGCTTATGGCATTGTTTGGTACAGTATTCTGATCACATTCCTATTCTATCATTTTTCCTATTTCTTTTTTGCCTTGTTGTTAACTGAAAACCTCTGATTCCATGTTTCTCCAAATGCCCTTAGGGTTTCCGTTATTTCACAGAATGCGAATGCTTAATCCTAGATCTACCTTATCATGATCGGATCTAAGAAACGTATTAATTTAATAAATCCTAATTAGCAATGTTGGTAGTACCAAAACATACTGCATTATGAATTCTTCTTGCACATGATAAGGTTTATGATCTACCTTACATCAGGATCCGGGATCCCAACATCCAGCAAAAAACAATCAATGTTATTAATCCAAAATAGCGATATGATTATAAAAATATATCATTTGAATCTGCCTTGCCAATGATAAAGCTTATCTAAGGATCTAGGATCCCAACATACATCTGAGGAAAGCAGACAATAATTTCTTTACAAAAGAAAAAAGAATGGAGAAGCATGTGCACGGGCTCAATGGCTCAGGTGACTCTAGGCAATTTATTGAGATTGTCCCTCATCCCTTACCTTCTGGGAGTTGTACTAGTTGTATCTTTTCTCAAATGAACCTGATCATGGAAAGTTGTAAATGTCGATTTTGTCTTCTGAGTTATCTTTTAGTTGCAACTCTTCATCTGAACTTATACACTGCGTGATGGCTGCCCCAAGGATGATAAGATTGTGTGTCCCATATCTTCCAGTTTCACCCTTTTCGTGAATTCTGCTATGCTAGCCTCATGGGCTCTCCACTGTCTCGTGGTCATCAAACTAGAATTGAGGTTCAAGCCTCGGTTTATAAGTAACTGGATACACTGCCATGTCCACACTTGTTCATTCAAAAGCTCTCCTCCACTATGATCTTAAGGCAGGTCCCCCCTGCTACAACATGGTAAACAGTTTCCGTCTCAAGGTTTTTAGATATTTTATCAGATTGACTACAATCTCAATGCCAGATAGTGGAAACAAGAGTATGAGAGAACATGTGTATAAACTGAGGTTAATCATACCATCCACTGTCCATGCTGATAAATTGTAGTCTACAACCCAGTGTTTCAAATTAAAAAATATCCATCAAAACGTTGGGGATGATAAAGATAACATTTGCACCTTTAAGGTTCTTTAAATATTAAAGTCATTTGGAGCACTTAAGTAGAAGATGGTGGTATTGGCTGAAAGTTTAGAGAAAGACAAGTGCATACTCAAGCATCTGGGTCTTTAGAATTCTTACTAATGGTATTAGTCTTAAGAATTCTTACTAATAACAAATACTTAATTGCTTGAAAAAGTTGGTGATTTTTATGGTAGTTGGTTACCTAGCAAGTAGAATGATTGGGCATTCAAGTAACATTTTCCCTAACCACAAAGCCTATGGTACAATCATAGAACGTAATATTCGTGTTCGTGGAGGCATTCAAACGTTTGAAAACGTACACGTTTGAAAGGGGAAAAATACGTGCTCCTTTTTTTTTTTCTTTTTTTCATTTGTTTACATTGCAAATTTAGCCCATAATATAGACCATAGTTAATCCAATCAAACGTGTCAAACCAATCCAACTTTTAGTTGATTTACCATTCACGTTTTATTGAATCAAACGCGAATGCGAATGCGCGTATGATACGTATGGTTCATTCTATGGGTACAATACAGCTAAGACAAGGCAATCCTTAAGCTTGTGTTGCCAATAAGACATGACTAGTCAACCTCGTTATGCAAATTTGAAGGAATGCCCAATTGCCTGTTAAAACCCTGATTTTCGTGGAAGTTGTAACCTAGCTGAAGACTGGTTAGCCATTCAACTAGCTTTTTCCCTGAACACAAAGTTTATAGTACAACACAGTTAAGACAAGTTAAAATTGCCGTTAAAACCCTAGCAGGAAACATGAAATTCAAAAAAAAGATGTAATTCCAGCCATAACAATTCGACATTGGAAAGGTTATCCCCTTTATTGCGGTAAAAAAGCCATTTGAATGTGTGCGTTTGACCAGGTTAAAGCTTCTCACCGGCGTAATCCTTTGTTTGAGGTACTTTTGCTTTTCCTTGCTTTATTTGTTAGATCCTATGCTTTCACTAACATACATTTAGTAGTACCTTTACTTGAATGCTTTTCGGTTGTGCATCCTAAGTGCTTTCGTATGTGTGTGTAGAGTATGAGTGTGAGAGCATATGTGCTTTTATATGTTTTCTAATGTGTGCATGTGACTATGTAAAGGTTCTTACTGCAATATGGAGTATTTTGGAAAAACTATTTGAGTAAAGGTATTACTAAAATGTATGTTAGTGGAACCATAGGGTTCAAAAATTAAAGTAAGGAAAAGCAAAAGAGCCTAAATCAAGATACTATTAAAATGTATGTTAGTGAAAGCATAGGTTCCGAACAGGATAAATCCAAAGCAAAAGAAAGGAAAACAAAAATGATGTAAAACCTAAATCTAAGGTTTTCAGAGCCTAGTAAGAGGGCACTTGTGGCCTTAAATGGGGCGAGCTCACAATGAAACAAGAAGAGAGGAAGCACTGAGAAAACGACAACATGTCAAAAGTGCTAGCTGAAGGGGGAGATAGAAAGAAGCAAATGAAAGCGTTGTTCAGTGGTTATTCTTTATGATTTGTATTGCTACATTGTAGCTTCAAAATCTTGTCCTGCAAGTGAAAGGCTGTTTTTAATGATCCCATTTTAAATATTGAGAAATGAGGAATACATATCTTTGGAAGTAGATCCCTTTTCTCATTTTGGATTTTGTGCATACTAGTTGAACATCAATTGCTGTGATTTTAAATTAATGTTAATTGCTCATATGCTCTTATATACAAAACATGGAATGGATATCCAAGTACTCTGGTATTTTTATCTCTGTGCATGAGCGATAATATAATACAACTAATTGTTCGAACATAATCTTGTTTGTTGGTTACAGCTCAGCATTTAACTCTGAAACTAATGAGTATGTTGCAATAAAGAAGATCGGCAATGTTCTCAGCAATAGAGTTGATGCCAAAAGAACTTATAGAGAAATAAAGCTTCTTCGCCATATGAAGCATGACAATGTTAGCCTTGTCCATTTCTGATTTAATGTGTCAATATCAACGTGTTATTATTATTGAGCTGTGGTCTCTGTGACAGATTATTGCAATCAAGGATATTTTGCCACCTCCTAATCGGCAAAAATTTGATGATGTTTATGTGGTGTATGAGCTTATGGATTCAGATCTTTTGCGGGTCGTAGAGTCCAAGCAAAGTTTGACGGAGGGACATTGTCGAGTAAGTTGTACACTCAGCTCTTATCGGTAGTTGTGAAGTGAAAATCAATGTTTGTAGTGCATATTTTACTGTTTGTTCACCTTGAGGGAAGAATTAACTATTCGTCTTTTGTTTTGGATTGGTGTATGATATACCACATTATAAAAATGTCGTCTTGGAGAGTACTGTTTGCTTTCACTTTGGACTTACAAAAGTATTTGTATGTATTTTGTTAACAGTATTTCCTGTACCAAATTCTTAGAGGATTGAAATATATCCACTCTGCCAATGTTTTGCATAGAGACCTAAAGCCTGGTAATCTCTTCATAAATGCAAATTGTGAGCTGAAAATCGGTGACTTTGGATTGGCCCGAACATCATCAAGCTCGGAAGTAGACTTCAATATGACAGAGTACGTGGTGACTAGATGGTATAGAGCACCTGAATTGCTCTTAAATTCAGCTGACTATACTGCTGCCATTGATGTGTGGTCGGTTGGGTGTATCTTTATGGAGCTTTTCATTCATGAGCCATTGTTCCCAGGAAAGGATTATATGCATCAATTACGAACCATTGCAAAGGTTAGTATCACAATTCTTTGTAGCAGTTTTGACCCCTTCATTTTCTTCAGTTCGTTCTCTTTATATGATGACATTTCAAAGCAACAGTTGATTGGTGTACCGGATGAATCAAGCCTGAGCTTTGTCAAGAGTGAAAATGCGAGAAGATATCTTCGTGAATTACCACGCTATGAGAAACAATCTTTGCTGGAAAAATTCCCCACGGTGCCTCCTTTGGCTCTAGATCTTGTTGAGAATATGCTGAAATTTGATCCGGCTAAGAGAATCACAGGTATATTCACATTTATTGATCCAGTGGTCTTCTAATGCTAATTCATGTTGTGGTATTAATGCGGAATACTGGTTGTAGTTAGGATTGCTTTTGGGATCTTTTCCATGGGGATAATGAGGATTGGGTTTGTGCACATTTTCACTAGTGCTAGTTATACAAAAGTAATACTGTAACTTGAATAATAATTTTCCAGGGAACAACTCCCAAAAGTAATACCCTGATTTTTAATTTATTTCCAAAATGCCCCTGAAGCGTTGTTGAATTCGTCAAATACCCAGTCAACACCCAAAAGAGAGAAAAAGGGGACAGATTAACCATATAATTACAACTAGCACATGTAAGCGAGAAAGATGCAATGAAATGACCATATAATTGCTCAAGAAAAGTTCAACTGGGCATTTGGGGAAGTAACTGAAACGTAGAGGTATTTTGGGAAATATTATTTCGTATTTTTTCCCTAATTCAATTACTCACAGTTCCAACAATACCAATGGTAATTCATCTTGAGTATTAACACATTGGAATTCTTGTCACTGTGATTAGTTTGTGGAGATTCTATGTGCAAGTAACTAGTATTGGGGTTTATGCAAATATCCAAAAATATTCATTAATAACTGCAATGATACGAATAATAATCTCAATATCCCCAACAAATACCAACTGTAACTCATCTGTGTATCAACATGGATTGCCTATTGACTTTATTGGAATTATGATTTATTTGTGTGGGATCGAGCTGGGATGCGATGGTCATTACTGCAGTCACTTTTCATGTTTAAGTATCCAAAAAGCAGATCATAATTACAAATAATAGGAATTCCAACTGTAGCAATGGTGGCTCATATTATTCTTGATGTACTTTTTACTATGTTATATTTTTTTGTCTTCAGTGGAAGATGCCCTTGCTCATCCTTACCTAGCATCTATCCATGACGTGTCTAATGAGCCCATCTGTCCCAAACCCTTCAATTTCGATATTGAAGAAGATCGACTAACAGAGAATCAAATTCGAGATCTGATCTACCAGGAAGCCTTGTATTTTAATCCAAAGTTCCGGCAATAATGCAAGCTCATTGTAAAAGAATGACCATTATTTTTACATACTACGATATATTACTAGATTTTGCGTTGGTTTTTCAGTTTTTTTTTCAATAGAATTGATGAAAATATTTGTATCATTATTTTTATGTGATTTACACTCATTCTTATCTAGGTTTGAAATTGTCTAGTTTGTTTGTTATATTCTATGATGGGGGTTCTAAGTGTTGAGTCAATATTCTGTTGAGCTTTAATAATCTACATTTTTGCATTTAAAAAGTATTTAGGTAGATATCAAGCTTCTGATTATAAGTGGGGTGTGATTTTCAATCTTGTTATTGGTTATGTTGGGTTCTACAATCTGTGTCATAGTTTTTAGCAAAAGGAGGTTCAGTCAGGACAAGCTTTGTACTACACACCAGATTATGCTGCTATAGAAGAAAGCATGGTTACCAATCCTGAAATTTCCCCTCTAGCCAGAAGTGATGGAGAACAAAAGAATGTTATCAATGTGTTGGAAAAGACATGGGGACAGCGCCCAAGATTAAGAATCCCAACCAGAGGAGATTTTGATGCATAATTCCTTACCGTCTGCGTTTTGATGATTGGTTGTTCTGTTAGTGACTATGGCCAACAAAATGTATATGCTACTGTACACCACAATATGTTGATATAGAAGAAGGCATAGTTACCACTTCTGAAATTTCCCCTTAAGCCAGAAGTGACATGGAGAACCAAAGAATATTATCAATTTGTTTTTGAAAGGACTTGGTGCCCAAGATTAAGAGTTCCAACCAGAGGAGATTTTCATGAATAATTCCTTCAGCTGTCTTCATTTTGATGATTGTTTCTTTTGTTAGTGAGTGTGGCCAACAAAAACTATATGTAGCAGTTTCTTTGATGGTAATTGAAACTCAACTGAGATTGCATAGGTGTGCCTGAAGGGAAATCATGCTCCTATTTATTCCCAAACTGTAATTTGGTGAGATATATGCTGCACAAATTTTGCCATGCCAAAAAGGTACTAGTGTCGTGTACATCAAGAATCATTGAACCATAAGAAGAATTGTACCTCGGTTAATGTAGAAAGCGTGTTATTATTTTATAGAAAGGCAGTGGGGGACACTTTAGATAAAATAAAGAAGTATTTCACAACTTGCATTGCCAACAGAAAGGTTTGTGTATCTAGATTAGTGTTGAAAGAGTTCTAATCTTTTATCAAAAGGCAGTGAAAATCTTAAGATGAAATAAAGAAGTATTTACATTTACATGCATATTGGAATATTCATCTCTTATCCTACAAGAGAGCATATGTTGAGCTATTATTTCATTTTTATAGATATTAAAAGAACTGCAGTTGCAACTACATTAGACATTCACATCTCTATTATGTATAAAACATAAGGTGATAAAAAAGCAGAAAAGAAAAAATTGCGTCAATGAATCTAGGCCCATTCATTCAATACATATGACAGGTAGCAAAATGTATAGAATTCTTTGAATTGCAAAGGAAAAACGTAGTAACAATGATATCATACATGCAATATAAAATTTTGTTTGGTGTATATACACCTCACATGTAAGTTGTAACAAGGAGTCAGTCTATCATCTTATAATGAGCAAATTCCATCGTTCATACCTTGTGGAAAACTATGCACATGAAGGGTTAGGAGACTTGGTTCTTTTGTTTGGTCTTTAATGAGTATACAAATGTTAGTATGCTCATTACTAGCAACACCACCAATGCCATTGATGCGTTTGAGGTCATTGGTAGATTCTTGACTCTGAATACTCCTATAATGATACATATATAAAGACCATTGCAAAGTGGAATAGCTTTCGCACCATAAAACACGATCCTTGGAATGATTTTTTCATTACTAACTGGTGCCGAAGAAAGAAGAAAAAGCTGAATTTCATGTGTACCAAGTCCTCCCAATGAATAAACACATCGAAAGCTAACAAGGATATTTACCGCCTTTACAACCCTACCCACTTGAACCATCGGAAACATCGTCCAAATCCAAGAGGAAGACCATAATCCATGGCCACAGCAGGTTCATCCCTTGCACCTTTCGGATTTAACCACACATAGACACCCCTTTCTTGCTTACTCCCAGGCACTGTATTGTCAAGGACAAATGCCACAATGAATGCTATCACCATATTCATGGACAGAAGTGTGTTCAGTATAAAATTCAGCTGCATAAAGAAATAGAGCCATGGTTAGATGAAGATTTGTGCAAAACAAAATATATGTCCAGGTGTATGTATAAAATATATATCTATATATGTATTTATATAGTCCATGTCCAAGCACACATGTACATGCATATATATATATATGTACATGGATACGGATAGGAATGCATGCCTATGTGTACAAAAAATGCATGTGCATGTCCCTGTGACTATGTCTGTGTACCTGAAGATAGATATAATAACTGACCAGTCGTTACCATTGTTTTTCTTGTGTTTTCACCTCAGAATGTGGTCTCCCATTAATAATATTAACGTTTATGTGTATATTAGTAAACACCAACTCATCATTCATTATAAAACAATTTATTTCTTGAGATTTCAGTACAATGTAGTCTCCCTAATAATATTAGTATCATAAAAACAAAAAAATGTGTATGTGTTCATGTATGTACAGAGAGGGCATATGCATGTGGACATGTATGAATATAGATTGTGCATGTGCATGTGTATGTGATGATTAGGTATCAGCACCGATACGGTTTGAACCAAACTGCAGCTCCTTAGCTTAACCACTGGTTCCGTTCAGTTCAATTTAGAAATCTATAACCGGTTTGGTTTGAGGGTTAAAGAGTTTGGTTTGAGCCTTTATCAGCTTAATGGTATAATGGCTTAACAGCTTAATGGTTTAACAACTTATATGACTTAACAGTTCATGGGAACATTTTTGAAATATTTATAAAATAACTTTATAAATTTTGGGATAAGTAATATTGATGTGAAGTTTTAACTTTGAACGTGAATAATTCGTTGAAGTTTAGTTTTCTTTCTTGAAAAGTCAAAAACTAAGTGTGCATCTGCCAATAATTTGAATTGAGCCGCAACCAAACCATGGAACCATGGCTTAAAGGTTTGTAGATCTCTTGAACTATTTGGTTTGAGCTTGAAAATTCCTCAAACAGTTCGGTTTGAACAGTTTCAGTTTAAATGGTTTTGGTTTAAAATTTTCATGGTTCGGTTAAGTTTGAAAAGTTTTAAATGGTTTGAGTCTGAGACTCCCACTCCCAAACTGTTGCCGATTACTAATGATAATGATATTTATTTCAACTCATTCAGATTTCTCACCAACCAATAGCATTTATATAGGTATACATATACATATACATATATATGTGCAAATAAAATGTCTTTTTTGTAGATTCTCACCTTCACATTAAGATTTGACACAAAAAAAATGTATAGCATAGAAAGAGTTACGTGTGTTTGTGTGTATATATATGAACCTTATGATTTTTGACAAAATTATACTCACCCCCAAAGAACTCGTATTAAATGGCCCATGAGATGCAACAACGTAAGGCTGGAGATAGCTTGATGTGGTGGCTACAAAGTCAGGGCTCACACCATAATCCTCAAAGAATGTGGGAATCGACAAAGAGAAGAACAACGCGAGCCCCACAATGACAACATTCCGGGAGCTTCCAGTCTCACTGTAGCGAAGATTTGAAAGACCTAAAGCTGCTAACATTGCCCACATTACACATAGCAGCCCAGCAACAATGACTTGTGGAATGGAAGCAATAAATGCACCCACTTTACCTGTATAGAAATAAATAAAACATGTCTCTTCTTTTTCTCCATACAATGTAATGTTTGGTACTATGTACAATACAGATTCCAGAAAAACAACATCTAAAATGTTTCTACCACCAAAATAAGTCCTCAGAACAAAACCAAATAACTTTATATATAAGACATGGGAAGTTTTGGACCTCTAATATTTCTCATATGCATCCTAAAACGTCTCACTATCCAAAGACAAGAAAAGGTAAAACCTGTGAATGTGATTTGTTGGTTTCTTTAAAGAATCAATTTGCATAAAAATGTGTAATACCAATGAAGGAGAGGAGAATAAGCATGCAAGCCCCAAACTCCACAGCTCGTCGGCTTCCCATCTTTGTTACGGCAATGGTGTGTACATTTTCTGTGAGGGTGGTGCACCCCGTGCCGATGCCCCAAAGACTAGCTATGGCACTGGTGATACCTTCCATTCCAATTCCCCTGCTAACCACACCAGGTGTAGGGGCTCCTGATGCTACTAATAAGGATGATGCATGATATGTTCCCACCTGCACAAGAACAGAATATGCTTAAACAAATGTGACAAGAATTTGTGCTGTAGCTTTAGGGAAAGTTCAAGTGGTAAAAGTTTTCGTGCTGTGAAAGCTCATCCTTTTTTTTGCAATAGTAGTGTTCCAAAACCATAACCATTCTCATGGCAATACACTTACAGAGTCCACTGATGCTATGATGGATACAACGATCATAACAATTGATGATTTATAGTGAAATGTTGGTGCTCCCCATTGTAGAGGATATGGAAATCTAATCCATGCAGTTGTCTTGAATGCATCGGATGTATCGGTACGACAATGCTTCATCGTAAACACATGTTTTTGGCAGCTCTCAGATGAGATATTTGATGAAGGAATGCTAAAATCACATCCTGTATAATTATAGTTTCCGATTTCTGTAAGTATGAATGCATATGCCCATGTGATTGCGAGGCCTAGTGGAACCTATAGAAAACAGAAACAAATGATATATGGTAGTCTCCAAAAAATGGCATAGACAAGGATCACAAGCAATAAATAAATATGTATCTTACCGCATAAACTTGAAAAATCCGATGACCCATGATTGAGATCTTTCTCAAATACTGTGTCAGTAACAGTTTTTACAAGACAGAAACATCTTATAAGGAGATGAAATCATACTTAAATATGATCAATCTTCTTGCAAACAAAGTTCTTGGTCAGTTATTACAGCGAGAGGAGGATATACTAACCAATGCAAAAAATATAATTATCACAATCTGTGGAACACCGATTTCAATGCATGTACCCACAACAGGGAAGCCATACGTAAAGAATGAAAGCCCGATTGCTGCCACAGTTGGTGCAACAACCACTGGATTAATTAACCTGCGAACGAGAATCTACTAAGTCATTGTTAATTTCCAAAGTGAAAGTCTTATCTAAAATTAATAATAATAATATTCTATATTTAAACTGAGAACTTGTTGTAGAAACCTTAGAAGCACTGCCATTAATCCTGAGTAGCCCAAGAACATTTGAAAGATCGATGCTACAAGTATGCATCCTTGAAGTTCTCTCATTGTCTCTTTAAATCTCTATGAGCCTCAAGAAGAAGAGTGTAAAAACTTCAATGAAATCCACACAAATTTTTCAAATGGTATGAGCAAAACAGAAGATGTAATATGTATGTGTGACCTTACATTGCTACCTATACTTGTAAAATCTGATGAATTGATGATGGCAAGGGCAGGTGCCAGATAAACAAAGGAAGCACCTTGTATAAGAGGCAATCTTGAACCAAAAGATGAATGCAGAAGGGTTGAGATGCCAGAGACAAATAATACCGTGGACACTACATAAGCAGTATCTTTCTGCAAAGAGATATATAACCAGTGCCACTGCTTAGAATTGCATGTTGTGAATTCTAACCTAGCTATTTCACACCTATGCCAGCAGAGTTGTTGCCACTTACATCATCTCCACCCATGGCTGGGACAATCACTAGCGGGATCAAAACAAGAGAACCAATGATGGAAACAAACTGCTGAATTCCATAAACAACAAGGGAACCTGCATCAAATCTCGACAACGTCATGCCATAGACATTATGGATGATTTTGTAGAAAACAAGATATTACATTCTAAAGCATCATATGAGAGAAATTTTAGATACTCTCTATCAGTTTGACCTTACTAAGAACTGCTATGTTTCTTTACATTTGTGAATAAGCTTAAGCTTCATGGGTCATTTTGGCCTTTTGTGGATGATAATATTACTTTCCTTCTTATAGATTCGTTAGCTTGCCTTATTCAAATCCTTCAATTTAATAGATAAACTTGATCATGTAGAGTAAAGCCAACCTTCAAGGTTGATGGTTAAAAGTTGGAGAAATGGGCCTGATATTGCATTCATAGGATTCTTGGAAATCATGTCAAATTTGACAGATTGCTATTAAAAAATAGAATTACAAATTCACTTAAATTTCTAGTTTGAGATCATGTCAGGTGAAATCTTTCATATTTTTAATTAGAGATAATAGTTTTGTAAGTTCATTTTCAACAACAAAAGGTTTATAAAGAATTGCATTGCCTTATAAATGCAAATAAAGAAGTGGCAAATGATAGCATTATCTTACCGATGCTAGCAAAAGAAAGAAGTATGGGTATAAACACCACACATACCCCAAACTGACGCAAGCTCAAAAATGATGGCATTGCCGTATGAAAGGAAATTCAAACAAAAATATATGCACACAACATTCAGAAACACATACATTGCCTTACTTATAATAGGATAAAATTTCTAATGAAAGAAAGAGTCCTATGCGTACATTAGTGTATACACATACCTACATTTCCTTCTAAAAGGAAATTTGTAAACATAAAGAGGATGCGTATGTAAATAAATTTGACTTACAAAAAAGAGATTCTAGCTAAAAAAGCGTTAGTATGTCTGCATACATACAGCATCTTCTAAAATGAAAATCTAACAAAAAGAAGTAGTCTACATACATACACTACCTTATAAAAGGAAATGCTAACAAAAATAAGCAGTAGAATGTATACATGTATGCATTACCTGAAAAAACTAACTGCTATAAAAATAAAATAAAAAATAAAAACTATATGCCTACCTGCATATGTCTCGTAGGTACATACATACATGCCATATAGACAGACAGTACACATATACATACCATATCGAGGAGTCTCGCGAATCTCATACTTGATGTGGGAATGCTTGGCCAGGTGATCATCATCTGAATCTTGGGACAACGAAGTGGCATCCACATCTGAAGAGTCCTTAACTCTTTTGATGGGCTCAATTCGGATTGCTGGATGCCCACTGCTATTTTCTACAATATTACTAGTATCATTATCAATATTGGTATTGCTACCATGATTGGTGGTGTAACCACCAGTACTAGTATTTTTATTATTGCCCTCTTTTTTAACCCCTTTCCCTGAACTTCTTGGAGAAGGAACTTGATGAGGAGCAGTAGGAGGCTTTAAGAGACTCTCTGGAGGTTTCGCCATTTTCTCTTTACCATTTTGCTCCCTTTTAGTGTTAGGGTGAGGATTTCCTATTAAATCTGGAGGTTCTGATACTTTTGTCTGAGCTGCCATTCCTGTTGAACCCATCTCTAAATCTTTGGATTCTGTATCACTGATGCTCTCCCCAGACAAATTACTCTTGAACCCAGTCCGTTTAGCCCAAGTTCCTCTAGTTGTTAGTCCAGGATTATGAGTGGAGTCAGAAGGAGAAGACGAAGGATCCATATCCCAAGGAAGAGAAGAAGAAGAAGAAGAAGACGGAGACTAAAACACTCTGCTTTCCTCTATGTTACTAACGTTGTGAGAGAGAGAGAGAGACAGAGAGACAGAGACAGAGACAGAGACAGAAGGTGCTCGCTCTCTTTCTTAAAGAGTAGAAAGAAAGCTAAAGCTATAAGTATGTATGTATGTATGTATGTAAGTGAGAGTTATGATGATGATAGAGAGAGAGACAGAGAGAGAAATGGGTATGTATGTATATGTATGTAATTTCTTCCAACTGCAATTCTTCTTCTTGGACAATGAATGAATGAATACATACCAAAACCAAAACAAAACCAAAAAAACAAAGAAAGGGAGGAAGGAAGGAGACTCTCTCACTCCACTACCTCTCTCTCTCTCTCTCTCTCTCTCTCTCATATCTTGTTGTTGTGTCGAGTAACTATGTACATACATATGTAGTTAAAAAAGGATAAAAACAAAAAACAAAAGAAACTTCCTCTTTGAAAATAAAAACTGACTAAACCAAACCTTTTAATTCCCCTGCCTCCCGAGCCCTTCCCTTCTCTTGGATGGGATGGGATGGGATGCTCATGCTCATGCTCATGACTCATGGACCCTTCTCTCCTCTTCTCCCGCTATTCTATTCTATTCGTAGTCAGCCAGCCCCCCATCACAATGGATCTTCCATCGACATTAAAAACATATCTATCTATCCTACTCGTGACTATTTGCTACCAAATCATAAAGAAGTCTAGCTAGCGAGAGAATCACAATCACGGATGGTGCAAGGTACGTTTCGAATGGGCGCGTTGGATCTACACTCTCAGATCATTATCCACAAAAGCACATGCGAACTGCACTGTCATATCATCATCCAAAAAAGTGCATGCCACCCGACTTTCATCAACCTATGTCACTAATAACCCTGCTTTGCCCCTTGCAGTGTCACGACTAACCCGACTTTGTCCAACCTTTGTCAAGGCTAACTCAACTAGCACAGGTAAATTTTCTGTTGAGATAAAAAAGTTCCTCTAAGATGATAGATAATAAATAAATAAATAAAATGTAAAACATATTCAAAGATCAAATTCTTTGAGTTATAAATATAAAAACTACAATACTCACCAAAAACTTGGGCCATCCATCATAAACAAGGAGTCACTGATCATTCCCAAACGCCATTCTCAGATTTCAACCACAATAATTAAATTTTGAGCACCAACTCCTTTCTTGAAGATATTCGAAACTTTAAATGAAATAAAAGTTAAGCCAAGAAAATCAACAAAGATCACACATATTTTGCAAAACCATTATAATCACCGAACCTTTTGAGATTTTGGAGACACAACAAATTTTAGCTACATTGAAAATTTCAAAACCAAATTTTTCTTTGAAGATACGAGAAACTTCAACTTACACAAATTTCAAAGTTCACACTATTTGGCATAACCATAAACACCTAACCTTGATTGATTTTAACAATCGGCAACGATTCGGTTTGAACCGAACCGAACCGCGAAACCGCGGTTTAACGGCTTAACGGTTTCAACAGTTCAGTTCAGGGTTAGGTTTTTTTTAACGGTTCGGTTCGGTTTCGATTTAGTTTAATGGTTTAACAATTTTTATTTATTTACTTTTTTATTTATATTTATTTATTTTAAAATTTTAAAATTTTAAAAAATAATTCTAAAACAATTTAAAAATTGTTTTTAAACAATCTTTTCATTTTTACACCTTATTCTCAAATTTTAGGAATATCTTAAAATTTTTAAAAAGTCTAAATAATGAAATTTTATAAATTTTAAAAAATAAAAAATTTGACCTATGTTGAAAACCGAAACCGAACCATGAAACTGCGGTTTTTATAGTTTAATGGTTTAACGGTTTGAAAAATGTTTAACGGTTCGGTTTTGCGGTTTCACGGTTCGGTTCCAAACCGATTCGGTTTGAACCCTCTCGAACCGAACCAAACCGTTGCTGATTGTTAATCGATTTCAAAGACCCAAGAAATTCTAGCCACCAATGGTAATGACCCACATAGGGATGACATGTCTCTCAATGGTTATTTGAATCCCGAGTAAATGCTTATGTTTGCTTGCAAGGTCTTGACAATCACAATAAGAGCATTGGAGGGAGATATTGTACCATACACTGAGAGTGGTCATGCTCAATATTCTAAACCAATATCGGGTCTCATCCACAATATGCATTGTGTTGTTATTAGTCACATACCTTTTTAGTATCCTCTAGGCGTCTTTAAATTTTTAGCTTTGATCCTCACAAATTTTATGGGGTGCGAATATACCACTCACATCTTTCTTGCCTTTGCATTTACCCAATGCAAGTGTGTATGTTTCACTGTCCTTGATTAAGACATGCAAAAGATCGGTAATAGAATGGTTTATTCTTCCTCTCGGAGCAGTGTGTATGTACTTGATAAATTATTGCCAAATGTCTATCTCTCAACAAGATTGGTAGTGTTGACATGTCTGTAGTTGAATAATCTACCAAACTTGGGCAATAGATACCTCCAAACACAAAGTTAGTCCACACCATCCTCCTCCTTCTATATATGTACATACATATTGCCAAACTCCATATTATTATTATTAAGTTTATGTACTTTTATTATTGTTATTTTCTTACTTTTACCAATATTTATTAATAATAATATTTTAATTAAATAAACATTTATTTACTATAATTTTTTTAATACATACATATTGTGGTGTGCATGTGTGCCTTTGTGCCACCCTTTTAGCACACCCTTTTTAGGATGCATGTACCTAAGCCGACCCACACTTTTAGCACACCCTTTTTTTAGCTAAGCCAACCCAAATGGGTAACCTTTTATCAACTATAAATTGAGTAAGAAGTAAGAAGCTAATTAGGCTGGTTTTGATCTCTTATGTGCATTCTCACATATTGGTGGAGATGCGGGGTACCAGTCCCCCACATCCAAGCATCCACTTCTTCCCCCTCACCTTAGTTTGCCCACTAACTTCTTCTCCCACAAGTTTCCACGATCCCCCTCCTACACGATAGGCCTCTTGTCCCCCACCTCAGCCAAGTCCAGGTGACCCTCAGTCCACAGGAGAAATTGCTCTTTCTCTGCCAATTGACCTTTCCCCGATCCCCCTCCGACATGATAGCCCTCCTATCCCCCACGTTAGCCAAGTCAAGGTGGCCCTCAGTCTACAAGAGGAATTTATCTCTATCCGCCAATTGTTAGCTCATTTTTCGTCACTAGCCCCATCCAACTATTATCTAATCATGGCCGCCAATTCCACGAGGATGTCCTCAACGTCGTTCCAGCTCAACTATGTGTCCAACAAGTGTTTACGTCCTCATACCATCCTTAGACCAATGGCCTCACCGAACGCCTCAACAAGACCCTCAAGCAGGAGGTTGTCGCACGAATCAACCCTTTTCGAGCACTCTATGGGCGTGATCCTCGCCTCCCACCAGAATCGTCCATTGACGTCCATTCCAAACCTGCAACATGCCACCCTAGGCCCATCTTCTGATCCCCATCCTTTCCCCATGTTGTAAACCTCCTTGTTTCTCTCTTGGGGGAAATGTGGTGTGGATGTGTGTCATTGTGTCATTGTTTTAGCACATCCTTTTTAGGATGCATGTACCTAAGCCGACCCACCCTTTTAGCACACCCTTTTTAGCTAAGCCAACCCAAATGGGTACCTTTGTATCAACTATAAATTGAGTAAGAAGTAAGAAGCTAACTAGGCAGGTTTTGATCTCTTATGTGCATTTCACAATATATTACTAAATGAATAAGATAGTATCTATGTAAATTTAGTAATAATAATCTAGTTGTCCAACAGTGAGTGAGTGAGCAGTGACTGATGACGACGACTAGCAACATATGTAGTGATGTGTGTTGGCGGCGGACACGACCAATGCATACATAGTTGTAGTTGACAACGACAATTAGAAAGTATGTAATAGAGGAATAGAGGGATAATGGCCATAGTGTTGAGACCCATCATGTTGGAAACAGGCAATCAGAAGGATGGCCACGCTGCACCGCAAAGTGGGCAACGACAGTTGCAAGAGAGAGCCCCTTTGACTCGAAGCCTCAAAGTCAAAAAGGTTCATTCAAGGTTGAACAACCTCTTTTTGGGCGATGGTTGACGGCAATAGGCAGCTGCAACAGCAACCGAGCCGAGCCTTTCACTCGAAAACTCAAAGTTGAACCCTCGATATAACAGTGTGCATTCTAGTCGAAGCTTTGAATCTTCCACTTGAAGAAGGCTAAGGCAGCAACGCCTTGGACTTGTGGGTAGTAATCGAATCTATTTAGAGGCGAATGCTTGTTTTTATTTAATTTCGTTTTCAAATTGAATTTATTATTATTATTATTATTATTATTACTTGTTTAACCCTCTTGAGGCGGGGGAATAAAAATGTTTATAAAATAAAAGTACCCCCTCCCTCATGGAGGCGGGTAGTTTCAGAAATTGCGTCTCGGCCTTGTCCTCGTGCGTCATCCGGTGGATGGGACGTTAGTTTCGGCTGGCATGACATGACGGGTTCGACTCTCGTCGCCCAAAACTTTATGAGTAGATTCAATTCCTTGCTTGATGGTCAAATTTGAGATTCAAAAAAACTATTACTATCCTCGAAGCGAAGTCTTCGTGTTGACCAGATGAGTTTTCTAGTGAGACAGTTCAATAATTCATTATGGCACGTCGATTTCGTCAAATTCCCATAACTTTGTCTAACTCAAATTTCCATGTCAAAAATTCTTTATGGAAGTATAATACTTGTAAGGTTGAGACATAGAAATAAAAGGAGATAAGGTAAATTAATTTAGGAAATCACAAACTAGTACTTATTGAATGATAACTAATAGTTATTGAACGCTAGAGCACATTTCCGCTTCCCAAAAATGGGAGGCCCCCTTTTCCAGGAAGATGAGGTTTATTAAATATCTTACCTAGGAATGAGGAATAGGGATCGCTTCATGACTAAAACGATTCCTCTTCTTTTATATTTATATTAAGTTAACAGTTCTTTATTTTATACAATCGTAACAATCTCCCACCATGGAAGAGAGTTTCGACCATGAAACTAGGATAACTGCTAGCTAACAAAGATCGGGTTGATTTAATGGTGCTATCAACCATTCAAACCCTGGTTGATGCAATGCTTCTTTTGTCACCCATGAAGCTTCCGCTATTGATCGTCCCTGCCACTTGAGACCAAGAAATGAAAATTTCCCCGTCGGACTTGCTTCTTCAAAATTCCCTTTGGCTCATAAGCCGTGTTATTGTGCTCATCTCGGCTCCATGTCGCATTTGAATGAAATCTTTTCAATAGACTAACGTGAAAAACGTCATGTATTTTTTATGTCATTGGCAATTGAAGTTTGTAAGACACGTTATTCATATTCTTTGTGATGACATACGTACCATAGAACCTGTGATTGAACTTTGGCGTTAATCTCTAAGTAAATGGCCAGCTTGATGCACTTACAAGCACGAGATCCCCTGGAAAAAATTCCACGTGTTCTCGTTTCTTGTTGATGCGAGCGATCATCTGTGTGTTTGTTTTGTTGGGGATGGTTGTTATGGGCATGCCCATATAATATCTCATGCTAAGATTATACCGTAGTATTCTATACATGTGAATGAAGTGTGAGGGTTAAATGAGTGTTAAGAAGGGATAGATTACTTTTAATACTTGGGGTTGAGACAACCCATTAAGGTCAAGTGTGGACTTGCCTAGGGGCCTTAGGTCTAGGTATAAATATGAGGCCTAGCTACCCTCATTTGAGGATGATCGACTACGTCGAGACTCTGTCCTCGCGGTGATTAAACTCTTGTAAGCGAGCACGCCAATATCAGGTACGACTCAACGCCACAATGGTGGTATGGGACACCGATCTAGGCTCGAGTCCATATCGATCCCTTCGCTCGGGTGTGGTCGGGTGGATCGACATCCTTCTTTCTCTCTCTCTCTCTCTCTCTCTCTCCTTTCTTTTCTATCTACCTATTTTATCCGTATCATATGCTTACATTAGGATCTAGCTCTAACAGTTGGTATTCGAGCCTTGATTCCTAATGTTTCTTTTGTTGATTGTTTTGTTTTGGTTGGATGGTCATCGCTCGATGTGCGGTCAAGCTTGATCCAGAAACATAGCAACAAAAGAACTTCGGTATTCCTTCCTTCCTTTCTTTTATATTCTTTATTCTCCCATTCTAATCATGTTTATGTCATTATGTATTAATTTCAATCATTAAAATATGTTGTAGTAGTAATAAATTGGTTGTATAAAACGTACATATGTATATATGCGTTGTCGTGTGAATCTTCACACACTATGTAAAAAATAAAATGAAATAATTATTATAGATTAGATTAGTAGCTTACTATAGAAAGATGGATATATTCAAGAGCTTCAAAATATATTTTACTATATACAAAATGGAGAAATACATATCAAGTTATGAGAAAATAAAGTTTGATTAGATAGGGAAATTAGAACTATCCCACATAGATAGGAAAGTTAAGGCCCTGACTATATAAACACCTTGAGCTTCCTCATTTTTCATTTGTGCTAAGAGCACTTTGGCCACTTTGTCTTGATGGATGATGGTAGCCAAATTCCCCCAAATCCGGAAACCGGCCGATATGCAATCCGGAAACCGACCGGTATGCAAAACCGGAACCGGCCGGCAAGCAAAACCGGAACTGGAACGGGTATGCAAACCGGAAACTGGCCGGTAAGCAAAACTGGAACCGGTCGGCAAGCAAACTGGAACCGGAACCGGCAAGCAAAACCGGAACCGGCCGGCAAGCAAAACCGGAACCTGGCCGGTAAGCAAAATCGGAACCGGCCGGCAAGCAAAATCGGAATCGGATCCGGCAAGCAAACCGGAACCGGTCGGCAAGCAAAATCGGAACCGGCTAGCGGACGAGGTTGGATGCGGACAGACGAAAGATTGGATCATGCAACAAACTAAAGTAAAGTGAAGAGAACTAAAGTAAAGGCCATGTGGACACAAGCAACTAAAGAAGGAGTGCATGGAAAAAGTAAAGGTCATGTGGACAGTCACATGCAACCAAAAGAAAAAGCTAGGCAACTAAAAGTAGAGGCCATGCAACAAAAAGTGAAAAGGCTATGATCAAGAGAGAACTCCATATTTATTCCATTTTTTTCCTACACTAGGGGGGACTCTCCATGTTATCTTAATTTTCTTTTCTTTTCTTTGGGAGCTCTCTTATATTATCGAAGCCAATAACCCTAAATTTATATATGGAAGTTATCTCTCAAGTAAACCATAATTTCCATACGGAAGCAAGCTCTCAAAATCCAAAATTCCTTGTAAAAGCCATATCACTCAAGAATCATAATCTCTTATTTCCTCTAATCTATTATTCTAATCATCTCCATAAGATAAAACTTTTGTAATCCCAATCTTGGGATTGATTGTAATCTTTCTTTCCCTTTTATTAATGAAATTTGTTAATCTTTCTCATTTCGGTTAATTCTTAGTACATAAATACACGAATTTGATATCCTCTAGACAAAGGCCCCGGGGTCTTGCCTCAACGTTCACGTATCCTCGTCGTATTTTCGCGACAGCGTATGAGGTCAATACCTCAATGTTGAGCGAGCAAGCTCAACCGGATCCAGATTGGCTAAATAAGCCAGAGCTGGATCGGTATCCGGAACGGAGAACCGGATTGGTGTTTGGATGATATCGGGAACCAGGAGCCAGATCAGAGAGCCGGATCGGATTGAAACCGGTAGGCTGTTGATCCAACCTAGTACGTAGGCATATTTTTGGGAGTCAGTGACAGTCGCTCGTATGAGCATTGAAGTACATGTAAGTACTTCTATCAGTCCTTTATGGACTTGTATAAAAGTGCTCTTTGAGCAGATACTATGTACATAGAAGATTATTATTTTAGAATAGAGTTTTATGTTCTGCTCTCTCTTTGTCTCTCCCGTGTATGCTAAATATTCTCAAGCTTCCATTGAACCTATGTTTTCTATTCTCTGTTGCTGCCCGGCAAAACCGGTTTTGTCAAGCTTCTGCACGCTAACTTTTACATCGTATCAGAGCGCGAGGGTTGAGACTCCTCTGCAACCGACATATGCTTTCGAAGACAAACCCTAACACTCGGTGAAGAACAGTAGAGAACCGAAATGGACAGAGGTATGGCAAGTTTGCTTCCCACAGAAAAGCTCGACCGAATCAACTATACATCTTGGTCATATAAAATGCACCAGTACCTGCTGGGGCATGGATATTGGAGCTATGTGGAAGGAACCAACGAGGAAGCACTGGAGCCGACACACAAAGACTTCCCGGCATGGGAGCAAGGAGCGAGCTGAGTATTGTACTGCCTCGCGTCCGGTGTGCATGATCAGATGCTCGGCTACATCAAGGATGCAAAAACGCCAAAGGAGGCCTGGGAAAATCTACGGAAGATTTTCGCTGCAAGTACCACAACCCGTAAGTTGCAGCTCCGGCAAGAGCTGAACAACATCCAGTAGAGAGATATGTTGGTTACGGACTATACCACCAAGATTAAGGAGATCTACGATCAACGTAATGGTGGAAGAAGACGAGATGGTCCAGATCTATCTTGGTGGTCTAGCACAATGGTACGAGCCAATCCGGATGACAATTTGCATGTGGGAGAAACCATAGTCCTTCTTCGACTTACAATCCATGTTGACGTTCGAAGAAAACCACGCGAGTGGGTCGAGGACCACTCAATTGGATAGTCGGATGTTGTACATAGAGGTGGATCGACCCCGTGGGCGTGGAGGACGAGGTGGGTCAGCACGCAATGGAGGTGACCGGCAAGAGCAGAACCGAAGGCATAGAGACGGTGTCGACAACAGTTCAGGACCCTCCACAAGCAGGGGGAGTCAAGTCGGAGCAGAAAACCGACAGTCGAAAACTAACACGGAATGCTGGTACTGTGGCAAGAAAGGCCACAGAGAGAGGGAGTGCTGGAAGAAGCGTGCCGATTCGGATAAATCCAGATCCGGCAAGGCCGGACAAGGGAACCGGCAAAGCTCGCACTACGCAGAAGGATCGGAAGGATCCAGAACCTAGAAGATCGGAAAAGGGTTAGTCTTCGTGATGAAGCACAAGGCGAACTCGATGAAGAAGACCACTTCCGGATCGGAGGAAGTATGGTGTGTTGATTTCGGAGCGTCAAACTAGATGATGAGCCACGAAGAGTGGTTCTCGTTTTTGGAGAAATCGGAACAACCGAGAATCGTCGAAACTGGAGACGACCCCCCTCACCCGATTGTGCATGTCAGAGAAGTCCCTTTAAGCCATGTTGGACAAAAGGGAAAGCTGATGAACGTACTACACATTGGGACAATCACAAAGAACCTGATGTCAGTCAGACAAATCGTCGACCAGGGAATGCAAGTGCGGTTTACGCACCTTGGGTGCTTCATTGAGGAAGAAGGCCGGATAATCGCGCAAGGGTGCAGGGAAGGGAGGATGTTCATCCTCAACACAAATGATGTTGGCACCACCATTTTTGCCAAAGGACAGAAGATTGAATCAGACATCGATATCTGGCATAAGCAGATCGGCCACGTCAACTACCAGAGGCTTCAAGATCTGCAATCGAAACATGTTGTGTTCGGATTGCCGAAGTTTAGTGGCCGGAAGGCCCAAATATGTGAAGCTTGCCAACTCGGGAAGCAACACCGGCTTCCATTCCCCACCGAACGAAACCGGTGCCATAACAAGCTCGATCTAATCCATTCAGATGTATGGGGACTGGCACAGAACATTAGTCTTGGCGGGAGTCGGTATTTCGTCTCCTTCATCGACGACTACAGTCGGCACACGTGGATCTACCTCATTGAGAAGAAAAATGAAGTCTTCGACTGTTTCCGGAACCTTCAAAGCTTAGTCGAAAGGGAAACGGAGATGAAGATAAAGTGCTTGCGGTTGGATAGCGGAAAAGAATACTTTTCCGGCCAATTCAACAGTTATCTGCAGCAAAAAGGAATTCAGAGAGAATTCAACTACTGATATACACCGGAACAAAATGGTGTGGCCGACGCGGCAAGGGCAATGTTGGAGGAGAAGAGCATGCCCAAATTCTACGGGCTGAGGCGGTCTAGATGGATGCCTACATCCAAAACCGGATCGGGGACGTTGTATTTCGGGCGGAAGCCGAATTTGAGACACCTTCGGATACTCGGTAGCATAGCATATGTGCATGTACCAGTTGAGAAGCGGAGGAAGCTGGATCTGAAATCGGAGAAGTGCATACTCGTCGGCTACTTGCATGAACATAAGGGGTATAAGTGTTATAACCCCCAGACTAAACAGGTACGAGTAAGTCAAGATGTTGAGTTTGATGAGTCGGCATCATGGTACTCCCTACCGAATCGAACTCCCGATGAAGAGCCGATTCTGGAGGATGAGGCTAGTGAACCCGGAGAGGTTCAAGAAGAAGATGAAGGATTCGGTACTTTAGATGAGAGTCCGATCTCATTCCGGCTAAGTGGACCGAATGAGCGGCTGATTCGGGATGACCATTCGGATGAAGAACTGATGAGTAGTGGAGACTCTGTCGTGCTCTCCCTGCGCAAGGAACTGAGGAGACGGTTCACGCGCAAAGAGAAGGGGAAGAAGAAGATGCCGAAATATGATACTGGCAGTGAAGGGTCGGATCGGAGCGAATTGGACCCTGGAAAGGAAGAAGGCGGATCTTCAAAAAGGAAGTCCGAACCGGCCAAGAAGGGCCTCAAACCGGCTAACGAAAAGTTACACCGCTCAATCTACCAGAAGAACCCCATCTAGAGGTACGGATACAATGAGTACATGGCGCATCACTATGCGTACATGACTAAGGTGGCGGAAGTGTGTGAGCCGGAGAGCTACGCAGAAGCGAAAAAAGACACAAATTGGCATGCTGCTATGGAGGAAGAAATGCGGGCACTTGATGCCAACGACACATGGGACCTAGTTGACCCTCCCTAACAGTGTAAGCCAATTGGTTGCAAATGGGTATATAAGGTGAAGTACAATGCCGACGGTTTGGTCAACCGGTACAAGGCCCAATTAGTGGCAAAGGGATACACACAGACCCACGGAATCAACTACGATGAGACCTTCGCTCCGGTAGCTAAGATGACGACGGTTCGTGTGGTACTGGTTGTTGCTGCGACAAGGGGATGGCGTCTTCACCAAATGGATGTGAAGAATGCATTTCTTCAAGGTGACCTTGAAGAACGGGTCTATATGATCCAACCCCCCGGATTCCAATCGGAGATGAACAAGTCGATAGTATGCCAACTCAAGGAGCCGCTTTACGGTCTGAAACAAGCCCCCCAAGCTTGGAATGTGAAGATCATGCACCGGTTGCGTAAGATGGGGTTTGCGGCCTCAAAATCCGACTCGTCACTGTTCATCCGGAAAGGTCCGGATAGTCCGGTTTGTATCCTGCTATATGTTGATGATTTAGTCATCATCGGACCTGGACTAGATGAAATTGGCAGTGTGAAGTTCCAGTTGTTAGATGCATTTGAAATGAAGGACCTGGGGAACCATCATTATTTTCTTGGGATCGAGGTGATCCGGACCCTCGATGGCATATTGCTCTCACAAAGACACTATGTGTTGAATATGCTGTACAAGTTTGGCATGACGGAATGCCGATCGATCTCCACACCCTTGGACTGGAACGTAAAGCTACGTCTGGACTCCCGCCCGACCTACGATGAGAAACGGTTCTGGCAAATTGTCGAAAGCCTTATATACTTGACGATCACCCGAGCCGACATCAATTATCTAGTTGGGGTGATCAGCCAGTTTATGCAGAAGCCAACCATGGAGCACCTTCAGTGCGTGCATCAACTATTGCGATATGTGAGTGGCACGAAGGACTGGGGACTATTATACCGACACAGTATAGCTGGGAAGCTGGTCGGGTATACCGATGCCGACTGGGCTGGTGATGCATCGGATCGCCGGTCCACCTCCGGTTACATGTTTTCTCTTGGTACCGCGACTGTTGCATGGAGTAGCAAAAAGCAGCCAACAGTGGCTCTGTCGAGCATTGAGGCTGAGTACCGGGGCACTACCATTGCCACCTGTGAAGCCATCTCGCTTCGACGACTGCTGCGAGACCTCCGGATCGAGGTGCCGACCCCGATCCGGATTTATTGTGACAACGTAAGTAGCATACAACTCGCCAAGAACCCTGTATACCATGCTCGGACAAAGCACATAGAAGTGCATTATCACTTTGTTCGTGAGCGGGTCCTGAGCAGTAAAGTTGAACTTCGGTATGTTCACACGGATCGGCAGGTTGCCGACATCTTCACCAAGCCGCTCGGATCAGACAAGTTGCAACATTTTTACGGAGATGCTCGACATTCAACATCTCGATGTGCCGCACTTGAGGGGGAGAACGGGAACGGGAACTGATGGCACCAAACAAGGAGCCGGAGAGGAAGAAAGAACCAAGGGGGGAGATGAGCAGACAAAGGAAGTTGAGCCGACCGAAGGAGTCAGTACATCCAAACAAGTCGGAGGAAGCGGCAACAACGACAGAGTCAAGAAGGATAGAGCCGACTAGATGAAGGCCAAGACCTGGACGTGGTCCGATGTGGTGAAGGGCCTAAAAACGGAAGACAAGTTGGAAACTACCAACTCGGACAAGAGCTGGAACAAATCGGAGGAAGCCGATTCGGTGCAACAGTTGGATTCGGAAGAGCTAGATCAACTAAAGGCCAAGCGGACGAGAAGGTAGAGGAAGTCGACACCGACACGGAGGATTTGATGGGTCGACAAGCGCCAAAGTCATAGCAGTGAAGGACCTGAGATGGGCTTGCTGAATAGACAAGTCGACCAAGGAGGATGAGGTGTGCAAAACCGGACGGGTCATGGGAGGCAGAACTAGACCGGACGAGGAGCGTGAACAAGGCGGGAGGACGTAAGAAGGAGGCCGAGGAAAGGACCGCCTACTGCAGACATTGGCACCACGATCCGACCTCAAGTTGAGCTTGAGGGAGAGTGTTGAGCGAGCAAGCTCAACCGGATCCGTATCGGCTGAATAAGCCAGAGCCGGATAGGTATCCAGAACGGAGAACCGAATCGGTGTCCGGAACCAGGAGCCATATCAGAGAGCCAGATCGGATTGAAACCGGTAGGCCATTAGAGGCCTACGGATCCAGCCTAGTACGTAGGCATATTTTTGGGAGTCAGTGCCAGTCGCTCGTATGAGCATTGAAGTACCTTTTAATACTTTTGTCAGTCCTTTATGGACTTGTATAAAAGTGCTCTCTGAGCACAAACTATGTACACAGAGGACTATTATTTTAGAATAGAGTTTTATGTTCTGCTCTCTCTCTGTCTCTCCTGTGTATGCTAAATATTCTCAAGCTTCCATTGAACCTGTGTTTTCTATTCTATGTTGTTGCCCGACTAAACTAGTTTTGTCAAGCTTCCACACACTATCTTTTACACTCAATTGACATATACTTGATATGTGATTTTAGTCGTATACATATGAGACCATAGAACCTGTTATTGAACTTTGGCGTTAATCTCTATGGAAATGGCCAGCTTGATGCACTTACAAGCACGAGATCCCCTAGAAAAAAATCCTCGTGTTCTCGTTTTTTGTTGACGTGAGCGATAATCTGTGTCTTTTGTTTGTTGAGGATGGCTATTACGGGCATGACCATAAAATATCTTGTGCTAAGATTATACCATAGTAATCTATACACGTGGATGACGTGTGAGGGTTAAACAGGAGTGTAAAGAAGGGATAGATTACTTTTAATACTTGGGATTGAGACAACCCATTAAGGTCAAGTGTGAACTTGCCTAGGGGCCTTAGGTTTGGGTATCAAAATGAGGCCTAGCTACCCTAATTTGAGGATGATCGACTATGTCCAGACTTTGTCGTCGCGGTGATTAAACTCTTGTAAGCGAGCACGCCAATACCAGGTACGACTCGATGCCATAACGGTGGTATGGGACGCTCATTGAGGCTCGACTCCGTATTGATCCCTTCGGTCGGGGGTGGTCGGGTGGATTGTCACCCTTCTTTCTGTGTCTCTTTTCTTTTCTATCTACCTATTATATCCTTATCATATGCTTACATTAGGATCTAGCTCTAACAGTTGGTATCCGAGCCTTGATTCCTAATGTTTCTTTTGTTTATTGTTTTGTTTTGGTTGGATGGTTATCGATCAATGTGCGGTCCAACTTGATCTAGGAACGTAGCAACAAAAGAACTTCAGTATTCCTTTCTTTCTTTCTTTTATATTCTTTATTCTCCCATTCTAATCATGTTTATGTCATTATGTATTAATTTCAATCATTAAAATGTGTTGTAGTGGTAATCGATTGGTTGTATAAAACGTACATAGGTATGTGTATGAGCTCAATACCTCAATTGACATATGATTGATATGTGATTTGAGTAGTCTGCGTATGAGATCAATACCTCAATTTTTATGCATTTGATATTAATATTTATTACGTGATATTGGTATATCGACGGTTGTCCTTTTCGGGGAAAGGAACATGGTGGTCGTCCTCACATTTTTTGTGAGAAAGGCATAGTCACCATCATTTAAACAAATTTCTTTTTGTTATTCCCCTTGGTCACCTCGATTTCGCGACACGTTAGAACAAAAAAAGCTTACCCACAATGAGGTTGTGAGTGTAAGGACTTGATCCACTTCATGTGAGGTCACCCCTATGACACATCCATCCAACATCCCTCACTCCTTACATGATTACAATGCCACCATGAGATCATCATTACGAAAGGTATTTGTAATGACATAAGCATGTGATGGGCCACGTGGGCCTACTACAAAAAGTTGGCTACTGTTGGCTTGGCCATTCTGTTTCTCCTTATGGTATGCCATTGTAATGACGAGACTTGAGGTTGGGTAACATACCAACATAGTTGTCTAGTTAAAGAGGGGGAAATGAGCTTTCTAGTCACATATATTTTCTTTTAAAAAACATATATGGGCAAATGCCTTCACATATCTCTCATACGCAAAAATGTTAAACATTCAAACAGAGCATACCATTTGGTTAGCTTAAGTGTTTAATGTATTTGTTCTCGAGGTCTTGAGTTCAAATATGACCAACATTATTGATACATATGACTATAAAACATGTTTCGCCTTTAGGTCTACATCACGACATGATGTTATTACTATTTGTTTGACCTTATCCTATTTCTTTGCAAGAAATTATGAATTAATGGCTCATAATAACGACCCGATGGCATCCACCCAAGCAGAAGGAATTCAAGGAAATCCTCCTAGCCCAATCCCCATTGAGTCGTATTTTTTACAAATACAAAATTTCCTTAATTCTACCTTAATTTCAACAATCTCATAGTCCTCTTGAGGCACATGTCATTAGTGTACAACGTGATACTAATAGACCCGATGAGCATCAAGGTGAACCATCATTTGTCTTAAAGCAATTTACGGGAGAAAAAAATGTGTAAAAGAAAAATCTCTTTCGATTGTTTCCTCTCCATCAATATCTGAATTGTCTTGTTCTTCTTTATTTTATTGTGTACCTGATCCAAGCATTCATGTTTATAATATCGATAGTGTCTCAGGTTAGTTATCATATTTTGAACAACAACAACTTGATGAAATCTTAAATGATTTTCGTGATGTTTTTTTCGAGTCAACTACCACATGGGTTACCTCCTAAACATAATATAGACAATCGTATAGATTTTGTACTTGGCATTGCACCAATAAGTATACCTCCGTATCGCTTAAGTCAATCTGAAGAGGATGAGGTATCTAAGCAACTCAAGGACTATTTACGAATGGTTTATATACGTTATAGTAAATCTCAATCGGGTGCACCTTTTCTCTTGGTAAAAAAGAAAGAGGGCACATGGTGTATGTGTATTAATTACCGACGCTTGAACAAAGTGACGCTCAAGAATTCATAACCATTGCCCCAGGCCGACGATCTGATTAACTGTCTTCAAGCAGCTTGATATTTTACGAAACTTGATCTTCGTACATGTTACCTTCAAATTCGTATAAGTGAGGAAGATGTTCCTAAAACAACATTTCATATATGCTATGACCATTATGAGTTTTTGTCATGCCTTTCGGTTTGACCAATGGTCCGACCACATTTCAACAATAAATGAATGACACTTTATGAGACCAACTTGGAAATTTGTCGTTATTTTCTTGGATGATATTCTAGTCTATAGCCATACATTAGAAGAACATGCTAAACATGCCCGCTTTGTTTTACAAACCTTGCACAACAAACAAAACTATGTGAAGATCTCATAATGCGAGTTCTTGAAGAAATCAATTACTTATCTTGGACATCTCATAACCGAACGAGGAGTTGAAATTGATCATTGTCGTATCGAGAAAGTCAAACTTTGGCCCACTCTTCGGAATATTCGAGAAGTTCGATCATTCCTTGGTTTTGTTGGGGTTTTGGGAAAATCTCTTCGCAATTACTCCCAATTGACAATGCCGTTTACTGATCTTCTAAAAGGTCAAACGCGTAAGTCTACAAAACCTATTGTATGGAATGCCACACTAGACCTCGCCTTTAAGGAACTAAAGGACTAGGTGTGCAAGGTTCCTTTACTTCTTTTACCAGATCCATCAAACCTTTTCAGGTTGAAACCGACACAAGTGATTATGCTATAGGTTTTGTCCTATATCGAGATGGTAAGCCAATAACATTTAAAAGTAAGAAACTTGATTATGCTCAATGTCGGTAAGGAATTATTTGCAGTTATCCATGCGCCAAAGTTATGGTGCTATTATCTTTATGGAAATCGTTTTGTGGTAACTACGAACCACGAGTCCTTGAAATATTTTTGTGACCAACAAGACCTCAAGGGTTGTAAGGCACGATGGGAAAATCTCATCCAGGACTTTGATTTTTCCACACAATATCGTAAAGGTTCCATAAACACTATCGTTGATGCACTGAGTCGCATTTGTGAACTTAACATGCTTATCTTCATTGAAATAATATCAAATCTTTATGATCACCTTCAAGGAAAGTATCCTGATGACAATTATTTTGGAAAATACTGGGCAAGAGTTGAGTCTGGAACAGACAACACCACATCCTTGAAGGAATCCTTCCACATTGCTAACGGTCTACTCTACCGTAATGGGAAGGTTTGTGCTCTAGATTTTCCTGAGGTCAAAAAGAGAATTCTTTTTGAATGCCATGATGCACCCCTCAACAGGGCACACTGGAATACATCACACACTTGTTCTCATCTCTACTCCATATTACTAGCCTAAGATGCATCTTGACATACATAGTTATGTAACTAAACGTCACTAGTGTTAGGTTTTTTAGGAAGCAAGTCCCTCCGGATGGGAAGCGAGATCGAGTCGTATTAGTTGCATCCGAGGAAGAAGAAAAACCAGATCCAAATCATATTCGTAAATAGATTTTGTCGCACCTATTTTGGGCCAGAATTGTAAATAACCCTAAAGTTGTATTAGTATAAATACAACTTACGACAAATCATTTGTAGGTATGATGTATGATTTATTGTGGGTAGTTGGCTCTGTAACTAAGAGTATGCGTAGGATGTTCGCAAAAAAGGCCAAATCCTTCCAATTTGTATCCTAGTGTGAACATGTCCTCTGTCTAAGGCTTGAGTATATGAGCTCAACCCTAACATTGTAAAGAATAATCTTGGAGTGTATGAGTTACAGAGAGAAAGAAGAAGAACTTCCATTGAAGCTCGTATCTGAGTCTATTTTATGTTTCTCCCTTTGTCATCTATCTGTGTTGTTTGCTATGCACAACTCAACAGGTCCTCACACATTCTTCCGCATATCTTCCTTCAAGTGGTATAAAAGGGATTTCCTATTTTGCGACAATGAAAAAGCAGAAAGAAAAGACTAGGTCAATGACCTTCATCTTCCCGAAAAATGGCGACACAATCTGTCACAAATGTGGAGATCTGGATGTTCAATGGAAAGAACTTCTCCTTATGGAATGAAATGATGCAAGACGTGCTAATAATTTGAAGACAAGTTGAAGCCATCTGGCATAGGGAAAAGTCTGCTTCAATGTCTGCTGAAGAGTGGAGATCCATGGATGAAATAGTACACTCCACCACTCGGATGCATCTGGTTGAAAATGTCTATTTTAGCATGGCTAAGGAGACAAAATCATTCTTTTTGTGGGAGAAGTTACAGGTTATATCTGAGAAGAAGTCCTGCTCTTCAAAGTTGATACTAATTCGACAGTTATTCAACATGAAGATGAAAGAGACAGATCCAACAATTTCCCACATCAACACCTTCCGTCAGGTGTTGTCTGAACTCTCCTCCCAAGGGATCAACTTTGAAGAAGAAGTCAAGGCCCTTGTCCTCCTTTTGAGCTTGCTGGTGAGTTGGGAGGTATTCTACAAGACTTTTGCCAATAGTTGCCCTAGGATGAACCTGGATGAGACAATCAACCAAGTCCTCACAGAGGACATTTGGCGAAAATCAATCGGACTCACCATCGACCAGTCGGCAGAAGCCCACCACTCGATCGAGTCGATCGAGCGATCCAATCAATCGAGAGAACAAGTTGAATGAAGAAGTCGAATCTCTAGTCGGCCGAGAAAGAGGGGAGACCGACAATGGTCGAAGTCGAGGAATAGTAGGTCAAGTGATTTTTGCACACATTGCAGAAAAGCTAGTCACAATATTTCCGACGGGTGGTCGATCAAGTGGAAGGAGAATAGTTGACGATTCGAGCGGAACTCAGGATGATCCGACTCGAACTGTTCTCCAGTCGGCAACCAAATCAATGTTGTCAGCTCCCGATCAAGAGAAATTCTCTCTAGAGGAATCGATGATTGGAGAAGTCCTCTATAGTGTGCACGACACACAAACGTGGCTACTAGACTCCGGTGCCACATTTCACGTAACCCCCAACATCGAATGGTTTTCGAACTATTGGCCCGGTGCCAATTGTCGTGACTTGAGAGTAGGAGAGAGAAAGATAAAAAGATGATGATAGAAAGTATAGAGAGAGAGAGAGAGAAAGAACAGTAGAAATCACAAAGAGTTTATATTATAAGAGAACAAAGGTTACAAAGAGTAGGCTAAAGGGCTAAAGACTAGTGTTGAACCGAATGAGTTATGATGAATGAATAAACACCTATTTATAGGTCCTTATGAAGTATTCTAGAATGTTCTAGAATATTTTAGATATTTAATATAATCATGGAATAATCTAGAATACTCTAAATATCTTGTAATAACTAATAATATAATTATTATAAGTATATATCATATATGTTATTATAATGGTTAAAGGTCTAACATATAGACTAAGATGTTGTGCGTTAGAATCCTTGTAAGCCGAAATGTATGTCTTCATGATATTATCCCCTCTTTTCGACGACGAGTTCCATGAGTCGGAAGACAAGATTTCGAACTTCAGGCTTATGGGGATATTTGTTGTGAAAATGCAACAACCTTGTTGGAGGTATTAGCAGGATTCTTGAAGGCTCCCATTTTCGATCATTAGGTGTATAACCTAACCAGTCAGCCAAATAATACAGTTTGTTGCGGATAATCTTGGAGTCAAGAATGGTAGCAACTTCATATTCAGAGCCATCGAAAACTTCGACTGGATGCGGGGGAGATGTAAGACGACCCGGAATACAACTGGTTGTGTAGGGCTCCAAAAGTGAAACATGGAAGATCGGGTGAAGACGCATATGAGGAGGAAGATCAAGGCGAAATTCCACATCATTGATGTTACTAGATATCACATATGCGCCAAAAAGTTGATAATCCAATTTGTAGCAAGGTCGGGTGGTTTTAATGCTTGTAAGAGCCATACTTGATCTCCCACTTGAAACGTAGTCGATGAATCACGTCGATGACGGTCGACAACCTTCTTTTGAGTGTTTTGAGCATCACATAAATAATGCGAAATGATATCCTGACTTTCTTTGAGTTGGGTGAGCCGATCTTCAGCATCCGGGATTGTCGGGAGTTCGGGATGTTCAAGAATCATCCAACGAGGATGGTACCCAATGTTCGCAAAATATGGGGAATATCCAGTAGAAGACTGTTTTGAGTTGTTGTAAGAAAATTCCGCCAAATGTAATAGATCAACCCAATCATCTTGTTGATAGTTGACAAAACAACGAAGATATTGTTCTACTGTTTGGTTGGTGCGCTCACTCTACCCGTTAGTTTCTGGATGGTAGCCGGAAGAGATTTTGCAAGAAGTATGTAAGAGTTTGAACATGTGCCGCCAAAATTTTGGATGAACTGGGGACCTCGATCACTCATAATATCATCGGGAAGACCATGATTCCGAAACACCTCTTGCATGAGTAACTTGGTTATCTCTTGGGTAGTAATGGCCTTCGTGTATGGAATAAAATGTGCCATCTTCGTAAAACGATCTACTACCGCGAGAATAGAATCAAAACTTTTGAAAGGTGGTTGATCCATAATGAAGTCCAATGAAATAGATTTCCATGGACTCTCAGGAGTGGACAATTTACAACTATATGTCCTGGACCGCCACAATACAGGCAGAGGCGATGCGCTCGACGCCGTTGCTTCTCAGCATCTGATAATGGCCCACAACGTTGTGTTGACTCTATTTCCATTGGAGTTGGGCCATCCCTTGTAATGGGTCTAGAAACTTGTGGACGCGTTGTGACTACGGAAGTGTAAGTCTGCTCAGGTTGGTGGTGTAACATTTGTTGGCGCTCAGAACGTCGCTCAAATAGGCGATTATCACATCGCACGACTCGACTAATGGCTTCTGTAAGCGACTTCGGATCTTCATGGAAAGTAAGAAGAAGATTTTTGACATCATTTCGCAAACCTTGACGGAATTGATCCATTAAGGCCACCTCATCCCAAGGGATATCACATGCCAAGAGACGGAAATCGGCTGCGTAAGCTGACGCGGGACGATCTCCTTGTCGGAGCCTTCGAATCTTGTTTATCGCTGTCCTAGTGCTGTTGGTGTCTCCGAAACTAGCTTCAAACTCTTTAACAAATGCCTCGAAATCCTCCAATAATGGTGATTTCTTCTCGAGAAGTGGTGCAAACCATGCGAACGTCGTACCGCATAGCAAAGTTCCCACTAATCCCACACGAGTAGCATCAGTTGGATACCGATTGGGATGTAGCTGAATAACCAGACGAACTTGATTCAAAAAGCCTCGAAATAAAGACCTTGTACCATCAAACTTGGCGGGGAGGCTGATCTTTGGCTCTCTAGGGGAGTTCTGAGTCCTTGACGCTTGCTCTCGTAATGACAATATAGTCGCCTCGAGTTGATGAACCCGCTGTGATAACTCTTCATATTGTTGAGCTTTTTCGGTGCTCACGTGTTGTAGGTCTCCAAGTAGCCTTTGATTCTCATGCTCTAATGCCACAAAATTTATTTGTGACCATGTTGAGCTCAGAAAGAGCACGGATGTATTCTTGTTTGCTCATGGACTCCATAGCTTATGAGGGGAGAGGAGAAGGAGGAAGAGAACTTGTTAGGGTTTATGGAAGATGAAGAGATGAAAGGAAAAAAATGGTTCAAACTGTCAAGATAGAGATAGTGAGAGAGAGAGAAAGAGAGATAGAGAGATAATTGAAAGAGAATTATTATATTGAAGAGTAAAATGTATTACAAAGAGTAGGCTACAAAATGGCATTGAACCAATTTAGGTTTGGGATGAGTGGTAGATCCCTATTTATAAGTAATAGAGAACACTCTAGAATATTCTAGGTTATCCTAGAATGTAGAGTAATCTAGAAGATCTCTAGAGTATTCTAGAAAGTTCTAGTGGTATAGAACACTCTAGAATATTCTAGGTCATTCTAGAATGTAGAGTAATATAGAATATTCCTATGTTATTAGATTTCATATTCTACAAACTATACATACAAGAATATTAATACAATGGTTAAGGATTTGACATGTGTACAACAAGGTTGTGGGTTCAAATCCTTTCGAGTCATAATGTGAGTGTCATGATCCTTTCGATGCATGATGTGAGTGTTATCATGAAAAAAGCAAACCTCGGGTCTTCTTTATCCCTTCAATACTCCCTAGTCCAAGACCCTCGTGGTCCTGCCCAAGTAACACACATGCGTGAAACATCACGACATAAATTGGGGAACCCGATGTGAAAGGGCGGAAAGGGAGAACCGAGATGCGAGGAGGAGAACTCGCTGAAGCGATGGTGGCGGTGGTGGACCGCTTGGTAATTGCCCGAAAAGGCATCACCGGCCTAGACCAGGCCATAAAGACGGTGGTCAACACAACAGGTCAGTTCAATGGAAGAGATACCACAAGCTACTTGGATGCCTATAAGGCCTAAATGCTTATGCAAAACGTCCTGAAGATATGCGGCTAACCAGATTTACTAGAGTGGTAACGCCGAGTATCCACGTTGAGGTACTCGAGATCCAAGCAGACTGTTGCAATTGGGTGGAGTTTGAAGAAAGACTCCTCGAGAAGTATGACCTTGATGACTCACTCAGAATTTCGAAAAGGGATCTAATGGAGTGGGTTGAGGTTCCCGGCAAGGGGAGAAATACTGTGGCACTTCTACAAGAATTTGAGAAGCGCTTCGCGCAACTCTCGGTTCTCGATAGGATGGTGCTTGACACAAGCAAGGTCCTCCTATTCATAAAAGTTGTTGATGTACGAGACCAAGAGAAGGTGGGGCTCCTCTTCGAAACTGATGATGGGCTCACAACGGATTGGGCTATGGTAAAACGGGTTTGTAGTCGCTTCGATAAGAGAAGGGAATGGAACGACGGGTCTCCGTCGAGCAACCAAACATCCACAGGCTCCATTAGTGAGACATACGAAACCAGTGGTGGTAGAGCACATCAAGAAAGAGATCAAGCCAATGCAAGGTTCGTCCCCGAGAGAAACGTGGTTGAAGCACCGTCGAGAGGGTCGGCAATAGACGAGCTCACAAAGATGGTATGAGATCTCCAAATAGCGCAAGCTAGGAGAGAGAGTGGCGGCCCTCAAGATCGACGTCCCCCGTTCGTGCAAGGATGTATGTGGTGCGACAATCCCGACCACCTACGAAGGGAGTGTGGAGACTTTCAAGAGGCCCTAAGAAGGGATATTGTCTATCTTTGGAACAATAGGGTCTATTCGATGGAGACAAGGTGCCCCTTAGGATTGAATCAAGGCCGAGGGGGCATGAGAAGGCTAATGGAGGAGGCCAAAGCATGACATGTTGAAGCCATCCACTACTCGGCGTTGGCTGGGATTGGAGTGGGGAAAGAGTTGAGGAGGCAAGAGGAGAAAGAGTTTGACTTTTGGCCGTCAATCCTTGGAAGCCTCTCTAGGGGAAAGTTCAAAAGAGAAGAAGTGGACAACGCGGAAAGAAGGGTCCAAGAAGCACCCGAGTGGAAGGATCCGATGGAAGAAAAGACAGGCTTCGTGGAAGCCGCTTGCCAAAACTACGAAGTAATGGTAGAAGAGAGGTAGGAAATGACGAGGGAGCCGGTTCATCAAGGAAATACAACGCTCGAGGTGCACGAAGAAGGGAAGAGCCGAACCAGTCTCAAGCATGCACGAAAGATGGAAAGAGAAGGGGAACCCCCCTAACTTTTCAAGCTTTGCTCTGAGATTGAACAAGCAACGAACTTGAAGAAGGTAGTGGAGGAAAGGATCCTCGATAGTTGCGTAGAGTTTACTCTGCGAGAGGTCCTCGGAATTGCCAAGAAAGAATTCCACGAGGTCATCATTGACCTAATGAAGAGGAAGCGGCTCTTGATGGAGCAAGAAGTGGCAAAGCCTGCGATTGTAAATGTATTGTCAACTGAGGTTCCTGAGGAAGACAAAGACTATGCGGATAGTCACTACACGAGGCCGCATTGGACGAGAGCGACAACGGAGACACCGGTACGGTTCGGATATGTACAAGAGCCGGTTGTAGCATTGATCGACCATGGCTTTGAGATCAACCTTATGTCCATGAACTTTTATAAAAAGGGAAAGTGGTTGATCAACACAAAGCACGGGTGGAAGATTAGAGCGGCGACCTGAGCAACCGAGGAGCTATACGGGGCTTGCCCGAATGTACGTGTGAAGGTGGGGGACGTAGAAATAGATCAAGATTTCTTTGTTCAAGAGACATCCTCGCACCCGGTCATCTTGGGTGAACCATACATCACGGCGGCTCGCATGGAGACGAAGGTGCTAGACAACAGGTCGGCATATGCAAGGGTCAAGAGCCAAGATGGGAAGCATTCGGTCCAATTCCTTACGGTGAGGCCCAACCATGAGCGCAATCGAGCCTCCCTCAAAGGGGAGAGCCAAGAGGATTTTTGATGCGGGCTATTAAAGAGTGGGGCCGCAATAGCCCGAGGCAAACTAAGACCCTAAACCCTTGTAAAACTATTAAATGTAATAGGAAACAATTTTGGTTCTCCGAAAATGGAGCTTGTAAAATTACTAGTTTAAGTGATAGAGATAAGCCTAGGGACAAGAGGTACGGAAGGTATCTCAAACAATGTAATTTATTGGGGGAAGATGACACCATAAGCGGTGTCGTGAAGTTGACACTTCACGACACCCACCACCTCTGAACTTGCACACCTATGGGCGAGTTCACACCACTTCATTTTGATCCTCTTCGAAAAATTCTTTATCCTCATTTTCTATGAGACTAGCTTCGGTGTCTTCTCTTCTTTTAAAAATCTTTATTCTTTTTCCCGCAATTGGTGTCTAGATCTCAGTCCCATCCAACTCATTTAGGTAGTAGGTAGCCTTATCAGTCACCTTCCGTACTTTGTAAGACCCAAACCACCGTTTTGCGAACTTCCTCATTGTACTGTACTGGTTCTCGAGGCTACTATCCAGTACCAACACCCAATCTCCTTCTTGAATCTTTCGTGGTCTTAATCTATTTACTTTGTCAAATCTTGCTTTGTTCTTTATCCGAGCTTCCTTCAATTTCTTAGTAGCCTTTTCTACATCTTCTGCTTGACATTGTAGTTGTCGGATACGAACTACTAGCAAGTCTTCTCTACTCCTCTCTGACTCCCATGGTAGCATTGCCCATGTAGCAATCTTCTCTTCAATCGGCATCATCGGCCTTTGTCCTGTCATGAGCTCTATCAACATATATCCTGTCACCGAACTGTGTGTGGTCCTATCCGCCCACAATGCATATGGCAAGACCTTTGGCCAATTACCTACTTTGCCTTTACATGCTTTTGCAAGTGCTTTAACTATCGGGGTATGACCTCTTTCTATCTTTCCATTTGCCTCAGGATTATACGCTGTGGTAAATTCCATCGAGCTATTCAAAACCATCAAGGAGTATGTTCAAAATGAAAAAGCTCAAATAAACACCAAGTACAAAATGATGGAGAAGAAGGTCCGGCCAACAGCAACACCACTTCCAGAAGACAATGAAAAGATAATGAAGGAGGTGTCGACCGAGCCAATTCTTCGGGATCCAAAGAGAATTGGGCACAAGTTCATGGAAGAAACAATTAAAGAACTAAGAATTGGAGGGGAGGACTTCCTAACACCTATAGAAGAAGCAGAATTCAGAAAAATGCTAGGGCAGAATGGGAAAGCATTCTCCTTCAACCCTGAAGAAATTGGATGTGTGAATCCGAAAGTAGTTGAACCAATGGTCATCTTCACGATCCCACACATTCTGTGGAATCTGAAGCCAATCCTAGTGCCAAGAGCAAGGATACCGCAATTAATCGAGCTTCTAAAAGAGAAAATGGACATGGGCATCTTGGAACCATCAAATGCTCCATGCTCGAGTAGATGGTTTACGGTGCAAAAGAAGGATGGGCGGCTTCGATTCATTCAACACATGCAACCTATGAATCAAGTTACTATCCGGAATTCAGGAGTAGGGCCGATAGTAGATGAGTTTGCAGAGATGTTCGCTGGAAGAGCGATCTACTCTATGGGTGATCTCTACTCCGGTTATGACCAGTTCCAGCTTGTGGTCGATAGTCGGGATATCACCTCCATTAGGACTCCTATTGGATTACTTCGAACGTGTACCCTACCTCAAGGTGCGACCAACTCAGTCGCTCACATGATGAATGGTGTGCACAAAGTTCTCTGAGATTTTATTCCTCACATAACCATGCCTTTCTTGGATGATATACCCATTAAAGGATGCGAGGAAAGAATGAAGAATGAAGAATTGGATAGTAGTGGATGTTGGAAGTTCGTCAGGGATCACATAGAAGATTGTGATAAAGTGCTTTCAAGACTAGAGGAGGTACACCTAACACTTTCGGCCCCAAAATCAATATTCGGGGTTCAAGAAGTACTAGTGGTAGGACATATGTGTGGGCCATACGGAAGAAAGCCAGCACCAACAAAGATCAACACAATACCGAATATGAAAGAAAAATGCAACTCTGTATCTGAAGTTCGGAGGTTCTTGGGTGCATGTGTCTTCTATTGCAGGTGGATTCCACATTATGCCCACATATCAGATCCATTGTATCGGCTATTAAGAAAAGGGGAAGCATTTGAGTGGACAGAAGAACACTCAAATACAATTAAAAGACTGAAGGAGAATCTGGATAAAGCTCTTGCATTGAAACAACCTGACTACACCCAACCAATAATCCTCACAGTTGACTCAAGTCTGATTGGAATCGGGTGGGTAATAAGCCAACAAGATGAGGAAGGAGAAAGACATCCGATTCGATTTGGTGCGAAGGTACTTAGCGGACGTCAACGAAAGTATGCGCAAGTGAAGAGAGTGTCATAACTAGACTCGAACCCATAACCTTTTGTTACATGGGTCGAGACTTTACCATTAGGTTATGAATTGTAATTTGAAGGATATTATTTTCATTTAGGTTTTATTGGGAAATTGATGTATATTCCAGATTTCTCTGGAACATTCTAGAAACTTCAGGAGTATTCCTGAAGACACTATAAAAGGAGGCGCAAGGCATTAGTTCGAACCAAATCGGTTCAACGCCAGTCTTAAGCCTTCTAACTACTGTTGTATATCTTCCTTCATATAATACATATATCTTTCGCATCATCATTCTCTCTCTCTCTCTCTCTCTCTCTCTCACTCACTCATTCCTTCTCTCAAAGTTCGACACCTCTCATAGTACTAATCCTTCTCTGTCTTAGTACTATTCCCCAACAATAGTACTAATCCTTCTTTTAGTACTAATTCCTTCTCTGCCTTAATAGAGTTCCTGACAGTTTGAACCGATTTCTGGGTGCCTGTCTGGTCTTTTCTCTCCCTCTTCCTTCTGTCTCCCTCCTTTCCTACTAGTCTCTTATTTCCCTTTTCCTTCATCCCATGGCCACCGTTAGCGCTGAAGAGTATCAATCCGTTTTCTCGGAATTTCAATGCTTGAAAGAGAAGTTTCATGCTTTGGAACAAGAAAATCAACGCTTGTTGGGGGATCTTCAGCAAATTTCCTTAGAAAAGCAGCAAACGCAACAACAACATGGGGAACTTGCGTTACGCGTGCAACAACTCGAAGCAACCATCGTAGCAATGCAACAACAAGGGCACGGAGCACAAGGGATTCATAAAGAACCCAAGATTGGCCTTCCCACGAAGTTCGATGGAACGCGATCGCAGTTTAGAGGGTTTCTTAACCAGGTACGGTTAGTTATTCAAATGCATCCGTCCCGATATCCCACCGATGCATCACGAGTGGGTTTAGTAGGCACGTTGTTAAATGGCTCAGCATTAGCATGGTTCGCTCCGCTACTAGAAAAGGAATCTCCAGTACTAAATAATTTTGAAGAATTCATAAGTGAGTTTAAAGCATGTTTTGGAGATACTGACAGCATAAGGACTGCAATCAACAAAATCCGGCGATTACGCCAAGGTGACCGTCCAGCCTCCGCATATGCTGCAGATTTCCGTCTACTCGCCGCCGATATCCCCTGGGATGATCAAGCATTGATGGAGCAGTTCCGCTATGGTCTACGCAACGATGTCAAGGATTTACTCTTGACTTTCCCTGAAGAGCCAAAATCATTAACAGAAGCAATCAGTCGAGCGGTCAGATGTGACAACCGCCTCTTCGAGCGACGTTCGGAACGACAATTTCAGATGCCGAGGGCAAGATCCGAGCCTACCTATGCCTCAGTGGTAGCGAAACCTTTTCAAAGGGAGTCACATAATGCGCCTCCAGTAAGTACTCCAACTCCAATGGAAATTGACACTACACGTCGTCGTGGGCCGCTATCGGAGGAGGAAAAGCAACGACGCCGAACAAACCGATTATGCCTTTATTGCGGTGGACCAGGGCATATCGCGATAAACTGTCCCCATAGACCAAGAAGGCAGGTAAACCAAGTCGTTGTTAGTTCTGACTATACTAAACCCGAGTCTATTTCAGTAGGAATCTCTGATAGTCCTCATAGTCATAATAGTCCTAATAGTAGTCCGAATCTCGCAAACAAATTTGATGTCCTTAGCCAATTAGAAGAAGAGTTAAACGACTAAGTCCAGCCAAAATAGGAGCCGTTTGGTTGGACAGCCCTAGATCTGTGCAGCCCATTAGTGGTTCCATTCCCTCTAAGCAAGTTAGTGATGTGTTCGTAGCCCAAGTAGCAGTTAGTACTAAAAGTACCCCTCCAGTACATACCTTAGCCCTTCTAGATTCCGGAGCTAATTCTTGCTTCATGGATAGGAATTTTGCCCGAGCTCATCAGATATCTCTCAGAAAGCTCCCATGTCCAGCCTCAGTAATAGTCATTGATGGTCGTCCCATTGCTTCTGGTAATATCATAGAAGAGTCGGAACCCGTTAATATTGTCCTAGATAACTTAACATGTGTAGTATCATTTAATATTATTAGTATTCCAGAACATCCCATAGTTTTAGGATTACCATGGTTCGAGTTACATAACCCAGACATAGATTGGAGGACAAGGGAAATCCGGTTGCGACAAACCCGAGGATCTACCCAGAAGGTTGCAACCATTTCGCTATGTCAGTTGCGTGAGGAAGGGCGCAAGGAGGAAATGTTTCTCTTCGCAATATCAGTACAACCCTCCAGCACCACCAAAGAGGAGTCCACCGTTCAACTTCCCGAGAAGTATCGTCAGTATGCTGATGTGTTCGATAAAGTACAAGCCAACACACTTCCTCATCATCGGCCGTACGATTGCGCCATCGACTTACAACCGGGAAAAGAGCCGCCATGGGGACCGATCTACAATTTGTCACCAACCGAGCTAGAAGTCCTTCGAGCCTATATAGAGGAGAATTTGGAGAACGGTTTCATTCGGCATTCGAAATCTCCAGCCGGCGCACCCATTTTCTTCGTCAAGAAAAAAGATGGCTCGCTTCGACTCGTTGTAGATTACCGTGGCTTGAATAAGGTCACAGTAAGAAATAGGTATGCTCTTCCCCTTATCTCAAGTCTTTTAGAACGGATCAACGGTGCCAGGTTCTT